>NW_023270921.1:1699343-1799415 GCF_011800145.1 Mirounga leonina
AGAAAGAAAGAAAGAAAGAAAGAAAGAAAGAAAGAAAGAAAGAAAGAGCAAATCATCTGCTTAATATTTGCTGATTATCAGGAACTTGAACACTGTCTCCATCAAGTTCAGAAATTTCATCCTTACCTAAAAACTTGATCACATGTGAATTTTCTAAGACTCTTATTTGAGTTCAAAATTTAATTTCAGTTTTAGAATTACTAAAATATTACTGTTAATATTCTAATTGTGTGTGTATGTGTGTATGAATCTATCCTTACTGTCCAAATCAACAAAGCTTGTGCCTACAGATGCTCAAATGAAGTCCCTAAGTCCATGTCTAAATAATTCCATCCCACAGAATTAAATTAAACAAAGAAAATCAGCTGGCTTGCCTGTTGTTATTGTTTCACTAAATATTTGATTGTCAAAACATTTTGTTGTTGGAAAAAAAAAATGCCTAAGGTGAAAATGATTTTAGGGATCTCTTTCTTATCTCTGCAGAGAAGATATCCTGGTTCTTAAGAAATGAATGCATCCTTCACTATTCCTGCCTTCGTTTGTGGTTTAGAATGTGAAAAATAAACTCTGCACAAAGCATATCAATTGGAAGAAAATTGGGATGATACCAGAACTACACTTTTCCCTCTCTAGCCTTCATTAGGACTCATGGAAATGTTATTTCCCAAAAGTAACAGTCATAACCATTCTTCCTAGATGTAAACTATTTTTTTCTCAGTTGACAACACATGTCTAAAGACAATTACTATAATGTTCCTCTTTGCACAAATAAAATAATAATAAATTATAATCATCATTGTAATATGAATTAATAATACCTATATTTTATTAAGAGCCAATTCAGTCTAAGCCCTTTATGTTTATTGCATGTATGAGGAAAATATGAAACAATGGTATGAAGAACTTCTTGGTTCCTTTATGAACCCTGATGCTACAGAATATATTTAAATTAAAAGAGAAAGAGAACTGTTACTTTTCAAGAGTTCTGCAGATAAATTCTGATAGATTATCAATATCACGTTACCTTTATATGGTTTCAAAATTACTATAAGCCACATACCTCCACACACTATCACACTTGAACAATCTATTCATTAATTCTTTTAGTAGAATAAACGTTAAACATGGTAACTCAGTAATGAGTAAATTCAGTGGAAAAATAATTCAAAAGCTTTTTTAATGTAAATGTTCCCAGTGGCCTTACTACAGCCTTATGATAAATTATAGATGCAATGGAAATCTGACAATATTTTTTATATTTTGTACTTAATAAGTTGGATACTATTTAACTTTAAAATATTCACTTTTCTGTCCACATATAAAAAGGGAGGATAAAATTCAATGAGCATGTAAACCTTATTTTTCAAAATGTAGTTAAAAATGGAAAAGGTTACTTGAATGCCAAAGAAAACAGTGTTTCTTTGTTTTTATTGTGGGGAGAAGGTTATGCATCATCTTTTTTATTATTATTATGTTAGTCACCATACATTACATCATTAGTTTTTGATGTAGTGTTCCATAATTCATTGTTTACATATACCACCCAGTGCTCCATTCAATACGTGCCCTCCTTAATACCCATCACCAGGCTAACCCATCCCCCTACCCCACTCCCCCCTAGAACCTTCAGTTTGTTTCTCAGAGTCCATAGTCTCTCATGGTTCCTCTCCCCCTCCAATTTCCTCCCCTTCATTTTCCCCTTCCAATTTTTTTTTTTTAACATACAGTTTATTATTTGTTTCAGAGGTACAGGTCTATGATTTATCAGTCTTACACAGTTCACAGCGCTCACCATAGTACATACCCTCCCCAATGTCCATCACCTGGCTCCCCCATCCCTCCCACCCCCCAACACCCCAACAACCCTCAGTTTGTTTCCTAAGATTAAGAGTCTCTTATGATTTGTCTCCCTCTCTGGTTTCATCTTGTTTCATTTTTCCTCCCTTCCCCTATGATCCTCTGTCCTGTTTCTCAAAATCCTCATATCAGTGAGATCATATGATACTTATCTTTCTCTGATTGACTTATTTTGCTTAGCATAATACCCTCTAGTTCCATCCACATCATTGCAAATGGCAAGACTTGGGGTTTTTTTTGATGGCTGCATAATATTCCATTGTGTATATATACCACATCTTCTTTATCCATTCATCTCTTGATGGACATCTTGGCTCTTTCCATAGTTTGGCTATTGTGGACATTGCTGCTATAAACACTGGGGTGCATGTGCCCCTTTGGATCACTACATTTATATCTTTGGGGTAAATACCCAGCAGTGCAATTGTTATAGGGTAGTTCTATTTTCATCTTTTTGAGGAACCTCCATACTGTTTTCCCGAGTGGCTAGGTTATGCATCATCTTTAGAAAATATATCACATCCATGAAAATCTGAGAAACATTAGTAAGAAGTAGGAATATTTCTAACTAATGATAATAAAGAAATTTCACAAGACTATATCTGAAAAAAAAGACTAAATACATCTGGTGCAAAATTTCTTTAGAAGACATACTAATCACATTTATATGCAAATGCCCTTCCTTTCTATATGAAACCTTCCATACAAGGTTTAATTAAATTTGTTAAATATGAAGGAAAACTGTTTCACTACTTGAAACATATACTGAACCTCTTGATCTGTTATATGCAGAATCTACAATTTAACCCAGATATTCTATTGAATGAGAAGGGACCAAAATATGGAATACCTTATGGAATAATAAATGCTTAATAAACACTGAACAAGCAAACTTTATTTTAAATGTTTGGTCATTTATCCACAAAAGCTATCTAGCAAAAACAGTATGGGTAATAATATTACAGGTTGTGATTAATAAAATTACCTCTACCTTTTTTGAATTTTGGCATTTGAAATGTTCCAAATATCATTAACAAGCACTGAAAGTTGCTAGCAAATACTGCATATTGAAGTTTCTTTTATAATATGGTTTCTATTCCAAAAAACCCACTAAAATTTAATAGTCATTTAATAGTCATTTAATAGTCACTGAGCTAAAAAAAATTATAAGTACTCAAGCAAATATGTACAGTTTCCATATAAATTTATCTATAATCAACAGAATTTAACCAAAACTGTCACAAACTTTAAGACTTCTTAATGAAATAAATATTCCTACTTTTTGTAAGAAAAAAAATTAAAAGCCACATGTGGTGTTCTTCTAGAGTTGTGCTCATTCTTATGTAGTAATTTCTTCTTTTTAGTTTGACTCTGCTAAAAATTCAATAATGTACCATTAAAAAAATCATAGCTATACTAAATACATCCCAGAAAGGCACACTCCCATAGATATGCCACTTAAATACAAGCTCACAGTTCATCGAAGACGTTTCTGTTTATTTTGATATGTTTTGCTAAAGAAATCCACAGTAACAATGATGACCAGACAAAGAGATTAAAAAAAAAAAAAAGGAAAGAAAGAAAGAAAACAAAAACAAAAACAAAAAAACAACCATTCACCCATTCATGGGTAATTGAATTCCCTCATATTTCATAAAAAGACTGCCTATCTGTAGGGTTGTGTTTTATTTGAATAACTTTCTTTAAAATGCTTTTCTTTATAAGATGGGGAATTACAACAATGTTTAAGAACTCAAGGTCAAAACATTTTTAAGTTAGTTTATTTGATGCATGCATTGCCATGAGGAGGCACCCCCCCTTTTTCTTTTCCCTTGCTCCCACAAATTGCCTTTAGACTGGATGTTTATTGCCCAATGTAAAGAACAAAACAGGGAGGTAATTAAGTCTAGAATCGCCTGCTGTTGCCTATGAGTCAAGCCACCGGCCTTAAGACTAGGAGTTCTCCCAAAGCCACAAAGAAGGAGCCTTGGTTCCGCAACAAAGCTAAGCAGCAAGACATCATTACCGTTAATTACCTGATAAACAAAGAAGACTTGGTGTCGGTGGCAAAACACCAAACTCCGAGCGACAGCTGATGCTGTAAAAGACAATTGGCCTTACTTTGTCCTGTTGAGCATTGCTCTGTGAGATGATCCACCTCCATAAAGAGCTCAAGTAATTAGACTCCAACCACTGTGGTTATATGTGCTGCACTTTGTATGGTGTGCTGATAACAACAAACAACCTGTCCAGTGAAGACAGGTGGCATCTACTAAACATCAGGTGGGAAAAAAAAGGACATGCTTTCAAATAGCAGTTGATTAATTTATAAGCACAAAGGACAAAGTACATGAAGGCAGGTGAGAAATACGGAAGCACACTGAAGTTTACAGCTCCCTTAATAAATAAATATGAATTAAGTAAAACATGAGATCTAGTTCACAAAATAATCATTGGCTTTTGTGAATTATCTTGGGATATACTTACATACAAATATTTTAACAAGGATATATATATGTATATAATATACATATACATAAAATGTGCATATACGCATACTACGTAGATATGTGTGTGTTTACATATACATTATTGTTTTGCTTTGTTTTCATCTTTTTCATTCTTCTTGTCGTTGATTATTCATGAAAGCCAAAATGAAATAGGCAAATAGAACAGGGTTGCAGACATGATAGAGTCAAGCTCAGACAATATTGTGCCATAGAAGACCAGTGTCCATATAACAGCAGAACATGGGGTTGAGTGGGTTCGAGTGTACTACAGAAGGTGCTATAGGATTAGTAACATCATCAGATAGACCTGGTTTCTTCCTTGTCAGCTGGTTAGCCTTAGGTGAGAATTCTCAAATTTGTTTTCTTTTTATTTGTAAAATGAAGTTAGTAAGTTAATAATGCATTTCTGTCAGCAGTGTTGTAAGGACGACCAGACACAGTGTATACCCAGCTTAGCAAATGCCCAATATGTAGTAGGCTCTAAGTAAATATTGGTTTTAGTAGGTGACTTGGAATAAATTCCTTACTTTTGAGGCAACTGGCTACTTAAGACATTAAAAAACACAGAGTGGTCCAAATCACAGCTGATTCAGTGAGCACGTACAGGTAACTCTTAACATTCTCCACTGGGAGAACCCCTATCAGCTAAAGTAAGAGAAAGAAAAGCTCTGAATCTCAGAATCTTTACTACTTCAGACATTCCTCACATACTTCACAGGATAATGGGATAATTAAAAAGCATTGAGTTTGAAGGCAGAATGACCTAAGTTCAAATCTAAGCTTTGAGCTTGTTAGTCCTGTGTGCTTGAAAACTAACTTTTTAATTTATGTTCTCACCTAAAAAAAAAAGAGAGAGAGAGAGATACAAGGCCAAGATATACTTGAGAACAGGAACCATCTAAATTTGAATCACAGCTCTACTATTTACTTATTCACTTGTATCTTTGATTCAATATTCTCATCTACAAAATGGGAATACTAGTAATTCTCATCTACAAAACGGGAATGATAACTACCTTATAGCGTTGTTGTTAGAATTAAATGAGTCATTTTTTTAAAAAGATTTTATTTATTTATTTGAAAGAGAGAGAAACAGCATGAGAGGGGAGAGGGCCAGAGGGAGAAGCAGGCTCCCTGCTGAGCTGGGAGCCCAATGCGGGACTCGATCCCAGGATTCCGGGATCATGACCTGAGCCGAAGGCAGTTGCTCAACCAACTGAGCCACCCAGGCACCCTAAATGAGTCATTTTATACATAGCCCTTAGAATAGTGCCTGTGCTATGATTTGCTCTTGTTACCTGCTACTTAGGGACTTTTAAGGCCCTTTCAAGTTGAGCCCTTCCCTACATATGATACGAAGTATTATTTTTAAGAATCACTACCTGCACATACCCAACCACCATCATGGCCCAAATGCTCCCTATGTTTTTCTAAAAGACTTTAACATGTATCTTCACATTTGCTTACAAAACAGTCAGACACCAGTATGGCCACCACAATTACCACGTGACACTCTCTGTGCATTTTCCTTCTTTGGTTCACCCTATTTCATACCAAGTATAGCAAAACTACTTAAAGGGGACACTCTATTGCTACCGCTATTACAGTATCCCAAGTGTCAGTCATTCAAAATTGCTAAAGCTTCTCCTTCTTGTAGAGAGTTCCCAGCAGACAGAGAGGGGAGAGATACCTCTGTAACTCTCTGCCACTCTTTTTCAACTGGCCCAGAACACTCCTTGTGCCACAAAGCTTATGAAATTAGCTCCTAAAGTCTACTTCCCTAGACCTCCTTCCACCCATGGTCTGAAGGAAATCAAACCCAAGGTCATCCTTTTCATTGCCATGGTCTCTCTCCTCACACATCATGCTTAAATAACTGGTTGAACATGAAAAAATTCATTAATGTAAATTATGTGTCCCCTCATGTAGATCCACAGAATCTTTTTTTTTTAATTTTATAGAACTTAATCAAACTGAATTTGCATACTTGAAGCCTCTGAGACTGATCATTTCTTTTTATTTTATTTCATTTTATTTTACTTTATTTATTTATTTGAGAGAGAGCGAGCCCAACCTGGGGCTCAATCCCAGGACCTTGGGAACATGACCTGAGCCAAAGGCAGACGATTAACCAACTAAGCCACCCAGGTGCCCCTGAGACTGATCATTTCTGAATGACCATAGACCACTCATTGTAATATCTTACTCCTTTGTTACAAAGACAAATTTCTTACTTGCTTTCCATGATAAAATAATTGAACTGACACAGCACTCTGTTCACTACTGTACTTGGGTATCGTAAACTTTTCTGAGTTTTTTATGACCGTCAGTAATTTACATAAATAACTAGAGCATTGAAGTGCACACACTGCAAGTCTAGTGTAATGAAAGCAAGCATTACATTTAGCTAAGTAAGCATCCTGAAGAAAATCCACAAAGAAATAATAAAAATAATAACACATATATTGTTTTATACTTTTCTGTACATTAGCTCATTTAAAACTAAATTCAAAGATAATAATTCTTTAACAGAATTCTAAATTATATGTTCTGTGCAATTCTCAGTCATTTGCTCAAGAACAATCATGAGCTTTATGTAGATTGTTTAAAATGTCTAAATTTCTTACCAGAAATTCCTGTCTGCTATTCAAAGAAAGGCCTGTTATATGTAGATTCAATCATTCTTTTATTTTTCGTCATGTTAATTAAAACTTTCATCGTAGAGTTTTCGCTATGGTGCATATGTATACATGACATTTCAATAAAACATATGCCAAACAATATTGATAAGACATTGGAAATGTAGACCAAAAACGATCATTATATTAGCTTTTGTATACATTTGTATACATTTATATACATATAAATGACCTAAATATGTGGTCTTAAAATGATAAAAGTTTTAAAGCTGTTGTTCAAGTAATATAAGTGAATATTCAAGTGTTAATGAGAGACTGAAAATCTTACTAAGGTGCAGTGATGCTTCTGTGGAATTTAAGAAACAAAACAAATAAGCATAGGGGGAAAAAAGTGAGAGAGAAAGAGGTAAACCAAGAAGCCGATTCTTAACTACAGAGAACAAACTGATAGTTACCAGAGAGGAGGTGGGTTGAGGGATGAGTTAAATAGGTGATGGGGATGAAGGAGTGCACTTGTTGCAATGAGCACTGAGTGTTGTACTGAAGTGTTAAATCACTAAACTGTACACCTGAAACCTAATATTACACTGTGTTAACTAACCGGAATTTAACTAAAAGCTTAAAAAAAGAGAGATGTATATTTGCAAGAAAACCATGGAATCTTGTAGGTCTTGCAAAACCAGGCTATGATATGGAGGCATATGATTCTGAGTGATTATAGTCAGCACACCTTTAGCCAACTTGAGAAATAGTCAGCAAGTCAAAGGTAATGGGTGTATGTTCCTTGATTGCTCATGATACCTCCACAGCATTTTCCTCAATGAAATGAAAAAGTTATGCCACTTTTTTTTCTCTTGCTATGCAGTTTACTATTATTCTCCATAATGCATTCTCTCTAAAGGAAGTTTTACAATATTTATAATTATAAATCACCCTGAGCTTATTTGGAGGTGGGTGGGGAGATGGGTGAAATAGGTGAAGGGGATTAAGAGCACACTCATCATGATGAGCACTGAGTCATGTATAGAATTATTGAATCACTATATCGTACACCTGATACTAATATAACACTGTATGTTAATTATACTGGAATTAAAATTAAAAAATACCACTCTGAACTTGGGGAATACAAGCTGTATTCTTTATAAATATTGGTATTATACCAATCCTTATGCAGAATGTTGGGATAGATATTTTCAAAAATCAAACCAAACCTGTAATTTAAAATGAACCATTCATAGGGATTATTATACAAAATATAATTGTCCTAAATTTCAAAAAATTTAATATTTTTATTAATCTAATATATACATTCAAGAGAACAGACACTTTGGGTATGTTAACCAAATTTTTATGCTGAGCCAACAAATATTTACTGCTGTTTTTTGTTATGTGCATCATTCTCTTTGCATTAAATGACCTCTAGTCTCTAGTCTAAAGCAATAAAGTGAATGCTTCCTGTTCTATCGATTAGGGAAGGCCTATTTTCACACTAATAAAATGAGAAGCCCAGTTTAATAAAATACTTTTTTCTACCAGTGGCCGTAGGTGAACTGGGGACTTGAAAATGTTGGCAGAGGTTAACTGAGAGGACGGAGGTCAGATCTGTGGTAAATCAACTTCCAGGAACAAATCACTGGACACTATAAAAATCAGAAGTGGTTCTTTAAGAGACCAGCTTGACCTTCCTTAACCAGAAAATAACATCTGACCTGGCAGTGAAATTTATCACAACATTTCAATTAAAACTTGGCAGGCACACTAGCAACACACTGTTCTTCTGCAGTTGACCTTGTGATAGGAAAAACAGAGAAAGGTGGGGAAAAATGGACATTCTTGCTTCATATTACATAACAAATATGATCTGTACAATAACATTTTCTGGACATTAATCTAATATGCTAAGTGTGGATAGCATATAACTTTTCATCCTTTATTTTCTGTGTAGTTCTTTCAGATATCTGCTTCTTTACCATGTTAAAAAAACAACCAGTTAATACTATCAGTTAAACAGTAACTTATTTACTGTTGTATTTGTTTTACATATAAGCAAATATTTGGAGTTTGGCAGGCCAAACAAAAAGATTCTCATGTATCTTCATTATTTATTTTTTCAATCACTTATATATTCTTCTTACAGATTTCAAATAACTCAGTCACATGATTTTCCTCCCACATCCACCAAAGATGCCAAAATCCAAGAGAAAAATTTATTTTCTGCATGCCAGTCCTTTTGGATGTAGTAATTGTGATCTTATACTCCAAATAAAGTACAGTATTTGGAGGGGAGGAGTTTTTAACCTAAGTGACATATATTGTCTTACCAGTTCTCACAATGGAAGTACTAAGAAAATGTGCACAGCTTAACTCAAATAACATCACATTTTTGACAAGGGGTCTTTATAAAGATTTAAAATAATCTTAAGTCACATAGAAAAGTTTGTTAGTTCCTTTTTGAATTTTTTAATTGCACATGTGGTTCACGTGTATAATAAAAGGGCCATAGAAGTTAGGGACAAGGAGACAGAGACATTGCCTTCTCCTTTGCTAACAGTTACTGTGTGACCCGTCAATGGCAAATCATTGTAAAACAAGATGGCAGAAATAGAATTTTAAAGCTCTCTTTTAGCTCTTAATAATTATAGTTTTTGAAATATTTCAAATATAAAATAATAATATTATTAGTTGTAAGGTCAGGATAAAGCTTAGAGTTTTCTGACTTCTAGGCTACTGGAACATTTGAATTTATAGCTCTTGGTAATACTTCAGAAAGAAGGTACCATGCACAAGTTGCCTTCTCTAATGCAGACAACAAATCCTAAAGTCAAATAGAAAGTGGTAACTACCGTAGCTGAATGAATAGAGGCAAAATATGAGGAAAGGAAGTATCGTCATCATGCCTTTATGATTAGATCAATAGATGCATGTAGATGTTTATTTCTATATTTATAATTATTTTATCAATTTAATTTTAATGGTAGTATTAAAATACATAATTTTTCTTCTATATTATTTTTTCTTCTATAGTATTCAGTTAATGGCCATAGAATAGATATCAGTGTTTGTGTTAATATTTTTATCTTGAATCAAGTTGGGATTCGTTAGTACTGATCTAATCATCACAAGATCTTGAGTGAAGCCTTGAGAGGAGTTGTATACATGAGAGAAGGCCAAACAACTCCTCAATACAATGTGCAGATGAAAGTTTTGCAAGAAATCACATAGAGAAAAGTAATGAGGAAATCAAAGCAGCCTGTGACACACTGTAATGTGCCTAAAGGAAAGGAGACTGCATTGACAATCTTCCCTTGCAGGCTGTGATTTGGTTCTAGCAAAACCTTATTAGTTACTGATTAATGTTCTGCCCGTGAATTTTATTAGAATTTTGACTGTCTTTAATTTGTTTCTTCTTTATGCAGAAGAGGAGCTGACTCAAAGTAGAGGTGATGCAAAGTTGGGGGGTCATATCAATGATGGAAAGGCTGTGAAAGCTTATTTTCAAGGCAGACAGAGTTGCTTGATGACCATTTGAGGAAACACTGAACTTCGAATATTCCTTAAAGAAGAAAGAAGTAGGTGCTCTGAGAGACAGAAAAAGAATCTCTCAGTTGAAATCAGTTTGAAGATACTGGCAAGATTAAAATGTGCTTTGCACATTAATTACTGTACTTGAAATAGAATTTTAAATCAACTATTCACAACTTCTATATTAGCAAAAAATATATTTGCATTTTTAATTTAGATGATGTTGGTCAATATGTTGCTGAAAAGATATTTTTGTGGTGAGGTGGCCATGAGATTTCTTACTCAAAACCCCCTTCAAAAGAATCTTCTGCGGGAAGTATAGTTGGCTGACACCCTTCAGCAGCCACCCTCATTTAATGAATCAAAGTGGTCAACCAAAGCCAGGCTTACCTGCTGCTGGGTGAACCTAGAGACTGAGACTAGAACTACTGTAGCTGGGCCATACCCCCTTGATCTGGGACTCCTGCTATAGGCAAGTGTCTGGAGTTTAGCTAAGCTACTCCATGGTATTGCTGCCTTGGCATTCATTTTGTTTGGCCAAGAGGTCAGCAGGGACCTTACATGGACTCTAGCCCTCTCATGAAAGCACAGGCCCTAGACAGCAGTCCCCAGAGTCATAAGCAGATATAAGTCCTGGTAAGACTTCTGCAGTGGCCTTTATGATCAAGTCTTCCCTGCCTCTATGCATTTTCCTTTTATGTTTCCCTTAGATAAGACCCCTATGTCATATACCCAAACCTGGCTTTTTTGGTTTGAATTGACTAATCCCAAAAGCACTCTACCCATAGAGTCTTGCACCCCACGTCCTACTTTTCTCAGTCTACACTCTACTTTGAGCCATGCCAAGTACTTCTTCCAGTGCCTGTGAGTAATAAATTTCTTTTTTACATTTCCTCTTTGTGGTCTGTAGTTGAACCATGACTCACCATCCAGCACCCTTTGCTTCACGTAATAAGGATCAATTCCACACAAATAACGTCAGATTTGTTTAGTAGTTCCTCATCTGCCAGGTCCAAGCTTTCTCAGAACTATGCTGTGGTCTAAGGCTCTTCCTACCTCATTCTTCCTTTTGTCCATTTCTCTCCTCAAGAGGACCAGACTGGTTCTGTGTTCTGAAGACTTTCCCCACTACTCCTGCCTCTCCTTCTTTATCTTCCGCGTCTTCGCTCAACATTCCCTCAAACTATCACTTGCACTGCTCATCTTCTCTTGGGCAGAGAACATTATTGGACATAGTGAAAGAGCCACAATTTTTAAATTCTTGAGTCCTTTATATTTCTTACGAGTATTTATTGGAGTCACATATTCACTTGTCATCAGAAGCCGCATGATTTTTTCTATTTTTATGCCATTTGTACTTTGTGTTCTGTCAGATTACTCCTTAGATTTAACCCTCATACAAATGGAAAAATATAATCCATTTATTCACCAATCAACATATAGAAATATTGAAAGCTTATTTTTCTCTTTGCTTCCTATCTAATTTAATATGAATTAGAAGCATGATCCTAAATAATTGAAGATCACATATTCACTTTTGCAAAATTTTTAAGAAACTAGTTTAGAATTGTGGAGTTTGTGACACAGGATAAGATCCTCCACTCTGAATATCAATAAAAATCTTAATAATATTGATATTATTTGCTTAATATTATTTATTGAGTGGTTACTATGTACCAATTTCCATAATCTACATGAATTAATTTATTTTCCTATAATTATCAAGTAGCTATAGATTTATTCTATAGTTTTTTTAATGATAACTGAAGGAGGACTGCTTGCTAGGAATACTTCTGATTTCTTTTTTAGGTATTGGAAAAAAAAATATCTATATAATTGTGGAGTAATGTCATTCAGATATATCTGTGAGCACCAGAAATGCCACACAGTTGCCAAACAAAAGGTATTATGGATAAGATTATGGTGTTTTGAGGGGCACCTGGGTGGCTCAGTCGTTAAGCGTCTGCCTTTGGCTCAGGTCAGGATCCCAGACTCCTGGGATCGAGCCCCGCGTCGGGCTCCTTGCTCCGCGGGAAGCCTGCTTCTCCCTCTCCCACTCCCCCTGCTTGTGTTCCCTCTCTCTCTCTGTCGAATAAAAAAAAAAAAAAAAAGATTATGGTGTTTGAAAGACATATTTTATTATTGGAGATAAAGCTTTTCTGTACTTATATCATGACCTGATATAGTCAATTACTGATTGTCCATAAGTTCATTTTTTTCATGATGAGTAAGACCTCTGACATTGACAAGTACCAGAAGAATTGATAAACATTTTAAGACAGCAGCAAAAAAGAAAAAAAAAAATCTATGAAAACCCCAAAATGGAAAGTTTAAATGAAAGTATAAAAGCATTGTTAATAAGTGATTTAAGTTTGAATTAAATTAAACAAAAGACAACAAACTTATTAGTATATGCTTTGAGTAATTTGGATAATTTAGAAACATTTCTTTAAATGTTTAATGTTATATACTCTACACAGTTATGAGTAAAAGAGTTTGGTGGAAGGGGACAGAGATCTTACCAAAAACGTACCATAAAATTTTTACGAAACATAGGAAATTATAAATCTTTAAGCTAGATGATTTGTAGTTTTTTCAAAAATTCCCAAAATTGCTAGAAAAGAAAATTGTCTCAATTTTCATTGTAACATTTTTGTCTGAATATCTCATTTGAAGACATCATTGATGACATTTATCTCTAGGAATTAAGGAGAGGGCATGAGGAATATTTCCATTTCTTACATTTTTTATAACAAACTTACATTACCTTTGTATTTAGAAAAAAAGTGGAAATTGTAAAACCAGGCTAAAAAATTTCTGAGTTCTCAGTATACTTATTTTTTTTAAAGATTTTATTTATTTATTTGAGATAGAGTGAGAGAGAGAGAGAGAGTCAGGGGGAGGGGCAGAGAAAGAGGGAGGAACAGACACCCTGCTGAGCATGGAACCTGATGTGGGGCTTGATTCCAGGACCCCAGAATCATGAGTTGAGCCAAAGGCAGACACTCAACCAACTGAGCTACCCAGGCACCCCATAGTATACTTATTTTTATGCCATTGGTTTTCTGAAATAAGTTCAGTAGTAATATGTTAAATTACATATGTAACATTTATATATAATATATAAAATGTATAAATAAATATATTAAAATAGTAAATGAAACTCAGAATTAATATATTCAATTTTTTATATCTTCATAATTTTACAGATTAGGAGAATGGCTCAGAAAATCAATTTAATTTTTCAAGTTCATAGAAGTACTTGGTGATACAGCCAGGAGAGACAGCCAATCAGACTCAATCAGTCCATTATTCAGACAAAAATGTTTTAATGAATGTACTCTACATCCTATGTGGATGCTGAGGATACAAGAGTAAGCAAGACATGCTGTCTTTGTCTTTTCAGGCAAATCATTAGGAGTCTTCAGTAGTATGAATAACAGGTACCAAGTGATTTGGAAATATGTAAGAGGGATTTCTGATCTAGTTGGAGAGCTCAGGGAAGGCTTTCCTACAGAAGGGACACTTGGGTTAAAGCATGGATGGTTTATTTTTATAGACACTTTTTTTTTTTTTAATTTGACTATCTTGTCCTATGCCAGGTAGTAGCTTGTCCTACCATGTTCATTGCATGTTTCAAGCCATTATTCTCAGGCCTTAGTTGTCAGGTACTCAAAATTCCCTTCCCATCTGGTATTTATTATTGCATTATGCAGGTGTCATGTTTACTGATACCATTGGCAAAAATGAAACTACAGTACTTTTAACCAAAACAACACTCTTCTGAGTGCCCCTGGTTTTTCACCTGATTCATTATCAGGATCCACTATGGCTAGTTTTAGCAGAAAAAAAATAAATTTTTTAAAGGATATGAATAGAAGGTCTAGAGATCCAGACACAGAAGATACTCAGTCAAGAACAATGTCAATTGTCAAGAACAATGTCAACAACAGAGCCTGACAGGGGATTCGATCCCACAACCCTGAGATCATGACCTGTGCCAAAACCAAGAGTGTGACACTTAACCGACTGAGCCACCCAGGTGCCCCAACATAAAATTATTTTATAGCTTTGTAAGTCATAAGTCCAAAGCCAGTCTGACTAGGCTAAAATGAAAATGTCCATAGGGCTGCCTTTCTTTCTGGAGGTTCCAGGGGAAAATTCATTTCTTTACCATTTCAAACTTTTGAAACTCCCCAGGTTCCTTGGCTCATAGCCTCCTTCCTCCATCTTCAAAGCCGGCAACACTGCATCTTATTGTCCTATAGCCACATTTTCCTCTGACCACAGCTGGGAAATATTCTCCCCTTTAAAGGACTTAAATTGATTATATTGAGCCAGATAATCCAGGATAATCTCCCTGTCTCAAGGTCTTTAATTTAATTGAATTAGCAATATCTCTTTTGCCATGTAAGGTAACATTCGTAGGTTCCTCGGGTTTGGAACCAGGTTGTGAATATCTTGGGAGAAGAGGGGCATTAGTATGTCAATCTCAGGTTACATATTCTGCTTAATCTTTTATGTTCAGCTACTTGGTGAAGATAAAAATGTAATTTGAAGACAGTAGAAAAAATAGATTAAATGTTAGTTTGCTCAAAAGTATTTAAAAATCTTCCCTTAAAAAATGTCATTACTCAAAATGTATAAAACTTGTCATAGACCCAAACAATAAACCTTCAATAGGCTCCTTAGGACATGGCTCATAAATGGCTTCCCTATCATATCTGAAGTGATAGTGTGATGATTCAAAATGTACCAATGACTCTTATGTCCTGGTAGCAAAAATAAAATGAATAATAAGCACTCGTGTTACATAGTTTTGCATATAAGTCACAAATGTATAAGCATTTTAAATATAAGATAATTCAAAATCACATTTCTAATGTTCTGATCTAGAACTGGTAATATTGGGCTGGCTCTACTTTGAATATTGTCAAGATTGACAACCTTTAGTATTAAGATATTCTACCTTCAGTTTGTTACCAAATTATCATAAAGTCATGCAGAATATGTACACCAGACATAAATGCAAGGGAACAACTGAGGTTTTCTGATTCCCCCTTTGTTCTTCATGAAGCAAAGACTAAATTTAAAGTGGTCAGTGTAGTCTGTGTGGAGTAAAGAACTCTCCAGATCAGAAAGGAAAGAATTAGAAGAGTCTTTGTCCCTTGTACCATTAGTTTGGGAAAGTTACAACAGCAGGCCTCAAGGGTGTTCCTACTATCTTGTAAGGTAACTTCTTAGATCATTGCTAGATTCTTCCATGTTTTATTTCTCACTGTGCCATTGGGCCTACCAAGGGCCTACCATTACCTACTTATAGTTTTAACATACATTAACAAATATTTTGATCGTTAAAATAGCCTTCTGTCACCTAGAGGGCACAATTTGCTTTTTAAACCATTTTAATATATTCTAACAAAACCTTTCTTGTTGGGAATAGTAAATCTGACTTCAAAAGATACCCCTTTTTAAAAATGAACAACTTCTGATTTTTGAGGACTGAACAAAATTAATGATGTAGCGTATATTCATCCGTGGTGGTGTACTGGTTCTCTAGAAAATGGAAAACACTAAAAAGTCTCCTGCTCTGCACTCATCAACATGTGGCTCAGATCATAAGATCAGTTTTGACTTAGGTGGTCGGGCTGCTTTGGAAAACCAGTGCTCTTGTGACTGACCCAAAATCTATGAAGTAAATTCATATTGTTAGACACAAATACAATTTTTTTTGGTCAAGAAATAATAGATGAAAATAAAGGAATTAAACATTTATCTGAGGAATTTAGAAAGGGAACAACAAAATAAACCTAAATAAAGTAGAAGAAAATATTTTTAAAGTAAAAAGCAAATCTAGGACAATATTATAGAATTGGCAAATGCATTGTTGATTTGATTTTTAGCAAAAGACAGAACATTGTGAAAGACAAAACAACTAATGTAATCAAGAAACATATATGGGGAGGGGGGTGGGAGGATGGGTTAGCCTGGTGGTGGGTATTGAGGAGGGCACGTTCTGCATGGAGCACTGGGTGTTGTGCACAAACAATGAATCATGGAACACTTTATCTAAAACTAATGATGTAATGTATGGGGATTAACATAAGAATAAAAAAAAGAGTTAAAAAAAAAAGAAACATATAAAAAGTAAAGGAACATATTAAAATATGAAGATTTTTTTTATTTATTTGACAGAGAGAGATACAGCAAGAGAGGGAACACAAGCAGCGGGAGTGGGAGAGGAAGAAGCAGGCTTCCCGCGGAGCAGAGAGCCCGATGTGGGGCTCAATCCCAGGACCCTGGGATCATGACCTGAGCCGAAGGCAGATGCTTAACGACTGAGCCACCCAGGCGCCCCAAAATATGAAGAATTTTTTAAAAGAATTCTTTAAAAGTAATTTAGTTGAATATAACTGATAATGTTTCATTATATTGTGTTCATTTTATTTAATAAAAATAAAATCATTTTATTTTTGTTTAAAACTTTTCATTTTTTATGCCTTAAATTTACATTGGCATAACATAATAAAAAAAAAAGAAATCTCCCCCCAAAAATAAATAAAAGTAAGCATAAAAAAAATTTACATTGGCAAAGTAAAGCCAATGTTTTTATAAGATGCACTGCACCATAAAACATAAGGAGACCATCCAAATTGATGTTAAAGTACATGTGATTAAATTTCATATATCTTCATGGGGTGCCTGGGTGGCTCAGTCGTTGGGCGTCTGCCTTCGGCTCGGGTCATGATCTCGGGGTCCTGGGATCGAGCCCCGCATCGGGCTCCCTGCTCCGCGGGAAGCCTGCTTCTCCCTCTCCCACTCCCCCTGCTTATGTCCTCTCTCTTGCTCTCTCTCTCTCTGTCAAATAAATAAATAAAATATTTTTTAAAAAGTAAATAGAATATATTTTAATATAATTATTTACTTTAAACTATAGCCAATGTTTCTTTTAAACTTTAGGAACATGTTTACTAGAATTAAGTATTAGGGAAGCATGCCCTTTACCACAACCATAATTAAATATTTTCCTTTTTTTTTGTAATTAAATATTTTTCTTAAAATTTTAGACATTGCATATACATAAGAAAAATAAAAAATCTGTTAAACAATTAAATTTCTAAATATAATTTGTCTTATTTCAGTATAGTAACTATTTTGTTACTTCCAAGATAATCTAATTAAATTTAAAAGGAATGTAAGAGTCCTCAGTAAGGTGACTAGTTATAGGATTAATATTCAGGGTACCCGGGTGGTTCAGTTGGTTGAGCGTCTGACTCTTGATTTTGGCTCAGGTCATGATTTTAGGATGATGAGATCGAGCCCTGGTTCAGACTCGTGCTCAGCATGGAATCTGCTAGTCTCTCTCCCTCCCCCTCTGCCTCTCCTCTCTATCTAAAATAAATAAATAAAATCTTAAAAAAATAAAAAAATAAAAATTTAAAAGATTAATATCCAAAGTGAAATAGCTTTCCAACATGCTATTAATAGCCTATAGAAAATTAAAATGAAGAAAATCACATTCACTTTAGCAATCAAAAATACAAACTTTAGCAAATAACCCTAAAAAATGTGTAGATGTGTATGATAAAAATTTAAAATATTAAATAATATGTATGAAGAAAAGTGTGTTTTCTCTTAGAAGTTAAAATTCTAAATCTTTATAAATAAGTGGGGTATACATGAAATATGCTATAAAGCATGCTTATTCATAAAAACACATATACACAGGTCCTTTGACAAACTTATTCTCAGGTTCATATGGAATGTAGAAAAGACAAAGATAATCACAAAGATTTTGACGAAAATAATTGCTGAAAAGGGAAATTCACTTTCAGGTATTAAGATGCATCATATAACTAAAATAATTAAAGAAATATACTACTGTACACTAAAATAATGACAAAATCGTCAACTAGAACAATAATGCAATAATGCAAAATGGAAAGCTCAGAAACATACTTACAAAGATTTAAATATTTTATAAATAAAATTGTTGTAGTTTAAATCAATAATGTCATGTTTACTAAATGCTTAGAAATAGGAACCGAAGAATTGAAAGAAAAAAATCAATGGTTAAAAGTTAAATGAGAAACAAAGAAACAAAATACCCTAAAAAAATATAGGTGAACACTTACATAATTTTATAACATGATTGATATTTTTTTTAAAAAGCAGAGGTAGCATACAAGCATCCAATAAATGATTTATACATAAAGAGCTCTTAGGAACAAAATTTGAACATCCCACCGAAAATTGAGCAAATGAGATAAACCAGCAAGTCACAAAATTTGAATCACTTATGAGTAATTAAACTATAAAAAATTCAAACTTCTGTATTAATAAATTCTTAATTCAAGTGTGATACAGTTTTCATCCATGAAAGGTGTTTTTGAGTAAAAAATAGAACTATCTTATGATCCAGTGATCACACTGGAATTTACCCAAAGAATACAAAAACCCTAATTCAAAGGGATATATGCACCCCTATGTTTATATAGCAGCATTATTTACAATAGCCAAGATATGGAAGCAGCTCAAGTGTCCACTGATAGATAAATAAAGATATATATACACAATGGAATATTATTCAGCCACAAAAAGAATGAAATCTTGTCATTTGCAATGACATGGATGGAGCTAGAGAGTATAGTGCTGAGCAAAATAAGCCAGAGAAAGACAAGTATCATATGATTTCACTCATATGTGGAATTTAAGAAACCAAACAAACCAGCAAAGGGAAAACAAGAGAAAGACAAACCAAGAAACAGATTCTTAATTATAAGAACAATCTGATGGTTACCAGATGGGAGGGAGGTAGGGGTAGATGGACAAAATAAGTGATGGGGATGAAGGAGTACACTTGTGATGAGCACTAGGTAAGGTATGGAAGTGTTGACTCACTATATTGTACCCCTGAAACTAATATTACACTGTATGGTAACTAACTGGAATTAAAATAAATACTAAAAACATCTGATTTTGAGTTAAACATGTAAGAGTTAAACCATATATTATAGTTAGGCTTAAATATTAGTTATTTACTTTATTACTTTGATGATTTTCAGTAGATTATTTTAATTCTCCATGCTTTTGTTTCTTCATCTGAAAAATTATGTGTTGTACCCTTACTTTATACATTTATTGTGAGGATTAAGTGAGTTTATTTCTGTAAAACACTTGGCCCAATTCATGGCACACAGAAAACACTAAATGTAATAGATTTAGCCTAAATGCCCAAACACAGGACATGTTATATAAACTAATTCACTTTTGTAATAGAATATTAGGTAAATGTTTAAATATCATATTGGCATGAATAAAATGTTTATTATTTGTTGACAAGTGAAAAAATATTCAAACACTAAATATGAACTTTTGTTTGGAGCTAGGACTGTAGCTAGTATTGGACTAGGTCTCCCACTGAAAACTACGTGAGGAAAAGTATATGAAATATCTGTTTTCAGACACTGGACAACAGAAGAGCAACACCATGATGCCCAAATAAAGAGAAACTTCTAATTTGATCTTACGATTCCCCAGGCCCATCCAGGGAACAATTTCCTGAACGTGGCACAAAAAACTGGGGTCCGAGGAGAGCCCTACAAATTTAAGATTAGCTGAAGCCTTTGACAGGCCTCTTGATGGTAGAGATCTGTGCAGAGAGTTATCAGGAAGTTGTGTGGCTTTTCTTTGTCGAATCGGTGGCCAAGAGCAGGGCAAAACTACATGAGGCTGAACAGAAAGCGGCCTTTATGGACTTGAGCACAGAACAGCGCAGAGGTGGGACCCATTAAATAGTGCTGGGTGATGGTAGGTCAGCGCTTGCATAGCAGAGACCTTGTTAGCATATTCCACACTAAAAATCAGAATATCCAGCTGAGAAACCACAGAGGCTATGAAATAACAGTAAGGACCATGGCCTAAAGCAAGGCTATTCTACTCCTTCTCTAACAAAGTCCAAAATCAAATCCCGGCAAGATCTCCGGGGCTCTGAGCCCTTTCCCCATCCCTTGCCCTGGGCCTCTCTTCCACCTGGCTGTTCTTGAGTTAACATCCTTTCATCATTAACTGGTCATCTACTAAATAAAATGTTTCTCTGAGTTCAGTCAGCGGCTTTGACAAATTAATCGAACACAAGAAACGGGTCGTTGGAGTCTCTGATCTTTAACTAGTTAGTCAGAAGCACAGGTGATAATCTGGACCTGTGACTGGCATCTGAAGATCATGTGGGAGCAGTCTTGTAGAGTGGAGCCCTTATTTTGTGGAGCTTGACACTATCTCAAGGCAGAGCGTGTCAGAATAGACTTAAATGGTAGACATCCGGCTGTGTCACAGAGCCTTGCGTAGTGGTCTGCGGAACCCTCCTCCCCCCATTGTAACTGGTGCAGAACTCTTAAACTGCTTTACTTAAAATGGGTGCATTTCATTTTGTGCAAATGCCACCTTAAATTTTTTTTATAGCCTGCATATCACAATTCCTGTTTTTGTAAGTTTAAAATAAACTGAGAATTCATTCATTAAAAAATTAACAGATTAGGGGCGCCTGGGTGGCTCAGTCCTTAAGCGTCTGCCTTCAACTCGGGTCATGATCCCAGGGTCCTGGGATGGAGCCCCGCATCGGGCTCCCTGCTCGGCGGGAAGCCTGCTTCTCCCTCTCCCACTCCCCCTGCTTGTGTTCCCTCTCTCGCTGTGTCTATCTCTGTAAAATAAATAAATAAAATCTTAAAAATTTTTTTAACAGATTATAATTTATAGTGGTATTTTGGATAATTTTTTTTTTATTTTGCCACCTTTTTAGGGGATTTTTAAAGATTTTCTCCATTAAATCTATATATGAGTTATTATCAATAACAACTTATTGATACATTGACAGGACATAATAATATATTTTAAAATAATATATTTCAAAAATTTAGCCAAGTATAGAGTGAAGGCAAATTTCAATTCCTTGATATACTTTGCATTGCAGTATGAAGGAAGATATGCTTGGAAAATCGTTTGAAATTTCTGAAGACACTAATTCAGGTTTTGCTTGGAGCTTATTGAAGTAATTTATTAAGTTTGAAAAGGATGTTTACTACAAAATTAGACAGGTAAGAGAATGTAAAAGTAAATTCACAGAAATAAATAGCAGTTCTCAATGACCAATTAACTTCTGAATATTAAAGTTGGAGAACAATTTAAAATAATTTGGGATTTGCAAATATGGATTACCAGATGATTATCATAATAATGTCATTATTGACATTAGGAAAAGTCATCTGAATTTAAGGCTGGGTGGATGGCTTGTGCCTATTGGCTATCAGACTGAAAATTATATTAACATATGTAATTATATCAGTGTATAAGACTGTATTAGCATATATTAATAGATATTTATTCAAATAATGTATGCTGAAATTGAGTAGAAAAGAGCTCTCCTATCATAGACTTTAAAATTGAGACTAATGGATGTACTGATTTGCTTATGATCATTAAGCAGTGAGTTTAGATTAATAGAGTTAATCTTTTTTTTCATAATTACTTTCTACAATGTAAGATTCATGAGGGCAGGGACTTTGTCTTATTTATCCAGTACCAGAAGAATACCAGAAACTTAGGCATGCTCTAAATATATATTAAATGAATGAGTACATCAACTAGAGTGAACTCTCTCACCAAAATGCCACACATATTAAACAGTATAATTATATTTAAACAATAATAAATGATACAGAATATACTGGAAAATATCAGTTGTTGAGTTAAGGCAGAATGATTGCCCTCAAGAAATACGAGCATATAGGGAATTTCATTTTACCCTAGTATCATACTGTCTTGCTCTGACCCCTCTCACTATTCCTGCAATCTCCACTTCTCCCCTTTAACCTAATCCCCAGAAGAACAAGGAAGAATAGACCTAGTAAGGATTTAAGCCTAGATAGCAATCACTTTCCCAGTTAGATGCAGAGTTGGCTTTTCTTTTTCATTTTTATGGATGATTCACTTTTACTCCCTATTTTATGAGAAATTCTGTCTTTATGTGTCAGACTAATCTTTTAGTGTACATAGAAATAAATCTCTAAAAATTTAAATGACTCTTCATAGAATGTGGGAAGGTTTTTTAATCTTCAGTTACTCTATTACATCTCTCAATGTCAGTTTTCCAAGAGGCATTCGTTCAATTTTCAACACGGACACAGCGCATCACCACAGTGTCGAAGAGTGTCTTTGTCACAGCGGTACCCCAGTGGAGCTATTAATTTCTTTTGAAATCATGTTCCTTTTGTGACATAAGCAGAACATAAATAAATGTGTTGGAAGAAATTATTTTCGTGATTTTTAATATGTCACCTATTTTCATGATAAAGGCCATGATCAAACATGCTCTCATTTGGCAAACCAGCTAGATAGATGATCTGTAATTCTTTTGGATGCAAAAATCTAAGCAGTATTTAAAAATCGTGAACACCCACTTCAGGATTGATACTGCATAAGGTTACTCTAATTTTCATGTGAAGTCCAAGTGTTGTAACAATTATGGCTCATTATGCTGTCAAAGAGAGACCTGTATTCAGTAACTCTTTCCAACTCAAGACAGACTCTGCTGTTGCCAACAGACTTTTCAATAACCTGGGACAATCCAGCCTGCAGAGGTTAGAACTGAGCCACTACACTGTCATCATTTTGTCTCGGTTCCTAAATCATCCAACTTTTTTGCAAAGATCACAGATAAATTCCTTGTTCTTGTTCATTCTTGAAGAGTTCTTCTCAGTTCTCAGTATAGTAAACATGATTTTCTAGTGATTATATTCTTCATATTACTTATGGCTTTCATCTAGCACAGTAAATGAAGGGAAGGGAGAAGGCAATCCAAATGGAATACACTGCTTTTAACTTAACTGCGATGGAGGAAGCAAGAGGTCTTTCATTTAAAATATTTCATTCATCTCCTGGCTGTGTACCTGTCCTCTTCTGGCCATCTCATATTTCTGCAGGGTTACTCTGGGAACTGCTCATCTCCTAGACTGTGATCGAGCAGGTAGAGATAAATATTGGCATGACAGAGCACCTGGGTGGCTCAGGTCATGATCCCGGAGTCCTGGGATCGAGTCCCACATCGGGCTCCCAGCTCGGCGGAGAGCCTGCTTCTCCCTCTGACCCTATCCCCTCTCATGCTGTTTCTCTCTCTCTCTTTCTCAAGTAAATAAATAAATAAAATCTTTAAAAAAAAAATATTGGCATGACAATCACCAAATCATATGCTTCTGATAAAAGCATAACATATATCCTGTTTTGGAAATACTAATAAGATGACTGAATGATTATTATTTCTGATCGGTCATGCAAGAATTTAAATATAAGATTGTAAATTCAACTTCTAGGTAAAACTGCTTTGTTTAAACTGCATTCCTTTTCTCCAATTTAAAAATGAAATACCATAAAAGTTTAAGAGCAATGGTCCATTTTGTGCATGTAGGAAAGTTAAAAAGAAAAGAGTCAAAAAAGTGTTTAGATTATTGGGACTCAAATGGAATATATTTGTTCCCAATCCTGAGAAGGGCACTCAGAGAAGAAAGAAAAAAGATGAGTGTTTCCCTTCATTTGTCCCTGGTCTCTGATAGAAATATTTTATGTTTTGGGATCTAAAGAGATCTCTTGAATTAAGTTAATTGAGATGTGAGCAAAGTGTATAAAAAGATAACTACAGCCCTTCAAATGAAAAAAGCCACAAAATCATCATCCTTATCATTAGAACTATAATTGCACTGTATTTATAACAATAATTATGACAGTGGCGATGTTAATGAAGGAGGAGAAAGGGGAGATGGAGAAGAAGCAGCTGCACTGTGAACATTATTTTATAACTTGATAATGTCATTTTTTAATGAGTTCTTCAGTGCAAATGTAGAAAGAACAAAATTTTCATTGAAATTTGTTTTGTTTGAATAGTCACAGAAACTACTGTGTGAACAGATGCATATGCATGCACATATATTTGGGTATCAATGTATATATGCATATAGGTGCATTACATACATATATATACGGTATATGCCTATACATATGGAATCCATTTAGGCTTAGGCTTTAAAATAGCACTATTTTTGTTTAAAAATGGCTAAGATGTATTTGGGAATAAAAGTGACATGACCATTGAATACTACCTCATGCACAAATCAAAGAAACACCAAAACGCAGTCAAAAACTTTTGATGACTATAATTGATACTTTGGTCATGTAAAATTTTCTTGCTTCAAGAATTCACATTGTTGATTATTTATGAAAATGAGGACGAATATTGGGGTAATTAAAGTTAATTTACTGGCTCAAAAATTTTAATGCGTTTGATGACATGTAAGGCCCTACCTTGCACAATAACCCAATCAGAAATTTTTCTAGACAGAAAGCACTTTGCACATTTGTAAGTGACTGAGATACCTACATCAATAAAACGACATCCTTGGTAATACATAACTGAAAAATTTTGCATGTTTTCGTTTTCTGTATTCTTATGCATTTTTTATGACTGTAACCTTCTGAATATAGACATGCCATGTTCTTACTTACTTCTCAAAAATGCTATGAGAATTTAGTACTTTGTGTAAAATGAGTCTCAAAAAAAAAAAAAAAATGTCGGGCGCCTGGGTGGCTCAGTTGGTTAAGCGACTGCCTTTGGCTCAGGTCATGATCCTGGAGTCCCGGGATCGAGTCCCGCATCGGGCTCCCTGCTCGGCAGGGAGTCTGCTTCTCCCTCTAACCCTCCCCCCTCTCATGAGCTCTCTCTCTCTCAAATAAATAAATAAAATCTTTAAAAAAAAAAAATGTCAAGCCCCATAACTGTGATCTAAAGTTTCAATGCTAAAGATTCACATTCTTGACATTAGATTTTGACCCATATGAAAAGCTGCTGTGCTTAGGAGAGATGATATATTTAACTTTATAAGTCATTCGCACTCAGTATGAATCAGTTCCCCGTGCTCTGTCCTGAAGATCTATAAATAGAGGTAGGAGAACAGAAGTGCTGCATAGTGTTGAGTGCCTGAGAATGGAGAGAAGGCACCAGAGGGGAGGGGAGAGGGAACGGAAAACAAACTTTGTTTATTTCACTGTTATTTAGTCTGTGCTGCAAAGCAAGAAAGGACACTGATTTACTCTTTAAACTAGACAAACCAGCATTATGTACTGAGGCACGTGGACATTATTGACAACGTCTGGTTGACACATTAGTGACTTTCTCTGACATTTGTCTCTGTTAAGCTTGAGAAAGGTATCATTATCTTCGATGTTCTCCCCACCCTCAGTCCCTACCCCATTCTACAAAGCCTGGTGAACTAAAAGAATCTTTACTGGATCTTTTCTTGACTCTGGATTCCTTAAGAATAGTGCCGTTTGAGTGAAGGTCCAATTCTTGTAAATGCCGTTCGGTTTATGATGTGTTTTATTTATTTATTCATTTGCCAGATAATAGGGGAAGAACTGATGGAGCTGATGTCAAATCAACATATACATAAGATCTGTGATTTTAGAGCTGGAGACAGCTCCACAGACATAGGTTGAGTGTCATTGACTACGGAACTGTCATCCCCATCATGCTTAGGCATATTAAATGGCATGACACTTTAGAAGGGCATGTCAGTTCAGTGAAGAATGATAAAGAGTAAACTACATGCATGCTAATCCAGAAAGCGTTAGCAAACTGCTTTCGAGCCTATGATTCTAATTTGAGAAATGACAATGTCCAGTTTGTTGTCATAACAAGGAGAAAAGGAGCATTGTTTATAAAATTGCAAACCCTAGATGGAGATTTCTGACTTTTTGCTCTTTGTTGTATTATTAGGTGGGAATCAAAACAAGTGGAATTTAAGAATACAAGCATGCAAATCTTATCCAGAGCTGAAATAAAAATGGGTGTTCAGAATATATCTGAGGAGACATATTCAGTCTAGAATTCAAGATATCAAGAAAAATGGAAAGATTCCAAAATCAAGCTCTATAATAATGAGCAATAAACAGTAGAAGTCAGCACTAACAAAACAAATTCAGGGGAAAAACATATAAGGAGATTCTTATTCTCCTTGTCCTTTAGAAATAAAGACCATTTCTTTCTCTCAGGAAATAAATTAAAAAATATAAAAGCCATATTTAATACCCACATCTTTTAAATTGTGACTTTTGAAAAAGAGGACACAGTTGTTCCTGAGAACTTCTTAGCCTGGTTATAGCACAGATTTAATAACATTGCCTTATTTATACACGTAAGTATTCAAAATAGACTCAGAGGCAAAAATCTAATACCATGCAGAGATGGAGTTTGAACCCAGATTCAGTAATGCAAGACCAGCTGGAAGATACTTGTGCTTTTCACATATTGGGGCAATTTGCTCACTAGGATAAGATAAATGTAAAGAATTAGGAAAGTCTACCAAATATATTTTTGCACTTGAAATTATACATTTTATTATTAATTCTCCAGAAGTTATTATAGTTGACTATATATTGTACATAATGATTTTGATAGGTCTTTTCCCAGCAAGTTCATCATTTACCCTTAATGATTTTGATTTACCTCATTTTATAAGGAAATAGTCAATTAAAAATTGTTGTTATTTTTAATTATATTTTTTATTTACATATTTTGATTCTTGGATTTTAAGCCAGGTCTTGGGCAACAAATCAAGTGACTTTGATCAAAGTCTTTGGAAAATGTAATGTTTTAAGGACACGTTTAATTGGATCACAGTTTGAAGTGGTAGCAAAGTGAGTTTGCCCTTTGTCATAAGGTACCTAGGAATCCTGATCTATATTCCTGATTGCTATTGATTTTTCTAGATTTCATTATAAAATCAATAACTGTTGTACAGGGTAAAATAGTTTACAAGGGTTGCAACATACTGTGGACTTCTGAAAACATACTGAGCTTGGTGAAGCCACCCAGGCAGCCAATTAGGAGAAAACATCTATTAGGTAAAAACAGGGCAGTCCCATTGACTGCTATTGATTTTCTTAGCCCTGTGAAAAGACAATCAATTAGATAAAGAAGGCTAATGTTACAGCTGCAATTTAATAACCCCTAAAAAAAGAAGGAGGGCTATTGATTCCTGACATGGAATGTTGAGGCTTATTGAAATATACTGAACTTCACCTGTCTTTTAATCAGGCCTGCAGAGATGAGAGGAAGCCTGCCTTTCTAGACTTGTGGTATAGAATCCCAATTATTAAAGAGCCTTGGTGATGCCAGACCTAAGAGATGCAAATGAAACAGAACTTTAGAAGAAACAGAAGCCCAAATTGAATACTAAATCATGGAAGCTATTGACAAAACTCTCTTGGTGAAGGTTGTTTCTTTTTCCATACAGAGCTCACCAGAGTACCACCTGTCATTTTCAAAAGCAAAGTCAGTTTTGCCAACCAGCCGTGAATGACAAATAAAGCTTTATATGAAACACAAGGGCATATTATGTGCTATTGTGAGTTCTGCTAAGTGCTAATTTATCTGGCTTGTTCTCTTCAGCAAACATAGGCACAGACACATGAAATAATCCATCTAATTATGTAGCTATTTAGGAGAAAAACAAAGCAAGGTGTTTTGTGTGTTGCCAAAGGTACATGATACAAGAAAGTTTTCACAAAACCTAACATAGCTAATGAAAATAAATGAAATGCTGTAAGCTGTAATAATTTTAGAACAAATAAACTTTTCCTAGTTTTGGGTATGGGAGTCCCAGCTGCTTTTCATAAATAGATGAGTACTTTCATTCATTTTTTTTATAGTCCTTAATTGAAAATGGCTAATAGGCCTTGTCCCTTTCAAGTATAAAATCTGGCCTAAAATACCTCATATAGATATTTTCTTTATGCTTTTCTTTTCTATTGCATGTATTTGATCCTTTCTCCCTCATTATATATATGCCTTTTTACCAGCAGACAGCTGCTATTCACAATAATTGCTAGGGCAGTCAATTATACTTTAAATAGACCTACTTGAGGACAAATGGTGGTCTAAATTGTACTAAAGGCATACCATACACAAAGGCTATGCCATTTCTAGTATCTGAAATATTCTAAATATTCCTGAGCAGCGATATAGTTTATATATCTTACTCCAGCATGTCAAAAGCTTTCTCTAAAATATTTCCAGAATATGAGTGTCCTATTCTGCGAGCCATTACTTAATTACTTAAATTTCTATTTAGAAACAGAATATATTCTGCTAATTCCCCATGTGTATTTAGATAGCATAAATCAGCATTGTAAGGAATCTATTTTGTTGATGGTGTTTTTTTGTTGTTGTTTAAAGCCATATGAATTCAATATGCATGCATTCTTCTAATCATTAACACAGATGCTTAAAATGTGTTCCTTAAAGGGCACATCATTCCTTAGGAATTACACATTTGTAAAATAACTTTATTGATTTGGACAAAGAATTAGATTTTAGAATTTAAGATCACAATCAAAAGTGAGTAAATATGTGCTTTATTACAATCATGCTTTACACATAATAATGTTAATATTATAAACACTATTAGAGACAGTGTCACAAGTAAGGACATATTTCTGTTTGTAACATTGTAACACTGGTATAACAGTCAACACATTATTGATCAGCAGAAGGACTATAATCCATACAAATTTGAAATGCAATGTTTCTAGATAAATGACAGTAATAATACTTTGAGAATCAAAATTTCAGGATATAAAAATATTTATCTCATTTAAATATGAAAAATATAATTTATCCAGATCTTAGAACATCATACCAAAATGTCTATTTGCTTTCACTTCTTTTTCAGTTGCCAAGTATTGTATGTAGGTCATTTATTCTCAAAGGCATGTTTTGCTGTTAAGTGTATAAGAATACAACTTTATTCTTATCTATTCTCATAGGTATCTGGGATAAAATGTCATGTTTCTTAAGTATCTTGGATGTATGTGTTCTGAACTGTGTTTTGACCCTGAAGGTTTAAGATTGCTCTTTCACTGTTGGATTAGCACAAGTGAAAGATCATTCTATCTATCATCTATCTATCTATCTATCTATCTACCTATCTGTATGTACAGGATAAATAAAACCTAGGTTATAAAGGATAAGAATCTATTAAAAGGAGAGGATCGAAAGTGCATGATTTAAACATCCGGGAATGAGATTTGTGACACACCTCTATTACAGATATCGAAGTAACATTTAGCTGTCCAACATGCAATAGAAGAGTCCTTCACTCAGATATCTTCCCTCATTTTTCTAAGTCTGCAAAAATAAAAACTTCACTTTAAAGCTAGCTTAGCAACAAGGTCAAGTTGTATCTTCAAATACTTAAAAAATGGTTTATGAATGAGTGAGAGGAAATGAATTAGCTAAAAAGATTTCTGGTGGGGATTGTATGGATTTATCAAACTCTGGCTTCCCTACTTCATAACCGGGCAATTCTAGGGAAATTACTTAGCCACCCTGCCCACCCATTCTCCCATGCCCCAGTTTCTTAACTGTGAAATGGGGGAAATGGTTAATTTCTTTCTTAAGATTGTTGTGCAGATTCAATAAATAATAAGCAAAGAATTTAAAGGAATGTGATCGAAAAAATGTGCTATTGTCACTGCTTTTATTATTATTATTATATTTATATTATTTTATTAGTAGTATACTAAAACATTTCCCCTAAGGACATTTTGAAAATTATTTTTTAAAATCTCATTTTAAAATCCCACTTTGAAGTTTTCATATCATTTGAATTAGACTGTGACTTTTCATTAAATTATAGTTCTCTACAAGTACAATCTGTGAAAAAGGGTTTATAAACTGATTAGAAGTAACGGTATAGCCACTTAAAATTGGAAGAACTTTAACTTTTGGAATCACTTTGTTTTTATTCCCTTATCCAAGTGGCATAAAATAATACATATTTTAAAGCAGAAAAAAAAAGGATAAATTTATGCAAATGCCCTTCCCCCACCCCATGTGTGTGTAGGTCTGTGTGTGTTTTAGATGTGCAAAGAATGACTGCAATTTGATTGCTCTAAATTGACATACTTTTTGAAATGAAACAGAATTTATAGGTTAATGTAAATTTCACCTAGTGAAAAACTTCTTGAACTGGAGCTGATGAGATTGTTCTAATTCTGGTTTGATTATAGAATAATTTGGGCAAATGGAGGCAAATCTCTCAACTTTTATCTACCTCATGGTATGCAAATCACATGACTAATGTAAAAATATGTTTCCATTACAAAAATGATAAGACACAGAGTTCCAGATCAATAGATAAGGACGCTTAGAATGGTTACCATAAGAAATTTAAATATGCATGCTCTCTTTAGGAATGGTACTTTCCTCAGCACCTGCTATTTTGACTTAAAGAGGTATTAGCTCAATCAGGGGTTCTCAACAAGGGATGATTTTTGACCACAGGAGACATTTAGCAGCAGCTGGAGACATTTTGGTCATCAAAATTAAGGGACAGGGGGCTCCTGGAATCTAGCAGTAGAGGCTAAAAGGCTGCTACATATCTAACAGTTTCACATGTCCACAGCAAAGAAATATCCAGGCCAAAATATCATTAATGCTTCTGTTGAGAAACCTTGGCTTAGATGTGTGACCTTTGCTTTCATTTCTTAGTCATCACTGGACGTGTACATGTGCTGGACACCAGAGATACATTCCAAGTAATTATAGACATTAATTCCTTTATAAGTAAGACAATGGAAAGTTAAATATTGCCTTGGGAATACCATAATTCCTTTTGCGGTTGGGATATTTCCTCAGGCTCTCCATGGGCCTTGTATGAGAGTCCGGAAGTACAGGTTCCAGGAAATCATTGCGTTAATTTTTTTCCTTATCACATTAACTGAAGGGCATGAGAAAAGTCAGTGGGCAAGGGAATTTATCAACACATTGTCTATAATTAGTAAGAGTTTTATTGTAGAAACAGAATTTCCATTAAAATATCTTTACCTTGGTCTTTATAGAATTTCCATCATTTTCAAAATTGAGACTCATGCCATAAGCATTACTTTTTCCTTGATATAACAAATGGCTGCATTATAGAACAAAGAACTGCAAGATTATGTATATAGATCTGGGTTTAAAACCATTTTGCAGATATGGAAAATAAAACACAAGTTTGAAAGAATCCCATTTTCCTCATTTTAAGAATATTAGACATTCTGTTCTTTTGTTGTTAATTTTATAAGCAATGTGCTTCCAGACCAACAGGCTAGGCTGACAGGCTAAATGCTGAGTCTCATCAAACTTTATAGCTAAGCTCTAAGCATGTCACTTCAAAGTTTCCTTGTGTTCTCACCTCCCTTTATAGTGACATAGGATCTTGATCACTGGGTAAAATTTAAGGTGAATAACCATGTTAGTGCAAGTAATTTTTAAAAATTTGATTCTCAAAATTAGGATAAGTTACCCTCAAAATGTTATTTTTTAATGCTTTGAGTTGTGGAATAATATTGGAAATATATATTATATTGTCGCTTAAGAAAAGTGACAATATAAGTATCTACTTGCCTGATTCCATATAATTAAAAAAATTAAATATCATTTCTAAAACTATTTTTGTTGAAAAATAAATTAAAATGTCACTAAATTGTACACCCGAAACTAATATTACACTGTATGTTAACTAACTGGGATCAAAATGAAAGCTTTAAAATAAATAAATTAAAATGATGAGGTTAGGAGAACAAAGTTAATGTAAATTCACAGATATGGAGATATCTTTTCAAATGCCTCTAGGCAGATTTGGATTTTATTTGCTTTATTTTTATTCTTTTCTCTTATATGTTTTATTTTTTTATTTAATTTTTTTTAAGATTTTATTTATTTGCGAGAGAGAGAATGAGAGACAGAGAGCATGAGAGGAAGGAGGGTCAGAGGGAGAAGCAGACTCCCTGCCGAGCAGAGAGCCCGATGCCGGACTCGATCCCTGGACTCCAGGATCATGACCCGAGCCGAAGGCAGTCGCTTAACCAACTGAGCCACCCAGGCGCCCTCTTTTCTCTTATATGAAAAACAACAATGGTAAATGGGGGAGTTTTAGTGGCCCAAGCAACAGTAATAGTGAAGTTTCTAGTACTAGTACATTTTCTTTTTCTGAAATCATTTCTTTTCAATTGTTCATTGTTTAGATCTCTAAAAAGATCTTTGAGAAAGAACGATAAATTTTAAGGCATGTAGAGGTTCTGCCAACGAAGAATATAGAATCTGTTTGGGAAACATCTAATAAATACCACAAAAGATCAAACAATCCAGCTAATTTTTTTCTTAATCTACACTATTAATTTATTAGACTTGTTTTTTTTACTACCTTTCTCTTCTTTATGACTCACTTACCAAAACATTCAAATTTATTTTATATAAACTCAAAAAATTTTACAATTTAATAATACTTAAGTTTGTCCAATAGTGCCTTATTATTAAATCTATCGATAATTTAATAAATTAGTCAATTAGCAGTATTTTAGATAGCTTATCATTGGAGAAATATAAAATTATGAAGCAAAATTTAATCAGCTACACCACCCAAAACTGGTTAAGTGAAAATTCCACTTAATCCTATATCAAACACTTATTCAAAATAATTAATATTATTTATCATATTTTCCTTTATCTAAATAATCTCAGAACTCCTTGATTAACTGAATTAAAATTATATCCCAAATATATTATTTAAATGTAAAATAAAAAGGGTTTAATGAAAAGTATGTCTGGTATGGTCCTTTTCTGAATAAAGTATGTAAATATTTATATCACTTACACATTAATCTCCATTAACAGGACATACTAGTAGAGTAATGAAATTATGGTTTATTTCATTTTAATTTGCTCATTTATCATTTCTAATTTTTCTTCAAAGTCCATATACATGTATACATTTAGATACACATGTAAACAATAAAATTTTTAAAAAATAGGTCAAGCTCAATTATGTTCCCTTCCTGCAGGAGGAAAAACCTTTTTAGTAGAGATAACACTTGAATTTTATGGACAAATTCTCAAACCATTTGGAAATTGAATTTTGTCGAGAGCTCCCCCCAAATTCAGAAAATATATGCAGATTTTTATCTCTTTTATTTAATTTAGAGTTTTATACACTAAGTTGACATCGCATTTAGATCAAATGAGGTTCTGTTGACATATACTGTAAGAATACAGTTGACCCCTGAACAATGTAAGGATTAGGGGTGGCCACCCCTGAGGAATAAAAAAATCCATTTATCACTTTTGACTCTCCAAAATCTTAACTATTAATAGCCTACTGTTGACTGGAAGCCTAACCAGTAACAGTCGATTGACACATATTTTGTATGCTATATGTATTATATACTGTATTCTTACAATAAAGTAAGCTAGAGAAAATAAAATGTTATTAAGAAAATCAGAAAGAGAAGAAAAAACATTTACAGTACTGTACTGTATTTATAAAAAAAAAAATTCAAGTGTAAGTGGACCCATGTTGTTAAAGGATCACTTGTTGTTCAAGTATACACTTTCTTTTTTTTTTTTTAAGAATTTATTTATCTATTTGAGAGAGAGCGTGAGAGAGAATGAGGGGTAGGCAGAGGGAGAGGGAGAAGTAGGCTCCCTGCTGAGCAGGGAGCCCGATGTGGGGCTCGATCCCAGGACTCCAGAATCATGACCTGAGCCGAAGGCAGACACTTAACCAACTGAGCCACTCAGGTGCCCCTCAAGTATACACTTTCTTTAAGTACATTGTAGATGTTCAAGGTGGGACAGCATTAGAGGCTGAGTAATACATGAAAGGGATACAAGAAGGTTGGAAACATACATTTTAGGTCACAGGAATTGTATGTAAAAAACAAAATCATGGAGTAATTATGACAATAGCAAGTAGTTAATTCTAGCTGGAAGGCAGGCTTCATAAGGCTATAATGAAAACTAAAGTAAATATAAAACTAAATGAAAGCACATGCTTACAGAAGCTTCTGAAGACTTTCAAAATCATCCCATACTAATCATTTACAACATACTCCACAGGGTGTACAGGGATGTTGAATGAAACTGTTCTCTTTGTCCTTGAATTAGGATAAACCTTAGGGCTGAAAGTAGGAGGCATTGTTTCCCACATTACAAATGTAGTTGTAACTGAGAAAATATTTCCAGCTATGGTTTACCAAGAGACAGCAGAACTCAGACTTAGTGCTATCAGCTACCACTCAAACATTTACTCTCAAGTTTACATTTAATACAAACACCATAACAGAAGAGAACTGAGAGCAATAGGCCTTGTGGGAATGCCTTCTGTATCAGGCTTTCACGACCACTAAGTCAAGAAAGAGGTCAGAGAGACCCACAACAAATCAAAGAAGCTGTCTGACTACAACAATGGGAGACTGGGTTCTTGTTTCCTCGCTGGGTGTTTTCTGAACTGCTCAATCTACAATCCCATCAGATGGTTTCATTCTATTCAAATGTGTTGACAGCTTTCACAGATCTTCCTAATTTGGGGGTATAGAGAGCAAAATGGAGTCTCTCATGTCAAGCGGGAGCCTATGTCAAGCAATGACACAAGCAGTTAAGGTACTGCAGCTAGGGGACATCACGGGGACCAGCATCAGCTGACACCCCAGAACTGATAATGGGCAGAACCAGAGGAGGTCTGCGGGGACCCGAAACTGATTAAACCCTTTAAAAAGGGAAGGATTCTGGCAGCAAACTGTCAGACTCTTCAGACCTGACCCCTCTATGTCTCGCCACTTAAAAAAGGCAATTACTGCTGGAGGCTCTGCCCGATTGTCGTCTGTAGAGAACTGGGATCCTCTGCTGCTTGAACATCAGAGGCGGTAAGTGCCGAGAGCTGACCCGGACCAGACCTAGGCCTTATCTCAACTGCGCACCCACAAACTGACTTCACGTTTTGTTTGTTTGGTTCATTCACTTTCTACACCCTTCTGTTACCTTGTTTGTTGTTCGGTTTGTCTTCCGTCCTGCTCTGTGTGCTGTGTAAGAAGCCAAGTTTAATCACATGGTGAAATGTCATTGACTTTAGATTTCTGAACCTGCTTTATAATTGTGATTTAACTTTGCTTTATGATTGAATAAAGCTGACATTGTGGAAGGACAACTAGTGTGCGCCTTCTTAGCGTGCTCATGACAGGGGGTAAAAGTGAACAGAGATGATGCTACTTGCTTCTACTGGAAATTTTTCTGAAGATAGACGGCATAAAGAAATAGCCTGGAGCTAGCAGGATAAAAAGGGACCAGGCAGTTACAGGCCTGAGTACTTAAAGTCTACTGATTTAAATGTTAATCATTTTTAAAACACCATCACAGAAACATCTAGACTAGCGTTTGATAAAACAATTGAGCACCATAGCCTAGCCAGATTAACATATGAATTTAACCATCACAGTCTAACCCTCATCAACTTGGTATCCATATAAATCCCCTAAAACCATACTTAAAATCCAAATAAGATTAATGATAAGGTCACACTTCCATCTCTCATGATACAACTATCCTGCATACACCTGAAGATGCACTAACTCCCCAGAAAAGGAGGCAAAGTTCTTGGGTAATGTTCATCCTTCTCCTTGACATCTTGTAATTTAAATACTGTGATGTAAAGTTAACAATAATTAAATACTAATATGTAACATTATACATTTTAGGTTATATGATAAAGAGATAAAAAGAAAACAAAGGGGGCGCCTGGGTGGCTAGGTTGGTTAAGCGTCTGCCTTCGGCTCAGGTCATGATCCCAGGGTCCTGGGATCGAGCCCCACATTGGGCTCCCTGCTCTGTGGAGAGCCTGCTTCTCCTTCTCCCTCTGCCTGCCGCTCCCCCTGCTTATGCTCACTCACTCTCTCTCTCTGTCAAATAAATAAATAAAATCTTAAAAAAAAAATAAAAAAATAATAAAGAAGCCTACCTTGCTCTTAAAAAAAAAAAAAAAGAAAGAAAACAAAGATATTTGCTACACACACAGATAAAAAGAAACATTCATAACAAAATAAAGAAGTAATATTCATAACAGCTATAGTCCTTGTTTCTATACCTGGTCACATGGTTGTGGCTGATATTTGTAACTACCTTCTTGAAATACCCATTCTGTTTTTGTCCTCAGTAAGCACCTCAGCTGGTCATGGGTTTTTACCTGGTGGGGTGAGCCAAAACTTCATTTGTGAAAGGTCTGGGACCTTGAATTGGGTAACTGCACTTTTCTAATAACTTTAGTCACAGGGCATCTTAGTACTAAAAGACGTCCTAAAGGTTTGCCTATATGCTAGATATTCTCTTCCTTACCTCCATTTTAGCACTCTAATTTCTCCTTGGTAATCACGATCAATCATCCTAGTCAATACAGTAACTCCCTCCTTTGCCTGTTTATTCATAACATAAGGAGGCTTGGCTGGTAGTCCAACTTCCAGTTCAATGAAATCATTATTGTGTCTTCTGTTGGATGAATCCCTCTCTTTGGGACCAAGATATCTAGATAAGCAGATCATAAGGTCATGAGAACAGTAGGCAAAAATTTTGCTAGTGGATTACTAGGAATAATAGTGAGTGGTGCTACTTCTGTTTCTATTTTTTGATTCCTAGACTAATGAATTCTGGCTGAGAGAAATAGCACCATATATTGGATGCTGATTTAGAGCATGTTATACTGGGCACCATAACCTAACCAAATTGACATAATTTTACCATCCCAGTGAGCAACCATCTATACCCCAGGTCTCCAACAGAACTACTCAACTCTACTATTGTAGTATGGAAGCAGCGATTGACAGTATGTAAACAAATGACCATGGCTGTATTCCAATAAAAAATCAGTGGGGCCAGCTTTGGCTCATAGACCATAATTTGCCAACTCTTGATCTAAACACCTCAGTTATGAGGCAGAGATTGTCCATCTGGGTAAGAAATTAAGATGATTAATACAGTCAATAGAAAACACTTTAAAGGTAAAAACACATGTCCAGGCAGAATACAAGGAGTCCTATGTGTGCTAAGACCATGCAAAAAAACAAAACAAAAAAAAAGTGGGGTGGTGGGGAGGGGAGAAAGAAACACAGCATTCAAGTTTTAGAAAGTTTTGTCCTGGAGGATTAGGTCATAGGGTGGTTTCAGACAAGGCTTACTAAGCAAAATTCTGTCTGGACTGGTCTTGTTCAGAGTTGGTAACCAGGATAATTTGACTGGTTCAGTAGGGAAGTGAAGCTGGATATCAGAATTGATATCTGTCTTTCTATAGTTTGTCAGAGTTCTTATTTTTCTGCAGCACATGGAGCAAACACAGAAGATCCAGGTGTTTATATGGATACGTATACATTGTTCTCCAGAAGATTTATATCCCATTTGGTTCATGGAAAGAAAAGCAATCCTAAATAAAATCTCAAGCTGGGCCAATTTTTAATGCATTTCAAACATGATTACTGATATCAAGGGAAACAATTTATATATGACCCATTTTCTTTGTCAATGTAATAATGTCTTAGAAATGTTTTGCAATAAATGACATTCACAGGCAGAGTTGACATAAAATGGAATTCTTATCCAACTCACAAAAATACAATGGGAATTGTCTTTTTTTAGTTGCTTATCACTGATTTGAGAAAGAAAGTTTATTCTTGTTCAAGAGTGAAATGATTCTCAACCTTCATATAGCTTCTGTTTTATTTTATGTACTTAGGGATTATTGCCCTTGTTGTCTAGTAGGATTTTTTCTTCCCTTTAAGTCTCCGAATCTCTTGACTAGGATATCCACAAAACATTGCCTCAATAGCTAACTTTATGACAAACTGTAGGACAGTGAACATTACTAAGCTTGCTGAAGCAGACTCAGAGTATAAATAACAACCCACATGCAGGTGCTGGAGATCTTTCACCCTCAAGCTTTCCCTTTCACACTCCCTCACTTCCGTCCTCTTATTCACTGTAGCATAGCCTGCTAATGTGAGGAGTGAGGGAACCCATCAGACTGTAAGGAAAACTATGAATGTGAAGAATTCTAACCAGAGCAATGACCTAATGAATCACAAAAGGCAGTTAGGTGAAGAATTCAGAGGCAGTATGGTCTTGGAACTAGAGGGTACAGTAGAAAGGGTTGATACAATCAGCTCTGACCCTGTTATATCACTGGTACATGTAAGAACGAAATCAAAATAAGATTTCAGTGTATATTCCAAGTCAGGGAACCAGAAGTGACAGATTCTTGCACTTTGCACAAATTCTCCATTGCCCACAAAGGAAGGGCTGCAAGAGTATCAAAAAACCTACTTTAAAAGCAATGTCCTCAATAAATGGAGAGATATTCCATGTTAATAAATAGGAAAACTCAATATGATATCAGTTCTTCTGAACTTGGTCTATAGATTCAACCATAATCTCCATCAAAATTCTAGCACCCGTCCACAAACTGATCTTAAAGTATGTATAGAAAGACAAAACACCCAGAATAGCCAACACAGAATTGAGAGAAAGGAACAAAGTTAAATCACTGATTCTACCCAACTTCAAGGTTTTCTGTAGATCTGTAGTAATTAAGACAGGGTGGTACTGGCAAATGAATAGATAAGTAAGGTTAATGAACAGAATAGAGAGCCCAGATATGAACTCAAACAAATATAGGCAACTGAACTTTGAAAAATGAACAAAAGCAATTCAAAGAGGAAGGATAGTCTTTTCAACAAATAGTGTTGAAACAACTGGACATCCACATGCAAAAAAAAAAAAAATCTAGACACAGACATTACACCTTTCACAAAAATTAGCACAAAATGTATATAGACCTAAATGTGAAATGCAAAACTATAAAACTCCTAGAAGATAACATAGGAAACACTTAAGTGACCTTGGGTTTGGCAATTAGTGTTTGTATACAACATTAAAAACATGATCTGTTAAAGAAAAATTTGGATTTTGTTTAGTCGGACTTCATTAAAATTAAAACTCATGCTCTTCAAAAGACACTGTTGAAGAAAAGAAGAGACAAGCTATGGACCAGGGGAAAACTCTGATAAATTTGATAAAAGATTGATATCCAAAATATACAACTCAACAATGGGAAAACAAACAACCTAATTAAAAATTGGGTAAAAAATCTGAACACACACTACCAAAGATATATAAATAACAAATAAGCGTATGAAAAGATGCTCAACAACAGATGTGAGTACTTAATAGTGAATTAAATGAGATACCACTATACCTATTAGAATGGCTAAAATCAAAAACATTGATAAATCAAATACTGGTGAGGACGTGAAGTAACAGGAACTTTCCATTCTTTGCTGCTGGGAATGCAAAATGGTTCCGATATTTTGGAAGACAATTTGGACGAAAGTACATATATCCTGATCCTTTGATCCAGGAATCACACTCCTTGGTATTTACCCAAATGGGTTGAAAATAATGTCCATAGGAGTACCTGCACACGGATGTTTATACTAACTGTATTATAATTGCCCATACTCAGAAGCTACCAATGTCCTGTATTTGCTCAGTGAACAAATAAGTAAGCACAGAGAATAGAATATTTTCATTGCTAAAAAGGGATGAGTCCTCAAGCCATAAAAAAGACATGGAAAACTTAAATTCATATTGCTAAGTCTGAAAAGGCTACACAAGGTATGACCCCAACTATGTGACATTCTGGAAAAGGGAAAACTTTGGAGACAGTAAAAGGATCAATAGTTGCCAGGGTTTTGGGGGAACAGGGAAAAGAGAGATGAATAGGAAAGGTACAGGATTTTTAACAAAATGAAACTGTTCTGCATGATACTATATAGGCAGATATATGCCATACATTTGTCAAAACGCAAAGAATATATAACATAGAAACTGAACTTTAATGTAAATCATGTAGTAAATCATGTATGTAGCTATAAATGTAATTAATTAAAACAATACTCATTTATTATCTCATAGTTTTGTAGATGAGAAGTCCATTTGGGCTTGACTGAGTTCTCTGCTTAGGGTCTTAAAATATCAAAATCAAACTGCCAGACTCGCTAGGCTCTTATCCACAGGCTCTGAGAAAAATCTGCTTCCAAACTCATTCAAGTTGTTGGTAGAATGCCGTTTATTGTGGCTGTAGGATTATCTTTTTTTTTTTTTTAAGATTTTATTTATTTATTTGACAAAGAGACACAGTGAGAGCAGGAAAACAAGCAGGGGGAGTGGGAGAGGGAGAAGCAGGCTTCCAGCAGAGCAGGGAGCCCGATGCGGCGCTCGATCCCAGGACCCTGGAATCATGACCTGAGCCAAAGACAGACGCTCAACAACTGGGCCACCCAGGTGCTCCAGGATTATCTTGACTGTAGACTGTTCTTACTCCTAGAGGTCACTCTCAGGTCCTTGCCCCATAGTCCCTCTAACTCAGCAATAGAGATCAGTCAATCCCTCTCATACTTCAAATCTTCAACTTCTACTTCTGTTACCAGCTGAGACTTTCCACCTGCCCAAATAATCTCCCTATCTTAGGATCTACTGATTAATAATCTTAGTTACAGGTGCAACATCTCTTTTACCTGAAAATAATCACAAGAATGGTATCAGGGGGTTAATGTAATGGAAACCACCTAAAAGTGAGAGGCAGAAGTGTTCAATACTTACACACCCCATAATGAAATTTCTGGGCATTATGATAAAAACAAAAACTAGAGAATAAACTACATTATTTACAAAGTAATGAGGATTACATTAGCTTCAAATTTCTCACAGCATCATTGGCTACTTCAAGATAGTGGAGAGATGCATGCAAATTTCAGAAGAAAAATGATTTTGTAGGCAGCTGTACCCAGTTACATATAAAGTTGGTGGAATCGATGTCAAAAATAGAATTGTAGGTACAAAACCCTGAAATTGACAGAGAGGAGTAAACCATACTAATGTGGCAAGTATTGCCTGAGTGCTCAGAAATCCTGATAATGTTGTATTAACTCTTTCAGCATTCCGAACAAAGCTATGAGGTAAAGACTGTCATTACCTTCATTCACATTTTTCAGATGAAGGAACTGAAGCACAAAGCATTTAACTGACTTGTCCGATCACACAGCTGTTAAGTAGTACAGACTTGATTAGATTTGATTCAGTTCCAGGTGGCCTGATTCCAGAACAATTATGTGTGTGTGTGTGTGTATACATATATATATGTATAAATATATTTATACTTTTATGCATCTAGCCAAACAGTTGCAATATATAAACCTATAAAACTTCCAGGAGTAGGCAAAATCACAGAATGTGCATTTTTAAGCAATTTTCTTCAAAAATGCCTGACCGAGGGATGCCTCAGTTGGTTAAGCATCTGCCTTTAGCTCAGGTTGTGATCCCAGGGTCTCCTGGGATCGAGTCCCGTGTCAGGCTCCTTGCTCAGAGGGGAGCCTGCTTCTCCCTCTGCCTGCCACTCCCCCCGCTTGTGCTCTCTCTCTCTCTGACAAATAAATAAAATCTTTTAAAAAATGCCTGATCAAATATATAACAACAAAAAATATCCTATGTAATTGAGCATTCCGGGAAGTATATTCTGAGAATGTTGACTCTTTGTCATGGGTAAACTGACAGATGACAATGAATTATTACAGGGATTTCTTGTCATAACATTATAACTGGTTAATGTAAAACAACGTGGTCAGAAGGAATCCTAGCACAACATGCAGAAACAGAAATATGGCGTATTTTCACAACTCTGAGAATCAAGAACAATTGATCACATGGAGAAATTACACACAAAACACTAATTGGTAAACAAATATGTCAAGCAATAAAATGTTAAGTAGGAAGAGTATGCATAGGCAGCTTATATCTGTAAATGCAGAAAGAGATTTTTAGCTTCTAGAAGCATGGAACAGATTATTGTCTATTCAATCCTCTTATTTTTTTTTTTTTATCCACCAAAAACAAAAACAAAAACATCAGAAACAGAAAAGGGTAAGCATCATTTGTATGAAAACAGGAAAAGTATTAGTAATGGTAAGTATAATTAAGACAGCCTACAAAAAACAATTACTATAAATAATGAAGGATTTCTTAACAATGCATATATTTTATATTTTCAAAACTAAATAGTAGCTTGAAGGTAACATGAATTGACTTTATTTTATTTTATTAATATAGTAATAATAGTGTAAAAATATGCTCAAAATTACATTGATATAAGAGTAGCTTCCAATTCTAGTTCACACACTTGTCATTGTTTCCCATTTTAAATTCTCTACAGTTTTATATTTATTTCTGTTTAGACGGGGCATCATTACGATAGCCAGCATTTCTTTTTATTTAAACACTTTTGAATTAATAGAGCAATGCTCTTTCTCCTATTTGCTATGTAGAATTTATGTAGCATTGTTTTTTGTCACGCTTTCTGATGATAGATGGAGGGTAGAAGCCTGGAGGCTGTGCTCAATGCTCAAACGCACATGAATTAATTTGCTTTTCTAGTGTCTCTCATAATGTCGCCTACACAGGATACTGGTTTCCAAGCTTCTGGTAGGAAAGGTAAAATTTCTGATAGGATGACCTCTAAAACTGAAACTGTCCTCCTTGAAACTGGCCATGCCTTATCCCGTGTTGCCTGCGCTCTGAGGTCACATAGCATAAGAAAGCCACGTTTCCTGTTTCCAGAAATCAAATCGGTGTTTTCTCTCACAGGCAGTGGTAGACAAGAGAAGGCTACTAAGTCTGGGACCCAAAATTGGTAACACCTTCATAAGGAATTATGCCGAAATGGCCAAGAACCCATCCTGATTGAGGCAGGGAGGAATAGCTGGAGAACTTCAAGTTGGTTTTTGATGCACGCTGACTACTGGCAGAAAGGACATTTTAAGGTCTGCTATTAACTTAGGTCAGTGTCTGAAACAATTTTACAGAAAAGCATCTCAGTTTCTGATGGATAGGCAATATTCAAGGAGTGAAAAAAGTTGGAAAACATACATGTTTAAACACAAGTTGTTTGTTCACAAAGCCTACTCAAGAGCTATCATCAGACCCCAGAGAGATGGTTTGTCAGGGCTCCTATGGTCTGTGTCTTGATAAAATATGGGGGAAAATATTCTTCAGGAGAAAGACTAAAAACATGAGGAAGCTATTGAGAGATTGTTCATGTATCTGATAAAAAATATAGAATTTGATTACTTTAGGGAAATTCAGGATTATGGAAACTTGCCTTTCAATATAATCTAATTGTAGCTGGGAGAAGCAGAATGACAGCATACTCATGGCCAGCTTTGATACAATAATGCAGAAAAGCCAACTTATATCCTAATTTCAGTCCTTCATGAATACAGGAGGCAATTTAGAATTAGGATTTATACAAATATAGATGAAGATTAATATCCTTTAAAGAATAAAGCAAGTGATTAAAAGCTTGCAAAAAAAAAAAAATGAAGTCCAACTGAGATTTGGAATGCTCACCAAAATGGGAGAAATTTTCTATTATAATGGATATCGTTTTGGCTACAGTTTAGAAACAGAGTCTCATTGTTAGTGATTTTTTAAGAGTCTGTAATCAGTTTATTTTTGGCTGTGATCCAAGCGTTATTTGATGGTTTTAAATTACTAAGCAATTGAGACTTAGAAAAATTAATTTTCCGTATTATTTTTCTTGTAGGTAGAAAATATGGTCTGTGTAATTTATTTCTTTATAATTTATTATTAGTTTTGGGGTGTACTTTTAAATAAATATTTGTATTTTATGGATGCTGGGAAAAAAGTTTATTATTTTGCTTACATGGAGTAAATGTATAAATATGCAAATAAGGGAAAATTTTGATATTTAAACCAATTTTTCTCCTTCCAATTTGTTTACATTAGCTCTGTGCTCATCCGTTGGGCAATAGCAAAGGGTTATATACTTACTCCTTCTTGGCAGGGGTGTACAGCAAAAGGAAGGAAGAAAGCAGCAAAACCCCGCCTTTGAGTTTTCATGCATTTGATCTTAGTTTGCAGAGTAAAAAGAAATCTGGTGGTCTCATAGAGGTGTGGCTGATGGGATGGGGCTAAAGACTACACAGCAAGATGCATGGTTTAGGTAAGTAAAAAAGTCAGTGACTAAAAGCCACAAATTTGCTTTATTTAAGGGATTCTGGCACAGGATCATATTACATCCATCAGGATTTTCAAATTTCTATCACTGAATCCTCTCTAAGCAAACTCAAGCCGAGGAAGGACTTTATTAAGATTTAGGGCAACTTTCATGATACTTCAGACTTTATCTGTTAATTCAGATGACTTTCCCTTTAATCACAAAACCATGTAGCATCTGATGGGACCAGAATCTGGCACGGTCTCCAGAACCAAAACTATTCTGCTTTTACTAGCTTCTGGAAGCTTCCACCACTGTCTTAACCCATAGACCCATCCAGTGTCAGCTGTCACCAGTGTCAACAAGATGGATGGCCAGTCCCCACTTGATTGCTTAATAGTTTTGTATCAAAGTCTTGTTTTGATTCATCTGATGGATGAAACCTGTATCAAATGACAAGGAAGGCTGTAAATACAGTGACTTTCTTTGCCCTATATAAATAATGAGAGATTTGCTATACAAAGACATTTTTTTCAGATGTTGAAAGATGTTCCAAATATCAGCGTAGATACAAACGATGAGTACCCAAAGTCTCTACCTTCATTGCCAACATCAACAAACCTTTTTTTCCTATTCTTTAATATCAAGAAAAAAGTTGAACAACAACAAAAATGTTTCCACAAAACATAAATCAACTGCTGTGCAAACAAACAAAAACATAGCCATTTTCTCCCAAATAAAGGAAGGTATCCAGTTATTAGTTCTCGTAGGTCACTTTATTAGACGACTTCAGGATTTTCCACATACACAATCATGTCATCTGTGAATTCAATTTTACTTCTTTCTTTCAAATTTGTATGCCTTTTGTTTCTCTTGCTTGCCTTTTTAGACTGGCCAGGACCTTTGATAAAATCTTGAATAGAAGTGCAGAGAGTGGGCGCCTGGGTGGCTCAGTTGGTTAAGCAACTGCCTTCGGCTCAGGTCATGATCCTGGAGTCCCAGGATCGAGTCCCGCATCAGGCTCCCTGCTCGGCAGGGAGTCTGCTTCTCCCTCTGACCCTCCCCCCTCTCATGTGCTCTCTCTCATTCTCGCTCTCTCAAATAAATAAATAAATCTTAAAAAAAAAAATTAAAAAAAAAAAAAAGAAGTGCAGAGAGTAAAAATATTTGCCTCGTTCCCAATATTAGGGCAGAATATTCTCTATTTTGCTGTTAAATTTGCTATTATACGTTTTCATAAATTTCTTTATCAGGTTCAAGGAGTTCTCTTCCATTTCCATTGGCTTGAAAGTTTTATAAATAGATGTTGAATCTTTTCAAATGCTTTTGCTGTATCTATAAATATGATCACATTTCCCCCCTTATTCTGTTAATCCATTGAATTATACTGGTTACTTTTGAATATCAATGTAACATTGCTGGGATATATCCCACTTGGTCGTGGAGTAACTATCTTCTTATATATACTTCTGATAAACAGTATATGTTGTTTTAATCCATGTAAGGATACTGGTCTGTAATTTCTTTTTTCTCATTGTATCTTTGTTTGGTTTTGGTGTTGGCATAATTCCAGCTCATAAAATATTTGAGAAATGTTCCACTTTAAAAAAAAAATTTGTGTATAATTTGTGTATTATTTCTGCATTAAACATTTGATAGATTTCACCAGTGAAGCTACTGGGGTCTTTAATTTTCTTTGCTGAAAGCTTCTGGTTACAAATTCAATTTACTTAATGGATGTAGTGCTGTTCATATATATCTTCAATTTCTTCTTGAGTTAGATTTGATAACTTGTGTTTTTAAGGAACTTATCTTTTTCATTGAAATTGTTGAATGTCCTGGCATAAAGTGGATTATAATATTTTCCTAATTTCTTTTAATGTCTTCTGGTTCTACAGTGGTGCCTTCCCCTTAATAACTGATAAATGTGCCATCCTTCACTTATTTTGTCCCTTGGTGAGCACAGCTGTAGGTTTATTAATTTCACTAACTTTTAAAAAAACAAGACTACAAATCCCCCTCTAAATGCTGCTTTATCTGTTTCCCGCAAATTCAGATATGTTCTTTTTTGGTATCATTTTGTTCAAGCCCTGCTGTAGCTGGTGACATCTACGTTACCACTGCTTTGTTCATGTACTAAACAATTCTTAGTTTTCCCATGCCACTTTTTTGCCAGCTCCTGATCCTAAGGCTTAGACAAAATTTCAGTAAAATTGGGCCAGAAAGAAATCAGTAACAGATACAGTTTTAATCTCTGAACCACATAACCTCTTAGATAGTGATCCATTGTCCCTGAGTCCAACTTTAGCTCCACTTTTATGTTATTATACAGAAATGTCTTCAATCAATCATAAAATAGAGCTTTAGTAAGCATAACTCAGCATCCTGCAGGCTGATTTACAAATGCCTAAATTCTAAATTCAAGGTAAGAGTTCTACCACTGAATATTCCTGTGGAAACAAATTTAGATGGATTAGAATATTGACACTTTCATAAATTTAGAAAGTTTAGGGATTTTGTCAGAATATTATTTTATAATAAATTAAATAAATCTTTAATTTTATTGTACATTATTATTTTAACCAATGCAAGTGACTGCACTTTCTCTGCTCTAAAGTATATGGATATTGTAAAGCTTAACTTATTTTAAACATTTTTGGTAAATGTGACTATCTATTTGTTCTTGTACCCAAGACCTTTGTTTTGGTTGTTTGTTTTGTTTTTTTGTTTCTGTTTGTTTGTTTTGGTTAGCTTTTACGAAGCCTTCCAGAATTCCACAGAACAGGTATTGATTTAGTGCACACTGAGAGTTACATGTTCTCTCTAAGCCCATTACTGACATCCATGTATGAAAGATAGTGGTCAGCTTTCTATCAGATCTCTTTTTAAGTTTTAAGTAATTTTTATTAAATTCCTAGAGAATGGCACAGTTTAGGCATACTAAGGACTAAATAGTACCTTATTAAAATGCATTCTCATTACCTTTGTGTGCAGGAATCTATGGCACTGATTTAGTATGAAAGAAGGTTTGTTAAAAGACATTGGAAAATGTTTATTATGTAAAATCATCACCTTTAACCCACAATATATCTGATAAAGTCTACTCAGTACCTTAATACCCTCTATGTTGATAATTCTTTGAAGAACTCAGAGGTGTTGTGTTTTACATTTGAGCCAACTGAGTACCAAGCAGAGGTAGCATGTGTGGGAATTCAGGGTGCTCTGCATGGAGGCAGATGATCTTTAGATTTCTATAGGCCATGATATTGGTGATTCAAGGTAAACCTATATAGGTATCATGAACCTAAATACCCTAAGTCACATCAGGTACAAAAGAGAGAAATTAATTTTAACTGTTTCTGACAAGTGGGAAAATGTGGAGTGTGAGGAGGTAGTTAGACGGGTCAGGAGAAAGGTTTCACTGAAAGCATGTGAAACTCAAATGTTAAAATACAAATTTTTAGGGCGCCTGGGTGGCTCAGTTGGTTAAGCGACTGCCTTCAGCTCAGGTCATGATCCTGGAGTCCCTGGATCGAGTCCCGCATTGGGCTCCCTGCTCGGCAGGGAGTCTGCTTCTCCCTCTGACCCTCCTCCCTCTCATGCTCTCTGTCTCTCATTGTCTCTCTCGCAAATAAAAATAAAATCTTAAGAAAAAAAAATAAAAAAAAAATACAAATTTTTAAAAAGCACAGAATAGGTGGTTCAGGGAACTATGAGTAGTAGCAGGATTTCTATATGTGTCCTCTGCTTGGTTAGAGACTGAAAATATGAAGACATAAAGATGTTATCCCTGAGTAGAGCAAAGTGTAATAAGATGTTTAACTAAACCACAAAATATATTTTTTAGTTCACATGAAGCACCCGAAAAGTCACTTTGGAGCTTTCCCCAGTAGTTTCCAATTAGAGTGACTGATAAGGACTGTTTAAGACCATTGGCTCCAGCTATAGCTGTCTGATGTGGTTTCCTGCCTACAAACATGCGAGAGGGCAACCACCGAGCATCTTGGAGAGAAAACAAGTGACAACTTCCTCTCATGATCTAACCACACCTACAGTTCTTCCCTGGGTCACTAAATCTAGAATAAATGATCTCTGATAACTAAATGTAATCATTACATAGAGGAGAAAATGAATAGAAGCTCAGCATTTTTGAGCTGCCTCTTTGCTTAGGAGTCAAAGTTTCTGTTATATAAAAGTAATCCATCTGAAATTGACTTTTTTTAATTTAAATTCAATTAGCCAACATACAGTACATCATTAGTTTCAGATGTAGTGTTCAGTAATTTATCAGTTGAGTATAACACCCAGTGCTCATCACATCACCTGCCCTCCTTAATGCCCATCACCCAATCATCCCATCCCCCCACCCACCTCCAGCCAAATTGACTTCTAAAAATTTCCTTTAAAATTACGAGAAGTGTACCGAATAATATATACCTGATGTATGTAAGTGATGCCCTCATTTCACGTGTTATATGATTTACAAAGCTTATGTCATTTCTTCATTTCTACTATGTGTTTGAACTGAATTTGGTAACATTTAAAGAGATAGTCAAAAATATCATTCACTGCAGCCAACATATCATAGGATCCTTTCGTTAGTTGACAGTTTTGACAGATATTATTGATTTGGGCAGCAACTGCAGCTAACCAGAAGGGGACAATGTGACAGTTTTATGTAACAAAAGGCACAGTGTCATGTCAACTGAACTAAATGTTGTACAAAGTGACAGCAGGACAAAAAATCCTTTCAGACTTAATTTTCTGCTTCATTTTTTTTTTTTCTACCATCAATACATAAGCCAGTGCAGTAGGTGACACGAATTAGCAGGATGGAGCAAAAGGTCTATCCCTGCCTCTGTGGCCATACTTGACTTCTTCCACCACAGAGTGGCAATTATTTTTCAGGTGAATGAACAAGAAGAGCAGCTTATAGTAATCAAACTACCCCTATAGGAGAAAAATACATCCCTTATCAAGATGCTTTATATATTTCACCTAGGTGGCTTTGGGGAAAGATGAAAGAAAAAAGTCCCCATCTGCTAGGTCATGCCTACAAGACACATTCTGTCAAGTCTTAAAAGCAACAACAGCTTTGCCTGTGGGATACCTATAATTATTATGCGGAACAACCCAATGCCTGCTGTAGTTCATTGTTCTGCTAACACAAGACCGAATGAGAACAGTGGCTCCAGGCTGTGAGTGGATAAAGTGCAACTTTTCGATTTTGCTCTTCTAAGGATTCTGCATTGTGTGGAGTCCATGAGTGACATCTTTGGCCTTCCTTGGGGCTCAGCAGATTGAATCAGTCATGCTGAGGTAAACAATGTGTGGGGGATATAACCTTAGCAGTGCCTGTCATTTTTTCCTCCTAATTCAATCTACATTTAATCAACGAAAGTAATTTCTTGTTTGTTTAAGTTTTATATCCGATGGGTCTTGAGGCTTTTCAAGTAGTACACCTTCACCTTGACCTTCTCTGCCTTTTGAACTTCAACTACTACATCAAAATTGGGATCCATAAAAATGGTAGGCAGCAACAGTACCCTGCCGCTAACCCTTCTGTGATTTCCCTGATTTGTGCTTTTAATGGAGTTTTGGGAATAAAGTCATCTAAATGATAAGCTGGAGAAAATATTTTCAAAAGAAAAAAAAAAAAAACAGGGACAACAGCCAAGAATGGCATAATTTAAATTTCTAGAATACTGACATAGGTATGCGAACTTGAAACAACACTTTAGGAGAAAAAATTATTTTGTCAAGTTATCTGTTGTTCATTTTGTGTTAATGGTTTGAGGGTTTACTTTCAGGCTATCACCATTATTATGAATAGCCAGTAGTAACTTATGCAAGTTCAAGGTCTTTATTGATTGGTTTAGCTGGTCTTAATCAAAATTTGTCATCCTTTCCACTCATAGTGATTAAATAAGTCTGAGAGAGCTTGACACGGAGTCTCTGACTTTTTGTGAGTTTGTAGAAAAGTGCTGACCTAAACATTTTATTACCTGTCAGTTGTCAGACTGGAAAGCAAACTAGAAGATAAAGTTTTAAGGAAATGGATTTACTTGGACATATACAATTAATTAAATGCCACAATAAAGAAGAGCAGTTATCATGGTATTAAAAAGAGAGAAAAAGATTTTAGTATTTTTGTTTTCTTTCAAGATTATTGTTGATGAGACATCAAATAAGGGGGAAAATCTACACAAAAAATGTAAGAGAAAGTCAAGTAGATGGGGATAATATTAGAGTGACATCAGGGACTGGTTTGAAATAGATCTGGAAAGCTTTGGCATTTATGATTTCTTAAGAGAAAGAAAACCTGTAAGTAAGAAAAATTAAACCTCTGATAAAAATGTTGGGTTGATACATTTTCATAAAAATAAAAATAAACTAAGGTTTTATTTTTAAAATAACCTTGGAAAAATCTGGAATACCGGAAACTTAGACTTAAATTTTAAAAAAATAATTTCAACTTGTAATTTTCTTGTGCTGCTCCATGAGTCTAGGGGAAAATAATATAAAAGACTTGGTAATAGCTGGATTTTTAAAAGTTGTATAAAATTTAAAAAAAAAAGTATAAAATTTGACTAAACATTCCATCTGTATAGTATCTAAATGAATAAATTTATTTAAGAAGATATATTTGTTTGGTTTTTCTTCATTCTTTGATTCTCTCATTTGGCAGTCATTGACCTCCTGCAGTGTATTGAGCATTGTCGATAAATGATAAGGCAGTTTCTGACCTTAAGGAGGGCAGTTTCTGACCTTAAGGAGCTCACAGTCTACTTCAACTATGTTGGATGTACTTTATCATTTAAAGAGATAAATTTTCACCCTTAAAAAATGCTTTAAAATTTGGGGTTAAATTTTGCTTGGTGTCAAAGGCTGAATGAATTCTTTCTAGCACCCAGGCTCACAGGGCGAGCTCCATGTACAAAGACCTACTGTCTGAAACCCAACCTCATTTGCTGCATCTTGGGCCTCTTCACGTGATACAGGTCTGTAAGGCTAAAATGAAATGTAAGCAGAGACAAGATGTATCCAAAATCAAAATAACAGAAGTCCAGGGCCATATATGAAGTCCAAAGGAAAAGTCAGTGGGATGGTTCAGAAGTATACTACAGCAAGGTAGCTATACTTCACTACGGAGATGGACATTCTAAAATTGGAGGTAATAGTTTGTGAGGCAGGGTGAGAGTGTATGGAAAGGGATCTGAGGATGATTGTTGCAGCCATGTGCTATTTACAATATGTTTTTATGTGCCAGTCAGGAAAAGGTAAATATTAAAAAACCATCTAAAATGCGGTGGCTAATTTTTTTCTTGACCCTCAATTTTCTTCTATGTTAAAATCCTGACTTCTCCCAGAAAGTCTCTCCATTCTTGGTTGTGAATCCTTTTGCAGATTCAATTGTGTCCAAGTTTAGGAGATAAATGTTTCATCCCATTTTTTAGAACTGATAATGAACTGAGAAGGTTTTGAGTTCTGTTTTAGCTCAGCTCTCTCACGTCAGACTGGGCACTTACGTCAATGCCACTGTCAAGCTTTATGTTACTTTTTAATCAATTAAATACTTGCAGACTTTTCTTTGTAGGTGTGTGTGCATGTGGATGTCTGTGTATGTGAGTGTGTGTCCCCTTTGTTCAATATTAAAGGTGACTACATCATGAATGAGTGAACTGTTAGCAACTGAATAGACTAAAACTTACCGCATTGATATTTAACCAAAAGTAATAAAATTATTCAAAACTGGATTTATATATCTCAAGTATAAAGGTATATCATTTTGAAAAAGCACATCACTTATAGGTTCAAAACAATTCTTTCAGAAATGACTGTTCTATTATCCAGAAGTTCAAATTAATTTAGAAAAAATCTGGGTAATTGATTCTGATTATATTTGTTTTTGTGCTCTTCACTTTTTTAAAGCTATCTAAGAAGCATAGTTGGTTCTGATAGGTTGAGCTCTTCTGGAGGCAGAGATGCAGGATACAGTAGCATAGATTATCAATCAGTTCACTCAGATGGATCATGAGCAAGCTGGAGCCTTAAGTTTCCTCAGCAGGATGCATTACTGACTTCTCTGAGTGGATATAATTGTAAAGTGAACCCCTTCTGTGACCTTGGTAGCTGAACCAATCAGCATTGTCATTTTAACCTATCCAAAGCACTTCAGTGTTGAAATAAGAATGGCTTCATGAAATAGAGTGGGTTATTGACCCCAGGTGGGTGGCTTCTCTTATTTTCAGACAGATTGTTGGTTGGCCCTAGTTTCTTCCATATTCCAACTAGCAACGGGGAGTTTCAAGACTAATCAGAAAGGACTCCATGAGAATCAAAATCTGAGGACTATATTCATTGGTAAAGAAAAAAACAGATAAAAAATATGTTAGAAAAAGTAAATTAATTTTTACCATTAGTAACAGATTGAGCTTCTAGGTAATCCTCCTCAAAGACAGTAAAGTAGGGTAGGAGTGAGAAATTTATGTTAATTTGAAGTATATTCTTGCTGTATACTCACTCATTTATTCAGTACATCATCATTGATCACCTACTGGTTGCCAGGCACTTTTCTTATTGACAGAAATGCAATGGCAAATAGGGATAATTCCTGCCCTTATTAAAAAATAACAAAAATAAATCTCAAATTATTAAAATAATGATATTGGTGGTACCCTTAAAAATACCACGGGTTCTTTTGACCTTCAGAATATGAATTTTGACATCTATACAATGCAAATATTTAAACAAAACAGCTGAAAAGAATTAGAAAATAGCTCTAAATCCTAACACTATTAGGATTTGGGTGAGCATTATACCACACGTCCATATCCATAGTTATATATATCTCTATCAAGATACATTTAGGGGCACAGGGGTGGCTCAGTAGGTTAAGTGTCTGCCTTCGGCTCAGGTCATGATCTTGGGGTCCTGGGATAGAGCCCTGCATCATGCTCCCTGTTCAGTGGGGAGTCTACGTCTCCCTCTCCACCACTTGTACTCTCTTGTGTTCTCTCTCTCTCAAATAAATAAATAAAATCTTAAAAAAAATAAAAGGACTTATATAAAGAAGATATTCCAAAATGTGCACATGACTCATTAAATCCTTGGCTGACCCTTAAATAGTGCATGAACAAGTGAAATGTCAAGGATCCAAGAGGAAACAACTAGAACACTGAAAGAGCTGAGTAGGATTTTAAGCTTCTACTTAACCGAAGGAACACAAAATTGGAGTTTTGGTTATACAAAATTCTAAGGTCTCCTAAGTACCTTAGACTTCCTTTGAAACGTCAGAAGGACCATGCCTTAGTAGTAGTAACTACAAACTAGGATTAAGAAATATGCCTGTATCAAAAGACAAAACAAAAATAAATCTGTCCCCACAAAAAAATATAAAACCAAGTCTCCACACTTTTAAAATATTCCCTCAGTAATGTACCTGACTGCTAGAAAAAAACTTAGAGGTCTTTGGGAAAGATGGCATAATCCAGAATCTTTAAATGTATCAATCACAATGTCCCATATCCAATAAAAATTACTAGGCATGAAAAAACAAAACAAAACAATTAGCAATAATCAGGAAAAATACTCATTGATAGATGCAGAACCAGACATAATAACTGTAAAAAAATGGAAAATCTGAGATTAAAAAATCATATCTAAAATTTTTTAAATTATTGAATAAAATTAGCAACCCATAGGGCTCTCAAAAAAGTACAGGTGAACTTGAAGACATGAAAAAGTTATTCAAAGTAAAGCAAAATGAAAAGAAATGTTAAAACTTTACAGAGTATCATTATCTGAAATAATAGAACATAAAAGTTCTAGACAGAATGAAGAGAGAGAATGAAGCAGGAAAAAAAAAACAAGAAAAATTATTTTTTTTGAATTTATTCAAAAATAGCAACCCATAAAACCAGTAAATTAAATGAGTCTGACATGAGGTAAATAAAAAAATTTATATTTACGCACATCATAGAAAAATAACTGAAAACCAAGAGGGATGAGGGAGCTGGAATCATTGTAACAGTATCAGACAAAATAAATCTTTAAAGAAAAAACTGTCACCAGAGACAAAAAGATACATTCTGTTATGATAAATCCATTAAGAAGATAAAACAATTATATATGTACCTAACAATGCAGCTTCAAAATACAGAAACAAGAAATGAAAGATTGAAGAGATAGACAATTTACCAGTAATAGATTGGAGACTCAATACTCCTATTTCAATAACAGATTGAATAACTGGGCAGATATCCACAAGAATATAAAAGGTTTGAACAACACTATAAAACAACTAGACCTAACAGATGTCCATAAAATATTTTACCAACAATAGCATAATACATATTATTCTCCAGCACACATTAACAGTTCCTGAGAACAGACGAAACTTTAAGCTACAATACAAAACAACTCTCAATACATTTGAAAGCATTAAAATTATGTAAAGCACATTTCTAACCTCAATGGAATTAAATTAGTGATCAATAGCAGAAGTGAAATTGGTAAATCACAAATATGTGGAAATTAAAGAGCATACTCCTAAGTAACTAATGGATCCAATAAGATATCATTAAGGGAGTTAGAAAATTCTATGTGATGAATGAAAATGAAAACAAAATGTACCAAAACTTATGGGATGCAGCTCAAGCAGTACTCAGAGGGAAGTTTATAGTTATAAACATCTGTGTTAAAAAAGAAAGATCTCAAATTAATAACATAAGCTTCCATCTTAAGGAGCTAGATACAGGAGACCAAACAATCCATGACAACCAAAAGGTTAGAGTAGCACTAAGTGAACTAGACAATAGAAAGACAATACAGAAAAATCAAAGAAACCCAAAGATGGTTCTTTGAAAAGATCAACATAATTGGAAATCTTCTAGCTGGACTGATCAAGAAAAAAGAGAAAAGGCTCAAATTACTCAAATCAGGAGTGAAAGAGGAACCATCATTATTGACAGTACCTAAATAAAAAGATTGTAAGAGAACACTTTGGACAGCTGCTTGCCAACAAATTAATTAAATAACTTAGATGAAATGGAAAAAAAAAACAAAAAGAAAACAAACAAACAGAAACCTAGAAAGACACACATCACTGTAGTTTACTAAAAAAAAAAAAAAGGAATATGAAAAGACCTATAACCAGAGAGAGAGTATTGAATTACTAATTTAAAACTTGGCAGTAGAAAAGCCCAGACCTACATGCCTTCACTGATATATCCTACAAAATGTTTAAAGAATAATTAATCCCAATCCAATCCTTCTCAAATCTATCAAAATAGTAGAGGAGGGAATACTTCCCAACTCATTCTGTGAGGCCAATGTTACCTTGATTCTGTAATCAGATAAAGATATCACAAGAAAACTTCAGATCAATATCTCTTAAGGATATAGATCCAAAAATCCTCAACAAAATATTAACAAACCAAAATTATCAACATGTAAAAAGGAGTCACACTGTGACCAAATGATTTATGCCAAGAATGCAAGGTAGTGAAGATATGAAATATGGAATTAATACCTGGAGTTTTCCCTTCTAGTTAATTCACAAAGCACATGAATGGAGATTGTATATACAAAGTTGGACTGCAACATTATAAAGTTTTCTAGAATTTAATACTCCTTTAAAATCCCATAAATCCTAGAATAAAAGACCATTTAACTGGAGTACTCATCACCTATGTGTGATTTGATAATGCATATTTTTATGTTCCTGTATGTTCTGTGGTCATTATGTAATCCTGCTAGTTGAGACAAGAGTAAATTACTGGATTTGTATTATTTAAAAATATATTACCCCAGAGGAAACAGTTACATTTCTTCAGATATGCATGTTGCTGGTAGGACATCATAATATAGAAAATGGTATACAGGGGTGCCTAGGTGGATTAATAATAGGTTGTGTTTGCCTTCGGCTGGGGTCATGGTCCCAGGGTCCTGGGATCGAGCCCCACATTGGGCTCCCTGCTCAGTGGGGGGTCTGCTTCTCCTTCTTCCTCTCATCCTGCCCTTGTGCTCTCTCTCTCAAATAAATAAATTAAAAATATCTTAAAAAAAGAAAATGGTATACAGTATACACATGTCCCAAATTCCTTCTTTCAGATTTGGAGTGACAAAAATAAGCAGATATATCGGAGCACCTGGATGGCTCAGTCGCTAAGTGTCTGCCTTTGGCTCGGGTAAGGATCTCAGGGTCCTGGTATCGAGCCCCGCATCGGGCTCCCTGCTCAGCAGGAAGCCTGCTTCTCCCTCTTCCACTCCCCCTGCTTGTGTTCCTGCTCTTGCTCTCTCTCTCTCTCAAAAAAGGAAAAAAAAGAAAGAAAAAAAAAGAAAACAGTAAGCAGATATATTACTAAGAAAATTGTTCCTCTGAGAAAGATACTGTGTGAACCCACTCCAGTCAGATGAAAATTGCTGCACTCTCAGTTCTTTTTAATAATATTTGGAAACCCTCCAATTTAGGAAATAGACTTTTAGGAACCAGGATGTTAACAGAAGCATCAAAATGTCTTTTTCACTTAACAGATTGGAAACACTTCAATCAGCTAAAACCTTTAGATGTCAAAAATTAAATCAAAATATGAAAGAGAGTATATGCTATATATTGAGTGGTAGTGTAAAACCTATCCCACAAAGCTTTCTATTTTAAAATTGACTCAAGAGGGACCAAGGTTTCCAATGTTGACATTCAAAGTAGAGATTTAATTTTGAAATTGTGAACAATTCTTAGTCATTAAAGCTGAAATTGTTTGAAGAGGCAAAATCCTTGTGAAATTCTGCTGTTTGCCACTAAAATAAAAAAAAGTTCTGTTTTCAGAAATGTATATCCCAAATTTTCAGTTCAGTTCAATTTCTGTAATGAGTAATAATCAGGAGAGTTTTTCTAGTGAATTCTTGAAGGGTGCAGTTTATTTCACAGTGTTGGTTTTCAATAACAAGTATACATTGCTTCTCCCTAATTAAATATTTAGTGCTCTCAGTCAGACTATGAAATCTCGTAACTGAATTCTCTATCATGTATCAACAGAATAAAGCCTCAACATCTTATTTTTTACCTTCCGTTTCTACATGCCTGTTTCTAAAATTATGCTCAGGGGCACCTGGGTGGCTCAGTCGTTAAGCGTCTGCCTTCAGCTCAGGTCATGATCCCAGGATCCTGGGATCGAGCCCCGCATCGGGCTCCCTGCTCGGCGGGAAGCCTGCTTCTCCCTCTCCCACTCCCCCTGCTTGTGTTCCCTCTCTCGCTGTGTCTCTCTCTGTCAAATAAATGAATAAAATCTTTAAAAAAATTAAAATAAAAAAATAAAATTATGCTCAGCTAAGTGTTGCAAAAACTAAGTATGAACATGTCATGAGGGGCTTCCTAGTAAAAGATATTTAGATTTAACCCCCAAATTATGCTCAATCTATATGAAGGCTGTAGAAAACTTTATATTTAATTTATCATTTCCTTCCCGTTTCTCCTTTTGTCCACCTCATCCACTCTCCACATCGCAGCTATACTGTTTTGTCTCACAGACAAGCCTGATGTTATCACTTTGCTGCTGATAAGCTTGCATATTTCCCCCATTGAGCCAAAGACTCCTTATCAGGGTGTGCTGAGCTCCTCGAGATCTTTCTCCTCTCCTTTTTATTCTCCCCCTCTAGAGCTAAGCTCCAGCCATGTTGAACTACTTACACTTTCTTAAAACTATTTAGAACTGTTCTATTCCAGGATTTTCTGCAATTGATAAATACTTCCTGGAATAACTTTCATCCTCCTCATGAGCTAATTCCTATTGGTCACCCCATTCAACAAGCCTCCTCTTACCCCTTCATGTAGCTTAGCATCTCTTAAATAGCACTCATTCTTTGTCCTGTTTTTACTGAGTGCCCGCTATGTGCAAGGTACTGTCCTAAGTGCTGGGGGCTCAGCAGTGAACAAGACAACACCCTTGCCCTTGTGATTCTTACACTCTGTAATAAAGTCATGAATATACCCTTAACATGATACTTATCCCCATCATATTCTAATTGCCCTGGTTCTAATCGCCCATATTATAATCTCTCCCCTGTAGATAATAATCTTCTTGAAAACATAGGCTGTGTCTCATTTGTGATTTTTTCTTACAGCATTAATCTCAGTAACTAGCACATAGGGGAATTCATTAAATGTCATAAATAAATGAATAATCCCCATGTTTCCCCACCCACACAATGAGATAACAGTCTTATGCAAAATTAGAAATACAAGTGTCTAGTGATAAGAAGGAGAGGGCATTTTGAAGCAACTAATCTTAACAATGTAGAACTCTTGTTATCAGAAAGTGACTCTGAAGTTAAAGCTACTATACCTCAAATCTATCTTGGTATATATCAATAGTGGTAGTAGTAAAAATTAACAATATAACTAAAAATTATTAGACATTTACCATAGGTAAGTGACAAATGTTTGTGTGTGTGTGGTTTTTTTTTTTTTTTTTTTTTTAAGATTTATCCATTTATTTTAGAGAGAGAGAAAGAGACCACACATGAGCAGGGGGAGGTGCCAAGGGAGAGGGAGAGAGAGAAACAGACTCCACACTGAGTGTGGAGCCTGCAGTGGGGCTTGATCTCATGACCCTGAGATCATGACCTGAGCTGAAATCCAGAGTCAGAGGCTTAACCGACTGAGCCACCCAGGTGCCCCGGGTAAGAGACAAATGTTTAATATGCATGATTCAGTTGATTCTTGTGAGAACCCTAAGGGGTAGATGATCTCCATTTTTTATATAGATGGTAAAGCTGGGGCCAATAGCAATCAAGTGACTTGCCTAAGTTATATATTAAGTAGGTGTTGGACTGGCCAACAAACCTGACAGGCATTGCAGCCCCGATAACTAATCTGATCAGATATTAGGATGGAGACTCGCAGTGAGTGATAAAATACTTTGCCACTTGCTAGGTGGGTCAATGAGCCGACTTCATGCCTTAATTTCTCCATCTACACATGGGCACAGCATGGATATTAAATGATACAACCAAATGAAAACATCTGGCACAGTACTTCCCAAATAGTAAAATCCTCTATGTATTGCAATGTTGTTGTGCATTATTAAACATATGATTAATAGTTTCCACCACAAAGTATCAGCTATATTCCTCCTAGCATGAGTCATCTGAATGTAATTGCTTAAAAATATATACTACACTCTTAACAGTGAACTTCTTGAAAGAAACAACCTTGTTTTGTCATTGTTTACTGCCTCTACCATCTTCCACCAGCCTCTCACGGTGGCTTGTGCAAAGTAGCTATAATTAAGTGCTTCTTGGAATGGAGAAGTAAAACAAGTATAGATACTTATTCAAACGAAGAATTCATCTAAGTCTACTATCAATGTACCTTAATCATTTACATAAATCCTGGAAAGAAGGGAAGTAGTAAAATTTACAGGAAATAACAACTATTGCTAAATGATAATTATTTGTGCTCATGTTCCAGTGCCGGTAAACTGGCAATGTATTCTGAAACAAATTATATCAAAGCATGCCATGAAATACATCAAATGTAACATGACTAAAAGGCTACATCCTGTGAGCAGCTGATTTTGGGAGTAGATTAGTTGATAGTGTTATCTGTTGCACTTCTGGGGACAACCATGTCACTTCCCAAAGGGTTATTTATTTTTATCCTTATCAAAACTAGGGGATGTAATTTCCAATAAAATAAGTGTAGTGACTTTCTAATTTTCATACTTTGTCAGAAAGTAAGACATATATACATTGAGTGCTCAGAGTGGACAGAACTAAAAAGTTATCCCTGAGTTAACAAAGTAAGCAGCCAGCATTTTAGAAATATTGATGGAGGCAAACCATGTCCACTGCAAGACTGGCTATTTATATAAAGAATTTTTTAAACAGTTTAATACAGAGTGTGAAGTCTCTAATTTTAGGAAGGTTCTATCCAAATGCAAAGCGTAATGAGACAAGATTACCTTCACAGGAATAAATCAGGATCTCTTCCGATTCTGTACATTCCCATTTCCTGCTTTTACTGCCTAGGGACTCGTGCCTCCTCACAAATTCCTGAAAAGGAATTCTAAAATCAATACTTCTATTCATATTTGGATTTCTCATTGTAGATCATGATCTATCACCAAATTTTTCAATGAGATTCAAGAAACCCTCTCTCCAAAATGCTGTAGATACATATTTGGGACAGATAAACCCAATTCCATCACTGTCCATCTTCTAATGTACAGAGAACAGAGTTACTGTACTTCACAGGAAAGATACAGGCAGCATTAATGTTACAGAGAAGAAGGAAGTAGAGAGTAAAAAGTAGGAAATGCAGGGGTGCCTGGGTGCCTCAGTCAGTTAAGCCTCTGTTTGCCTTCGGGTCAGGTCATGATTCTGGAGTCCGAGGATCAAGCCCCACATCAAGCCCCACATTGAGCCCAGCTCAGTAGGGAGTCAGCTTCTCCCTCTGCCCTCACTCCACTCTTGTGCACATGCTCTCTCTCTCTCTCTCAAATAAATAAATAAGATCTTTAAAAAAAAAATAAAAGAAAAAGTAGGAAATGCAAATAAAGTAAGTGCCAAGAATGCTGAACTTGGTAGAAAATGAGCTAAAGAGTGGGTTCAAATGTGTGAGAATGAGAGCTTCATACAGCAGATAAATATTTAAATATTTGCTGTTGAGAAAAAAAGTGGAGTTACAAATAGACTGTGTGAGAGAGAATTCAGCCTGATAGAAACACTGTGCTGATGGTTATAGTTAGCAAATATCCAAAATAATCAAAATTATGCATGGATTTGGCACTGTGACAATACATGTAGAAACGGGGAGAATGAGGAGATTTGGAGTAAATTTTAGCTCTGCTTTGTCATATTGAAATGGTGTTAAAACAATGAAGTTTAAGGTGTTTGTAGATCTAGAAAAGTTTTAAAATAGATTAATGAGAAAGAACAGTATTAAACAGACAGAACTCATAATGATGATATGAGTCAGACAAGGTATCCTCAAGAATATTAGTAATCTTGGGGCGCCTGGGTGGCTCAGTTGGTTAAGCGACTGCCTTCGGCTCAGGTCATGATCCTGGAGTCCCGGGATCGAGTCCCGCATCGGGCTCCCTGCTCGGTGGGGGGTCTTGCTTCTCCCTCTGACCCTCCTCCCTCTCATGCTCTCTGTCTCTCATTCTCTCTCTCTCAAATAAATAAATAAAATCTTTAAAAAAAAAAGAATATTAGTAATCTTATTAGTAATAATGCTGGGTAACACACTCTAGTAAATAGAGAAGGAACTAGTAGAAAACAAGTGGGAACTTCTGGTAAGTGGGTCAGAGTGAGATAGTATGGGTCTCCTAGGTTTTCTGACAGTGAAGTGCACACAAACACTAGATGCAACATAATGACAAAGTTGAATGTATACCTGAATTCAAGACCAAAAAGGGAACACCTAGGAACAAACAAAACAAAACAAAACGAACACCCTCCCCCCCCAAAAAAACCAGACCGAAATTGAATTTGATACAGGAACTGAAACTGAAGCCAAACAGTTCATAGTGCGTTGGAACAATATATTGGGCTTAAGAGAATTTTGAAGCCCCAGTAAAAATTGAGATGAGGACTATGTCTTCGAGAGACAAGCTGGAAATTTGCTATATGCATAAAGCCGGGAGTTACAAGGGTTGTTTGTCCAACCAAAGAACAAGGATTAGACAATCTCTACTGACCAGTTTAGGGAAGCCCTAGAATGTGCATCTGGAGCAGTGGATAAAAATCAGAAACCTAAGCTCATATCTTCCAGCAGTATAACTTTCAGATTCATACTAATTATGAAGCAAAAGAGAAAATTACAAAACCCTTCCTGAATCAGACACATCTATGAAGCCTCAGCAGAAACAAACAAAATATCTCTTGGTAGGAAAACGGTGATAAAATAAATAAGTAAATGAATGAGGTTTAAGTTTTTTTTTTTTTTTTTTTGAGACAGAGAGAATGAGAGAAAGAGAGCACATGAGAGGGGGGAGGGTCAGAGGGAGAAGCAGGCTCCCCGCCGAGCAGGGAGCCCGACGTGACTCAATTCAGGGACTCCAGGATCATGACCCTAGCCGAAGGCAGTCGCCCAACCAACCGAGCCACCCAGGCACCCGAGGTTTAAGTTTTAAAGGAAATCAAGAAAAATCTGGTCTCAGACAAATAATGGAGAATGATACTAAAGATGAAAGACTCTTTAGAGTAGTAGGATTCAATTATCTGTGGCAAGGGGGTCCCAAGGAAAACAACTTTTGATGAAATGAACTCACAATAAAATAATATTTTTTTTAAAATCAAAAGATATAAATAGCAGTGGAAGAGAGGTAATTGGAGGAACAAATATGATCATACATTCATAAAGAACAAAATAGGTGAAATTATTTGAAAAAAAATTTCCAAAAAATCATTTAAAAATATTCAAACAGTAGAAAAAGAATAATGGACTGTAAAGAGAGTAACAGGTAGATTCGAAAACATAAACAAATGAGTAGATTTGAAGTTTCTGAAATGAAAAGAGCAGACAGACCTAAAATTTAACTGCTCACAGATCTGGTCAAGGAGAGAGAATTAGTGAACTGCAAAATACTTCTCAACATGCTCATGAAGAACATGAATTCTAAAAGAAGAGAATAGAAAGAACAGAGAAGAATGAATACTAAATGGAAACGTTTTGGAGAAACATATCATGTCCAGTATGGCAAAATAAAACACATTTAGACTTAAGACACTGGACTTAAGACTACTACTTCCCGTAGTAGAGAAATGATAAAAACTTAAAGCAAAATATGAACTTTTTTTTTTTTAGAGAGTGAGAGAGCAGAGGGGAGGAGCAGACGGAAAGGGAGAGACAATCCTCCAGAAGACTCCCTGCTGAGCACAGATCCCGATGTGGGGCTCGATCCCAGGATCCCGAGACCATGATCTGATCTGAAATCAAGAGTTGGACCCTTAACAGACTGAGCCACCCAGGTGCCCCCTAAATATGAAATTCTTAATAATTTTAATTATGTAATTAATAATTTAAATACATGATTTACACAAGAGTAATAATCAGATTGATAGCAGACTTCTTATTAATGATATCAGAGGTAATTGTATAATACCTTTCAAATACAGCATAGAAATAACTTTAAAACTAAGCTTATAAACCCAGTAACAGTATCATTTAATATATGAGAGTAAAATAAATACATTCTCAAACATGCAAAGACTGTGAAAGTTTGCTACTTCTTGACAAAGGATCCATTTAGGCGAAAATGAAATTAGAGCCCAAATGTAGGAGTAGGGGTAGTTGCAACAAATAATGGAGATCAAACAGAGTGGCAGATATATTGGTAACTCCAAAGAAATATTTATTGAAATGTATGGCTATATTAGAGTGACAGAGAAGTTAAAAACAAGATTGAAATAAAATAGTCGAAAGAAAAAAAAAGGTCGGGTGCCTGGGTGGCTCAGTTGGTTAAGCAACTGCCTTCGGCTCAGGTCATGATCCTGGAGTCCCTGGATCGAGTCCCGCATTGGGCTCCCTGCTCAGCAGGGAGTCTGCTTCTCCCTCTGACCCTCCTCCCTCTCATGCTCTGTTTCTCATTCTCTCTCTCGCAAATAAATAAAATCTTAAAAAAAAAAATTAAAAAAAAAAAAAAGGTGGGTGAAGAAAAGGTGTGTTTAGTGTTAAGGCCTTCTAAGATATTGATAGAGTTTAAATAAAAAAAAAGAAAAAGTGAGTAAAAGGAGAAACTAATGTTGGGGAATGTGCGAAAGTATAGCTATTATTGGAATGCGTCAACAAGCTTGAAAGGAACACGGGAAGTAGTAGACCATGCCCTAGGAGCTTTCTGAATACTGTGCCCTATTATGAGGTTTATGGTATTTAAATGAGAATAATCATAGCTTGAGTAGTATCTCTAATCAACCTGTGTAGAAGGTTGTTCTCTTAGTAAGAGAGAGCTCATGTCCTTATTCAAGTGCGAAGTGCGGCACTTGTCTTATGACAGAAATATGAGAAGAACAGGTAAGAATGGGCTCCGGAAAGTAGAAATGCTTGGTTATTTTGTAAACATAATAACTAGTTATTTCTTGTAAGCCACAGACACACCCTTACTTCACTTCACAAAAAATGCACTTTTTAAATTGATGACTTAGAACTTGCATAAAACAGAAAGCAACTTATTATGGTAAATGCCTATAATTAGTCCACAAAGACAACATTTGCTGTCTAAAATAGGACTGAATACAGAAGCCCACGTCTTTTCCCGAGGCAAAATTCCCCATTTTCACAATGAATTTTAACTTGAAAGAAAACAGTTCCTTTTGTGTGCAATTGCTTTTTCCTTTGTGGCAAATCCCTTCACCAGGTCTGATTGTGAGAAATGATACATGAAACAGTACTACAACACCTTGAAAATAAGCATTCTTCATTGGGATTTAAAAGATGGAAAGGTAACACTTTGCCAGTGTTGAGAGCTCTGATTATAATCAAAATGAACAATAGATATTTAAGACACGGACCTAGGATTTTCATATATGAAAGGCTACCTTAAATAAAATGTATGCCTGGATTACAACTTCTCTAAACAGTGGGAAATGCTTTCAAGGTATAAGTTAATACAGTGCACTTGTGCAGTGTGGTGACCATTTACCATGCTCTGGCTGAACAATGCCTGACTAACACAGCAGCCTTCCCTAGTCTGTCTGTCTGTCTGTCTCTCTAATGAAAAGCACCACTAGCCAAAATCAGGCAATTATCCTTTACAGCACCATTTCTTCTTTCCTTATTTTGAATCCGTTACTAAATCCTTAGATACTTAACAGTCCCATTCTTTCAGATTCTTCTCATGGACTGATGCAAATTCTGTTTTTCCTGATTTGAATTTTGCACATCCTTCATTAATTAAAGAAATAGTTATGGGGACTGTCTTAGTTCAAACTGCTCTAACAAAATACCATAACCTAAGTGGTTTATACAATTCACTTCTTATGATCCTGGAGGCTGGAAATCTGAGATCCGGGATCCAGCATGGTCAAGTTCTGGTGAGAGCACTCTTCCAGGTTGCAGACTGCCAACTTCTGCAGAGAGCAGAGAGGAAGCAAGCTCTCCTGACTCTTACAGAGGCGCTAATACCATTCATAGGGGCTTCACCCTCATAACCTCATCTAGTCCTAATTACCTCCCCTAAGGCTCTGCCTTCTAATACCATAATACTGCAGGATGGGGTTTCAACATATGATTTTTGGGGGGACCCAGATATATAGTCCATAGGAGGGACCTTTATGAAGTGCCTGTCATTTTTCTAGGTATAGGAGAAACAGTATTGAGCAGAATAGACAAAGATCCCTGCCTTCATGGAGCTATGTCATGGGACAAACACACAATAAATAAGAAATGTTAGTAAATATGTATAGTTTGGACAGTTACAAGTGCTAAGAAGGAAAAGAAAGTATGGAAGGGAATGAGAAATTGTGGTATGCAACTTTTAATAGAGAAGAGGGAGATGGCCTTACTGGGAATTTGATATTTGGCTAAATATTTGACAAAGTTCAAGGGTGAGTTATGAAAGCTGGAGGGAGAGAGTTCTGGGCAAAGAGAAAAGTAGGTGCCAATACCCTACACCTTGTAGCTGTTATGTTTAAGTAAATTCAGGGACTTTCCATTTCTCAAGAATAGCTTGTAAATAAATTTTATACAATATTCTAAAAGCCCTTCAAGATGTGGTTCCTCGACCCAGTATCTCTTCCCCCTGATTGTCCCTGTGCCCTAGTTCTTGGAAAGTGCCAGGCACTTGATCACCTCAGTGATAATTGCTCCAGTTATTTTATCTTTTCAGTTTTTACCCACTTCTGTGTCTGACTAGTTTTCATTTTTTTAGGACCAAGTTTAAATGCCATCTTTTCAAAGAAGGCATCCTAAAAATCCTGTTATTTGGGATATGCAATTATTCACCATTGCCTTACTTCCCTAGAGAAGCTTCCTGATTCTTTCCTAATACAATCCATGTGTCTATGTTTTTTTTTTTTCTTTTTTCACTTCTTTATTCATCATTTTACCATCTGCTTCCATCCTTATAAAGAAATAGGAAGGCAGAGACCTCCTGCGTTGGTTTTCCTCCTTCTGGAATGGCCTTTTCCTAGCTCATCCCTCAGTTCTCAGATCTAATGCCATCTCCTCAAAGCTGAGCCTTCCCCAAAACAACTTTCTTCAATTAGCTGTTTCAGAAGTATAAGCCTTAAGGGATAAGTGTGTACTCTGAGTGTGAAGTGGCCTAGAGTAGACAATATAGACAATGCAGAGAGGTAGGAAAAGCTTTTTTACTGAAGGAGAAAAAAATATATGTATCTATATATGTATGTGTGTGTCACATAGTTAATACCCATAATGCATATAAATCTACTAATTCATTAATGAGCAAACATTTCAGAGCAAAATCTGGCAAATCATTTGACTATGAAATTTAAAGAATATTCAAAATTACAATGTAAAAAGACACTAATTTTTTTAAAGAAAAAACAAATTTCAGAACACAATACTATAAGCTCTATGTGGGGAGGAATTTGTGTTTTTGCTTTACCATTATATCTCTAGTCGTAATATAAAATCTGACAACTGACACTGTGTGTGTGTGTAATAAGCTATCATTTGTTCCTAAGAGATTCAAGAACATGGTATTGTTATTCAATGTTGTGAATGTGTGGAGAAACAGACACTATTTTTAGGACTGGCAATTTGGGAATATCAAAACTGTGTGTGCCCTTAACCCAGCTTTTCAACTTTAAGAATTTATCTTACAACATGCCAAATGTATGTAACAGAGTGTTCACTTAAGCTCATTTTGTAACAGCAAGTAATTTTAAAAAGTAAATTCACATCAACTGAGAAGTGGTTAACGGGATTCTTCTGGGAATCCCAGTGTAAGTTTTGTATTTTGTCCAAAGAGGAAATTGTCATATTTTTTCATGTGTGAGCATCTCTGGGGTGAAAGTTTCTTGTTCAATCTTGTTTCCTTGCTAACCTTTTGATCTGTAAATTTTCTGCATGCTTTTTAATAAGCTGCTCCATCTTTAATTTTTTCCATTACATCCAATTGGTTTTGGGTATTTCAAGAATTGAATAGTAAGAATTATGATCATTCAGTCATAGTCAACAAATACTTATGGAATGCCCTCTATATGGAAGGTATTAGACCAAACAGTGTTTCATACTATCTTGATAGAATATTTATATTTCCTCTTTTATGTACCCTAGGTGGTAAATAAATCTGAATATTTTTTATGAGGATAGTGAAATGTTTATAGTTGAGTGAAATTAAGGCTGTAAAAAGACCAGGATAAATTTACTCCCTTTTAGCAATGCTAGGCATTCTAGAAAACAAAATACTAAAATTGGTGAATTTCTCGTGGCCTGTTTCATCAAATATTATTAAATCATTTGGGATCATTGGAGTATCTAAAACAACCTTCTATAATACTTTTCATTATTTACCATTATTAGTAATTCTCAACGAGAATGACTTTGCCTCCAAAAGGGCATTTGGCAAAGTCTGGAGACAGTTTTTGATTATCACGACTTGAGTGTTGGGTGGATACTACTGGTTTCTAGTGAAGCGAGGGCCACGGATACCATTAAATATCTTGCAAGGCATACAACAACAAAAGACATATTGAGTTCCAAATATCAATAGTGCCAATGTTGGGAAACCTTGACTTGCATGGTTAATATGAATGGTCTATGTTCCATGGCTCTTCAAATAACCTAAGGAAGAAAAAGTGGATATGCTGCACTGGATTTTTTCATACAGAATTAGACCAAGGAAGATAGAATCATTATTTTATACATTTAATATAAAGTGTATAATATTTATTCACAGTTTTTCCTTTGATTTGTAACAGTTCGATTAAATTACAATTGCAATCAGTTAAAACCATTAAGTGCAAACCTGGCTGGCTTCTCAAGTATCTAAGGATACACAGCTGGAATGAAAACAGATGGAAGGTGTAAATGAGAAGATTCAATTAACATTATTCCTACTAGTACATGTTTCACAAAGAAAATCCCCTGAGATTGAAAATGAGACGTTAATTCAAGAAATATGGTGCCTTTTTAACATGTTAAGAATAAAATCCTTTAACATCTTTTTATGTCATTTGGTGTTCAGACCAAATCTATGTCCTTAAGGTCGAGACACAAATATGATAACAAAGAAATTCTAAGCTTAGAGGTACAAAATTACTATACATTAGAACACTAACCAATTTAGTGGCAGCCTGATTCTTTCAAGAGTCTCTCTCTATTCCTAATAGCATTATAATTGTTATTATAAGATTAGATTTGACACTATGATTCCTAAGAATGAACATAATAAAAACACACCATTTATTATAGTCCTAATAACTATCTTGTTGTGCCTTCATCAACATTTAAAGGGATCAATGAAATGTAGTTAATCAGATCTGTCTGAAACTTCCTTATTTTGAAAGTTTAATGCCTCTTTCAATGCTAATTTAAAATATACTAAAATTGAGTTTGGCCATTTATAAAGCTGAGATTGTTTTTTCTTTTTTTTTTTTTTTTTAAGATTTTTATTTATTTATTTGAGACAGAGAGAATGAAAGAGAGAGAGCACATGAGAGGGGGGAGGGTCAGAGGGAGAAGCAGACTCCCTGCCGAGCAGGGAGCCCGATGCGGGACTCGATCCAGGGACTCCAGGATCATGACCTGAGCCGAAGGCAGTCGCTTAACCAACTGAGCCACCCAGGAGCCCTGAGATTGTTTTTTCAAAAGTCTCTTAGGGATCAACAAAGAATTGTAAAAAGATTAGCTGATGGACAGAGCGAAGGTTATGTACGTATTCACTTCAATTATTTCAACTGCTCAAAGTGTTGTAGATGCTTTCAGAGTAAAACATTGTAATTATATGTCCAATATTTAGCAGGGCTCTTCCAGATTTCGAGAAAAAGATGGATAGTCAGCTTACTATGGGATAGCAGTGGAAGGATATATGGGGATAGAAGGAAATACGGACTCCTCAGCAGTAGCTGTGTCATGCAGGTCAACCGAATGTGGTACACTGTTCTCATGAGCCAGCTTTTCTTTGTTGATGCTTTTACCTCCACTGCTTTTTTTTTTTTTTTTAAGATTTTATTTATTTATTTGGCAGAGAGAGACAAAGCGAGAGAGGGAACACAAGCAGGGGGAGTGGGAGAGGAAGAAGCAGGCTTTCCGCTGAGCAGGGAGCCCGATGCGGAGGCTGGATCCCAGGACCCTGGGATCATGACCTGAGCTGAAGGCAGATGCTTAACGACTGAGCCACCCAGGTGCCCCATCCACTGCCTTTTACTACTACCATTTCCACCACCGTTTCTTCCTGAGAGCTTCTACTTCTAGGTTTCCATGCATCTTATCCCCTTTGTTCTACTTTAATGTATACTATCTCTCTGTGTGATTCATATCCAGACTCCCGAACAAGAAGGTTCTAAGTTAGCAATTTACTAACCAGAAGAGATAATTCCTGACAGAGTTTTCAAGTCAGATCTCTGTACAGGCAATTGGCTCCTCATGTTCATTCTACAGGTGGCCGTCAATTCCTAATCCAGTGAGTTTTGCCTAGGATTGCAGGTTAATGGGCACAGAGCATAGTAATGACATGGAACATGAAGAATGATTGTAGTCCTCTTTCAGACACAAACTGCACTCAGAGCTTCACGGACATCTTGAGTTTATCCATTTATCAATAATTGGGATAATTTATATTCCTAATATCATGGTTAGACATTTTATCTTGAAGAAACCAAATTTTACCCCAAATAAAATATAAATAAGATGAAATTTTTAAAAAAAGATATTGTAAATATTTGGTAAATTCTTCATAAAGCAATCACCAGTAGACCTTTTCCCCAAAGTTGTGACAAGCCTACAATCAGAATACCATACAATATTTCACCAAACCTCAAAAAAGAAGACAGCATATAGCTCAAATAATCCAGGACAGAGAATGAAAGTGTGTAAGTAGTTGTAGGGGTAGATCTTGATATAAGCAGGCAAACAAAGAAACAAACAAACAAAAATTCCTTTATCACGGAAAAATAATACAGATAGGAGATTAAGTAAAGGGGTGTTTTTCTCACAGAATAATAACGGATAATGACAAACAAGATATTTTTAAAATGCAAAGACTGGGGACAGGGTTTACCAAATATCAGTGTAACAGGACTATTTGATGGTGTAACATATACATTTGACCAATGAATGATAAACATAAATAAAAACTATGTTTTTTTGGACTTGTAAAATGGCATAAGATAAAAATACAAATGCCTGACAAAAGCATGAATAAATCTATGAAAAATAGGCACATAATAGGTCATTTATACCCTTTTAATTTTTCTGGGACATAAACTTTTCAAGGTGGTAGTAGGATAGATAATTTTCAAGTCAATAATAATGTATTTTCTGTTGAATTCAAATAAACCACTGATTTAAAAGGTCCATATGACATTATTTGACATAGTATTCCCTCTATTTTTTGTTTTAATACACAACTTATTTTCTTCAGAATACCTGTTAAATTTGGAGAGATGCTAATATTTCATAAAATACTCTTGGGCAAATTCTTTTTCTTTCTTCACTGTTTAGAAAATTCTACAGTAAACTGTATACAGGCAGATTTTGTGTACTGCTATATAAGGTTAGCCTTTACTTTGTATTGCTATTAATTATATGAAAGTAATTAAAATCAGTGACCTAAGATTTACTCTAAAGTTGTACTATAATATATGAAAATTAAACAACAAAATCCATTTCCTTTCCAACTCAGACTAATTGCTCCTTTCTTAGTACTTTTGGAAAAATAATGCCTATTTCCAAAATTGACAGAAAAGCAAACTTTAAAAAATTCTTTAAAAGGCACAAGTGCCATGATGACTATATTGCCTGTGTTAATCTTAATTATTATAAACTAGGATTAAGAACAAAAATAATTGCTGAAAAACACAAAATATATCAACATTGTAGGTAGCCTATAAAGAAAAATACATAATAGCTGATATCAAATCAACTTTTCCACGTTTAGTTGAGAGAATAGTCCTTCAGAACTTATAAGGGATAATTTTAAAGAGTTATTTGAACTGTAACTTAAAAATCTCAAATTATTCTGTTTATTAATCCCTGATCACCAAACCTTCCTTACTAGCCAGGAAAAATCCTTAAATTTTGAAAGTTACGTGCAATAATTTATATAAAAACTTATCACTTATACACATTTAAAAATTTTTCCATGATAACTGATATATGCAAACACAATAACATTTATTTGTGATGGGAAAACATTTAGAAGAGTCTCCATTTTTAACAACATGGTATTGAATGAGTCAAAACTCAGAACTTCATATGATAGGATACTGTTAATCCCCACATCAGATTTACCCAATCAGCTCCCCAAGGGTGAGTTCAGGGATCTATTAATTATTAAAGGCTCCTCAGGTGATTCTGATGTCCACCAGAAGAAACCATCATTGTTAGACAAGATGTTTAATGACTTGGAGACAGAGTTACAAAGTCACATTATATTATTTGGCAAAAATACAAGTTAAGATAAAAGGTGCACAGGGTGAGCCAATTTCCATGAAAAAGCCTGCACTCGTATGTGTACACACACACATACACGTATAATCTGAACAATTCCTGCACTAAAATATCAGCAGTGGTTCTCTCTTGGTGAGATGATTATGAGTGCTTTTTCGTTCCTTTTGCTTATATATAGATTTTAATTTTTCTATAGTAAATGTGTATTTTATAATAAGTTATTTTTATTTTGTTTATTTATTTTTAAGATTTTATTTATTTGAGAGAGAGAGAGTGAGCAAGAGCAAGGGCATGAGTGGGGGGCAGAGGGGCAGAGGGTGAGGGAGAAGCAGAGTCCCCACAGAGCAGGGAGCTCGATGTGGGACTCAATCCCAGGACCCTGGGATCATGACCTGGGCTGAAGGCAGATGCTTAACTGACTGACCCACCCAGATGACCCTAAAAAGTTATTTTTAAAATAGAAGATGACCTTCTAAATGCAGTGGTTGGCAACTGGATACTGAGGGAAGTACAGACCAAGAGGAAAAATAACAGAACCCAAAAGCTTGATTGTACACCCTGATTAGAGTCATGACAACTGATGAGAATTGGAGTAAATTTAAAGACATACGGTTAGTAAGACTTTGATGTTCACAAGCTGGTTTAAAATTGCTCAAGCACTTACTTTAAAAAAAAAAAACATTTTAAAAACCAATAATAAATGATGTTGTTGGCATAAAGTTAAAGCTGGATTTGTTTTAAAAACTTTATGGGAATGTCTTGCTCAGCAATCTCTAAGTCAGTCTTACAGGCGCAGGCAGAGAAGTCCAAGATGGATCATAGAAACCAGGTGATGCCCAGGAGGGCTCCTTGCAGGGCAGTGGGGTAACAAGGAGAGGATGTTGAGGACTGGGGGCCCCTAAGTGAGGTGGGAGGTGGACAGTTCTTCCAAGCCCAGCCCTCTACCCAGGACCGGCTGCTTTACCATCACCATTTCCACTGAGAGTTTATGCAGGAGCCAAAGAGAGGACAGATGGAAGTGGAGGGAGAGGGAGCCCTCTGACCGAACTGTTGTTATGAAGGATGCTAAACATCCTCAGTTGGAGTGAGGTAAAATCAGCCTCCCTGCCCAGAGCCTGCAATCTCTAACCAAGCATCAGAAAAGAAAAGTGAAACCTATATTAAACCATCAACCTGATAACCCACATGCCAGACTATTAATGCAGCTGCTGGATCCTTCCTAGGTCACTGATATGTTTTACCAACTGAAGTCCCAATTTCCTATTTGGGCTTTTAAAAATTTCATCTTTATTGAGGTATAATTGACATATGAAAGTGTAGAATATTTAAAGTGTACATAGTGATTATTTGATGCACATATACATTGTGAAAGGATTTCCCACATCTGGTTAATTAACACATCCATCACCTGACATATTTATCTTTGTGTGTGGGAGAAAATTTAAGTTCTACTCTCTTAGTAAATTTCAATTATCCAATACAGTGTTAACTATAGTCACCATGTTTTACATTAGATTCTCAGGCCTTATTAATCTTATAGCTGAAAATGTACCCTTTTATTGACCTCTCCCTATTTCTCCCACCCTGCGCCCATGGAAACCATTTTTCTACTCTCTGTTTCTATGAGTTTGCCTTTTTTTTTAAGTTTTTAAAATTTATTTGAGGTTGTGGGAGGGGTAGAGGAAGAGGAAGAGAGAGTCTTAAGCAGATTCCATGCTGAGTGTGGAGCCAGACATGGGGCTGATCTCACCACCCTGAGATCACAACCTGAGCCAAAACCAAGAGTTGGATACTTAACCCACTGCACCAGTCAGGTGCCCCAGAGTGTGCCTTTTTAAAAAATATATATATATTCCATATATAGGTGATAACATGTAGTATTTGTCTTTGTCTGGGTTATTTCAGTTAGCATAATACCCTCAAGGTCCATCCATGTTGTTGGAAATGGCAGGATTTCCTTCTTTCTCATGGCTAAATAATATTCCATGATAATATTATCATGTATTATTACATATAATTGGATAGTATTATTATTCATAGAATAATATTACATATATCACATCTTTATCCATTCATCCACTAATGGATATTCATGTTGTCTCCATGTCTTAGCTATTCTGAATAATGCTGCAATGAACATGGGAGTGCAGATGTCTCTTTAAGATCTTATTTTCATTTCCTTCCAATATATACACAGAAATGGGGCCACTGGATCATGATTCTATTTTTTGAGGAACCTCCATATTGGTTTCCATAGTGGCTGCACCAATGTACATTCTCAGTATGTTTTTAATTTTAATGGCATCACTTTTACATTATATAATTTTTAGAAAGATCAGTTCATTAATCTGTTGAATTCATTAATCTGTTGTGATTTCTATATGCATTATGATTATTTAAAACAAATTATGTATTAGTTTCCTACAAGCTGCTGTTAACAAATACCATGCACTTAGTGGCTTTAAATACTACACATTTATTCTCTTACTGTTCTAGAGTCAGAAGCCCAGAATGGTATCACTGGGTGGAAACCAAGGTGTTGGCATGGCTGCACTCTATCCAGAGTATCTTGAGGGCAATTGGTTTTCTTGGCTTTTCCCAGTCTTAGAGCTGTATTCCTTACATTCTTTGGCTCATGGCCCCTTCCTCAATTTTCAAAGCCAGCAGTATGACATCTTTACATCTCTTTCTGCTTTCATCCTCACATAGCCTTCTTCATCTTCTGCCTGTGTGTAATCTCTCTTTGCCTCTACCTTGCAAGGATACTTCTGATTCCATTGAGGACCCATCCAGGTAACCCAGGAAAATGTTCCCATCTCAAGATCTTTAATTTAATCACATGTGCAATGATACTTTTTCCACATAAGGTAATATTTACAGGTTCTCACTCACAGATGGCAAAAACCAAATAAATGATACAGAATAGGGAGCCCTGAAGGAGAGTCGCACGAATATGGTCATCTGAATTATGACAATGGGTATATGTTGGGTAAAATCTAATGCTTTTGCTGCAAACTACATGTAAAAGTGTGTTTATAGCAACTTTGTTCATAATAGCTGAAAACTAGAAACAACATAAAGGCCCATCAACATTAGAATGAGTGAAGAAAAAAAAAGGGGTAATCCATGATGTGAAAAGCTATGAAATCATGAGATGAATGACTACTCTCCTTGCAGTAGAAAGGATGAATCTCACAGAAGAAAAAATTGAGCAAAAGCAGGCAATCTCCAAGGAGTGAATACTGTGAGATTTAATTTATATTAAGATTCAAAAATAGGCAAGACTCAATCATAGTGATGGTAGATCAGAATAGTGGTTTCCTTTCTGGGGAAGAGTATGGACTGGGAAGGGGAGAATAAGGAAGTTTATGGGATACAAGAAATATTTCATGTGTTGATTTCAGTATTTCAGTGGGTATATACATCTGTAAAAACTCATCAGGCTGTGATCTTGAGATTGGTGCACTGTACTGTACTGTATAAAAGTTATATGTTATACTGCAATAAATAGTAAAAAACAAAGAAATAAAAATGGCAACACTGAAAGCTCACTTCTCTGTACCAGAGTCATTCTAAGCACTGTATACTTATTAGCTCATTCAATCTTCACATCAGTTCTCTTTTACACGTATGCTCCTCCCTGTTTTTTGCCTCTTTGAGGCACAGGGAGAACACATAACTTGCCCAAGTCTACACAGTGAAGTGGTGAACCTAGAGCTCAAACCCAGGCAAGCCTGCCTGGGTCTGGAATCATAAGCACTACCCCGGAGCCTACTATATAGGAAGTAACTGGGAGTTATAAACGTGCAAATGTACATGTAACTGCAGGTGTCCTGAGCATGATTTAATCACAAAGCACTTCCATTTGTGTCTCTCAGCCTCCCATGAATTTCATTCAGAGGGGCCCCATTACTTTTCTAGTCACTCCCCGTGAATAACAAAAAATGTTCCTTTATTTCATGTTGCGTAATACTCAGTTCGGGAGTTAAAATGCCCAATCTCAGGTAAAAATCAGAACTCAAAATTTGATTTGAGTCTTCTTCCCTCCACCCAGCCAGGCCTATTACAGGCTAGCTGTCAGCTCTGTGTGTGGCAGGTGGTGGGGCATGGCCAACCGTTTTCTTCTTCCCTGACCTTGTGTTCCCAGTTTGATGACACTGATTTCAAGGTCGATATAGAATTGGAGCAGGAGAGGAGGGCTGCTCATACTTGGTTGGGAATGCCACAGCAATCTAGAAACCTTGCTCTCTGGGCTTTACAGAAGTTGACAACTGTCTCTTTCTGGGTCTGTCTCAGGCACAGTGATGCACTTTCTGGTGTGAGCGAGCAATAAAATAAGGCCCAGAAGCCAAGTGATAACTCTGTGGATAAGAATACAAATGGGGCCATATAGCATATTTTTAAATATTTAAGGTTATATAAAATAACAATTGTTAAATACATGCAGCTCATCATCATAATTTGTCAAAGTTAGAAGACAGCCCCCAATGTGTGTAAAACTATCTTTTGATATGATTCAGGAAATTATTAAAAAGGGTTTGATTTAATTATTCTTGTCCATGTGTAGGTAAACTTTTTATTTCTGGCAGTGTTTGGGTGAGAAAATCAAGTCACCATAATTCATTAATTATTGTATTTTCCATAAAATGCATTGTATTTCATTGATCTCAATGTAAACATGTTGTTCATTAAAATCTTCATATACTTTTTTAAAATTAATTAATTTGTTTATTTGACAGAGAAGAGACAGTGAGAGATGGAACACAAGCAAGGGGAGTGGGAGAGGGAGAAGCAGGCTCTTCACGAGCAGGGAGTCCGATGTGGGGCTCGATCCCAGGACCCTGGGATCACGACCTGAGTTGAAGGCAGACGCTTAACGACTGAGCCACCCAGGTGCCCCAAAATTTTCACATACTTTACATTCTTTTGAAATAATGACTTGAAGCAGAGTCAGCAAAATTCTTCTGTAAAGTGCCAGAGAGAATATACTTTAGGTTTTGAAGGGTATACATTCACAGTGACTCAACTTTGCTGTTTTAACACAAAAGCAGCCGTCAGCAATAAGTAAACCAAGAAAGAAGCTATGTTCCAATAAAACTTTATTTACCCAAACAGGCAGCAAGTTGTAGTTTGCCAAACTCTGACTAAGGTATTAAAAACTGAATATGTGATTATATTAAAAATTTACAAGTTTTGGGGCACCTGGGTGGCTCAGTCAGTTAAGCATCTGCCTTTGGCTTGGGTCATGATACCAGGGTCCTGGCATGGAGCCCTGCGTCGGGCTCCCTGCTCAGCCTGCTTCTCTCTCCCTCTCCCTGCTGCTTCCCCTTCTTGTGCTCTCTCTCTCTCTGTCAAATAAATAAAATCTTCAGAAGGAAAGAAAAAAATTACAAGTTTTTATGCATTCTCAAGAATAATTTAGTAAATATAAACAATTTTTTATATTTTTCATATATGTTCACTAGTGAGTTCTGATATTCAATATCAATCTTGTTGCCAATGTAAAGAATCAGATTACTTTGCACACTTGACCTAGCACATAGGTGAATTGTTTTAATATGAATTATTTTAAATTGTAAAATTCCTCAGACATTATATGTGATTTTTTTTTAAAGATTTTATTTATTTTATTTATTTATTTGAGAGAAAGAGAGAGAGACAGAGAAACAGCATGAGAGGGGAGAGGGTCAGAGGGAGAAGCAGGCTCCCCGCCGAGCAGGGAGCCTGATGCGGGACTCGATCCCAGGACTCTGGGATCATGACCCGAGCTGAAGGCAGTTGCCCAACCAACTGAGCCACTCTTGTGCCCATATGTGATTTTTGAAAAAACCATACTAATCTGTAGGTACCTCATCAACATTGATGAATGAATGAATCAGAACATAAAAAGATGTAAGCAAATGGAAATATCTCATTATGCACGTTTCTATTGATTTTATGCTCTCTGAAAGGAATGATCTCACACGTTAATTAACTTGTCTGTTCTCCCACCCAAGTTCTTCTGCTCTTCTAGGCCCCCTGCGATCTGAAACATTATCTACCTCTGATGTTGGCAGCAGCAAAACTCACAGCCCTGTGTGGAAGACATCTGGAGCGGTTGCCTTCTGTTTTGAGTGCTTCCAGCAAGAGATGTGGAGAAGCCGTGGAACCTTAGCCATGTTGAATGGTTCTGAGTAGGGCTGTACTGTGCGTGGGCTGAAAGCTGGATCCGAGTCACAGGGAAGGGAATATAGCTACTTAGAAGTAGATTGAGAACTTATAGCTAGCTCCAAATGCCCATTGTTTTCCCTAAACTAGTGCCTCCCAAATCGCAAATCGACCTTTGCATAAAAAATCATCTGGGGAGCTTGATGTATACGGAATTGAACATATATATGCATATGCACACAAATTGTTTCACCACTGAGTGTTGCTATGGACAAGGTCTCCAAGGGATGGTTGGGATGTGTGTGCAAGAGTCTGTCTTCTTACAAAAGTTTCTCCAGACAATTCTACTATAAGCCAAGTTTGGGAACCACTGACCTAGAACATGTAAGAGAGAGAATTGATGGATATTTTTAACCTATGATATTGCCCTGATTTACACAGGATTGTTTCTTTTAGGAAAGCTTCATTACCTTGATTGCCGTACTATATATATTTGTTACTCAAGGGCTTCTCAGCCAAATTCCAGCATCCTGCCCTCTAGCTATAATACTAAGTGGTTCTGAGAGTGGTTTAATAAGATACACTGACAAGCTGCCTAGGTCTTACAAACCTTTTTAAGAAGCTACAATACACTGTGCTGAGACCAGACAACTTTAGCAGCTACTCAGACCTCTTTGAGCTTTTGCTTCTTCCTGTGGGGGAAATCATAAAACAGTGCTCTTGGAATGTTACAGCTACTTACAGCTCTGGGATCTGCTTACCAAGAAGCCATCCTTGATGTCTCAACAATCAATGAGATGGTGGTTTTATATGTTATCCTGTATCTCTCTGATGATTTTTCCTATTAGGTTTTGTAGCTCTGTTCTCAATTCTATGCCCTCACTTGTACATGTATTTCTGGAGTTGAGACTTAGCCTAATTTTTCATCACATTCTTAGTAGGCAGCACAGTGCCTAAGAGGTGCTTAAAATATTTAAACCAAATTAGTTTTTAATAAATGCATACACTTTCAGTGAGAACTAGTTGTACTCAGTGCTGCTGAGATAGCCCCTCACACAAGAGAAGGAACAAAGAGATCTCTCCTCCCCTCCGCTGATGAGCTCTGGCCTGAAGGGGCTGCCATTTTGGAAAAACAGACTGAATGTTTATATTGGAGAATGTTTGCCATTCTAAGGGGTGCCATCACCATTATCTGAACAGAAGATAGAAATCAAGGGCATTTTTATATGAAGTTTCCTCTTCTCTCATGTCTCAAATGCCATAAGGAAAATTATTAGGTTGGCATGGGAAATTTGGTTTAACTATTAAAAAAAAGTATATCTGGGTTTATAACCTAGTCTTCTGTTTCCTGTCAATATATGATTAATGATCAATGATTGTAGAGTTAAGCAATTTTGAAAAATATATTGGGCTATTTTATGATGTAGACCATAAACTGTGTGTTTCTTTGTACCTAGGTCACAGGCTTCAGTGGGGATGGAGTGATGCTGGGCAGAAAGGAAAAAGTTCTGTTCAGGTTTATGCCACGGGAGCCCTCAATAGCTGCAAATGTACTTAAAACTCAGATCCTGAATTACATTAGATTGTTATTGAAAATTGTTTCAGAACACTCGCTTCTTTGTATGTATTTTATTCTATCATTAAATTCAGATTGAAAAGCCTCCCTGAGGCTCCTTCTCTAGGTACCCCTCACCCTCTTCACCTCTAGCCACTCCACCACTTTCTCTGTCTCCTATGTTTTACCTGCCATCTGGAACCACTTCCCTGCCTCTCTGGACTTAATTGACTCTTTTCAAATGGCATCTCTAGCCCCCATCGCTCCAGTCCGCCTTATGACTCCTAACCTCACAGAAACAATCAACCTCTTCTCTGGGAGCCTGGCCCTTTCCTTCTGCCGAAGTTCTTCTTGTCCTATCCAGCCTTTCCCGCTCTTCTCCACTCAAGTGGCTCTTGGTAATTTCTATGCTGTTGCTTGTTCCTTTTTTAAAGCTATTTAAAGAAGCAACTGCAAATGTCGCTGCATTGTTCCAGATACACGTGTACATGTGTGCGAAGCACACAGAAGCCTATTTAATTGTGTTGCATCTTACATAATCAGTATGAGTCACTGAAGTAAAACCCATTAAGGAAAAATTACTCTCTAAGGAGTTAGAATATTGTGCTTGGGTGGCTTCTTCTTGGTCAGGAAGCAGAGCCGCATTTCCCTGATTCATAATTGGCTTAAAAAACTCAGAAAGGGCATTTCAGTAGGGGTGCAGTTGTAATACGTGCAAAGCCTTACAGAAACACTCCGGACAAGCATCCCACCCCCAACAAAAAATAAAGATGTTTTTTGGAACATCGATTTTTAAAACATTAAATCGAGTGATTACAATATAAAAGCAAAAAGTGTTTATAACTTAAAACAGTTCTTAAAATCTATCATGTATAAAAATATCAGGTGAACAAAATAATTCAATGTTACTGTCGGAAGAATACAATCTCTTTATGAAGCTTTAATATGAGAGAAAATATGTTGTCAGTGTAGAAATTCAGATGCTGCAATGCTACCCTAATTTTAAATCCTTAATTATCCTGTTTTGGGATTAACATATCAATATGGTTTTAAACTGTATAATGCAGTTTTACATGTTTTTAGCAATCTAAAGAAAATACTTCGGATTTCATTTTAGGTTTTTTATCAGTGTGAAAGACAGCTGAAATAGGATTTGATGTTCACTGGAATTCCATATGCTTCTTAAAAACTCCCAGAACCACTTTTACAAAGTCAGTTTTGACAATAACAGTTTTCATATTGGAAGCTACAAACTGATGGTTCTGGTTCGTGCATTCTCTCAGAATATCATGCCCTATACCTCCTCAGAGAAACCCAGATTAGGAGTAACAAATACACTACAAAGAGAGCCGCATTTGAATAAAATTAAATCTTTACTAGGTTTTCCCTTCAGTTTTTCAGTAAAATAAAGTGAAACAAAATCTTTTCAGGTTCATATTTTAGGTTACCTCTATTGGCTTTTTGATGAACAACATGATTGGAATCATTTAACAAATACTTATTGTCAGGCATAAATGTTAGTGACTAGAGCTTTCTAAAACACCTTCCCAGCCTCAAAGGTGCCGTATTATATCCAGAAAGGGAAATCTGCATGGTCACAGCAAATAAAGACAGATGATTAATATGCCAGGGGGTGACAATATTCCAAAAACCAACATATTAGTTTAAATTTCTGAGATCAGTTTCTACCATTAATCAATTTGTTAAGCATAATATTTACAGTTTACAGCAGCTCTTTAATGATAGCTCAGTCAGTGCCGAGCTGAAATGAGGTATTTAATACACATTCTGAAAAGTGATAGAGTAGTGCTACTTAAGATGTATCAGGTTTGTTTTATTTCCATCCTTTTGGTAGTCTTATCCAAAATGACCTTTGCCCTTCATCTCCATGGATTACATTGAAAGAAAAATATGATTTTATTCATTTAGGTAGCTCTTCATACACAGACGGGCTAAACCCTCACCTCCTGGCACCAGCTGTATTTGTAAAAGCAATTAGCCCAAGCATTTTTGTTTTTAAAACCAGTAGGCTTGTTACAGGGTAACACAGAGCGTGGTGGTCATCCACTCTCATCATGGCAAAGCAGATGCTCCTCAGCTTTGTGTAATCCTCACCTGCAGTATATGGATGCCCCTGATTGCAAGACTCACAGTCAAGAGGTCCTAATGCCTGTCACTTGTGCTCTCTGAAAGTGTAGCACCTACTTTTCTTTGTCTGCCTTACATAAGTCACATTAAGGAGAAACAGTGTATGGATATCTAATAAAAGAAAAACAACTAAAATCAGTAGACATGGCTTTTTTGCTTCAGAGAAGCCAGCATTTAAGCTAGACATTTAGTGCCCTGGTTTTCATTAAAAATTTATGACAGACCCTTACACAGATAAATGATTGTACTGACAAGACCCTCTGGGACACTAAACCGTTATTTATAATTGTTCAAGTGTGTTTTTCGAATTTAAGGTCTCCTTGTACCTGCCAAAAAAGTACTTTCAAAGAACTTTACTTAATTAATTACACTCATGTTTGTGTACTAAAGAAATTCTGTAGACTAAATTATAAATAAAAATAGGATAAAAAATTGCTGATAGGAAATGACCAGAACTGATTTTGCAAAATTTGAATAAGCTGAAATGAGAAATTTAATCAGAACAAATATTGTTTTGTAGATCCTATTTATAATCTTTTAGAACTGAGGAAAGGAAAACAATTTATCTTTCTAGTTATATAATTGCTACCTTATAAATTCTTTCTTTCAACTCAGTTTCTACATTAATGTTAAATCAGAAGATATTAATTGTTAGGACCCCTGAAAGGACAAACCGAAAAGAGGAAAAATAAGTTGGACATTCAGAAATTGGAGAGTTCTTCAACCTAAAATTTAGCTATCAGTGCATTTTATTGGATTATCTCCCATATTATAAATAAAACATTTCCCTACTTGATAAACTTTCTGATCAAGTTATAATAGTGGGCTTGAATGGGATGGGTCTAATTTGATTTTGATTTGTAATTAATCTATTTTATTATATATTATCAAAAATATTTATTTGATGGAACTCAGTCTTTGGGGTAAAATTTTAATCTGTAAACAAATCTGTGAAAAAAAATAAGAACTGTACATCAGTCCATTTGTTAATGATATGAAATGCTATCCAAAGCAAATATGGTTTATGCAATTGGAAAATAAATTATACAAAACAAATATATAAGAGGCAAAATCTAAATTATGCTCTAAAATATCTACATTTGTATAATTTTTATATATTTCAATTATCTTACTAAATTAAACATGTGGGTCGCCTAGGTGGCTCAGTTAAAATGTCTGACTTCAACTCAGGTCATGATCTCAGGGTCCTGGGATCCAGCTGAGCATCAGGCTCTGCACTCGTGGGGAGCCTGCTTCTCCTTCTCCCTCCCTTTCTGCCCCTCCCCTCGCTCATGCTCTCTCTCTCTCTCAAAAAAATCAATAAAATCTTTTTAAAAAATTAAACATGTTATTATTTGCATTCAAAAACAGTGTATTTTCTCATCTTTATTGAAATAGCAACTTAACAACTAATTTTTTTCCTTTAACTTAGAACACTGTAATTAAATCTAAATTTTGAAATGAGCCAAAAAATCTAAGACTATAGTAAATCTAACAGTTAAAAAGAACATAATCAGTGACTTTTGAGCATATGATGGAAATGATCTCTACAAAAGCTGGAGAAACTCACTTCCCAGTCTTATTTTAAACAAATGATTAAACATTTAATTGATATAAGATATAAAAATAAATAATATAATCCTAACCTTAAATGTACTATGAACTGGTGCTTTCTGTAGGTCATTTCATTATAAACTTGTTTGTAAAATTTTTTTAAAGATTTTACTTTCTACCTAGAGAAATGTCTTGAAAATAGAAAATATAATTTGACTTATTTTTCTTTGTGGTAAATTAATAAATTAAATTTTGTTATGTAATATATAATACAATATAAGGATTTTATGAATATGCTTTCTACTATATAATGACTATAAAATTGTACATATAGCAAGAAAACAACAATAATGAAGTTAAAGAAACAACAGCTAAATATATCCATCATTATAGAATAATAGAACAACCTAATTTTGTTACTTATTAGCATGAAACAAGTTGGTGCAACTTTTTTTTTTTGGCTTAGAGTTGACAAAAATCACCATTTAAGTATATATTTCAACTCTTTCCATATATAGAAAAAGTAGTTTTATGTGCGTGTGTATCTGTGTACCCACTGGAGCATGAGTAGTTATCAAGGCTTTGAAAATGCCATATTTCTTTATGCAATTAAAAATATTCTGAAAGTTGCATACAGAAGTAAACACAGACTTTGATTTTTTTCATATGCCAAGGCAGAAAGTCAGTATGAGACATTCAATATGCTTTCACTTACACAATCTCAGGGCATCACTCTATATGTGATTAACAATGAATTGGCTAAAATCTGCTGCTACAAGATGGAATTTAAAGAGTTAAATTGAAATGACTTGTTTAGATAAAATAAGGCCAATTATATTGACTTCCTGGCTTCAGAATATATGAAAAATAGTAGCAAGCATAGAAACTAAAATTACTGATGAAAGACCAAGAATTTTATGACTCAGTGGGTGATGTGAGAGTCACTCATAATAAAAAAGAATATTAACCTTCATACAAGAAAATGGTTGATGTTCAGCACAGTCAAGAGTCATGAAGACAAATTATCAGCCTCATGTTAGAAAAGAGAGTAGGAAATTCCATCCAAAAGAACAGTTCATATCAACATATTTTATGTCTCAGACTCTTCTGATAATTATGCTACCTAAGCTTGATGGAACAAGGTTTAGGAAAGAATCTGGGTACTGGGTTTTTATTCAGCAAATCAACCAGACATGCCAAGGAAATACATTAACCCAGAGAAATGTTGAAAATTGCTTGAGCACATAAACTGTAAATGGGAATGGAAAGATATTATGGAAGGAGCATGAACATAATTTGGCAGTGGTTTCAATGTAGGAGTATGAGAGTACATGGAGAAATCTGTGGGCCTGACATATAATAGATAAAGACCAAGAAAGCCACTAAATACTTGAAAATGCATGGGACAGCCCCCACAACAATTTCATGTTTCAAATGTCAATAACACAGAGGTTGCATCACAGAGGTAGTTCATAAATCTAGAATACAAATTAGTTTGGAAGCATCTCTATGAAAATAAATGAGTTGAATAGTGTGGTGGATAGGCATGAGACAGGAGAGAATTATTCATGCCACAAATAATGATGAGCACCTTGTATGTGCCAGACTTTGTTCTAGGTTCTGTGGATAAAATGTTGAACAAGACAGAAGAGATGTCTTCTATTGGAAGACACAGACAATAAAGGAGATGAATAAATAAACAAAGAATATCAGATCATTATAAAAGATATGAATAAAATGCAAACAGGTTGATGTGATAGAGTGACCATGTGGGAAGGATTAATTTAGAATGGGGGATTAAGCAAAATCCTTGATCTGATGATGATGCTTTAGGTGAGACCTAAATATTAGAGAATCTCAGTCAAGATCAGGATTAGTTAAAATGTCAAGTTTGTTTTGGCTACATAATGTGGGATTCAGTACACAGGTCAGGCCTGCAGATGTAATTTGTACATATTTTCAGAATTAGCAGAACTGGCAAATGAAAAAAAAAAAATCCATGACTGTTTGGTTTGTGCGTAAAGGGAGACATAATGCAGGTAAATTACAAAGCAACCCCCTCAATTTACAGAGTAATTCTATGTGCATTCAAATAATCCAATGAACAATCTTCAACCCTTGTCCAAATAACATAATTTTGGTTTGGGGGGGATTCAGCCTGAGAGAAAGATACTTGATTGGCAGTTATTATCCAAAAGGAGTTTCCTGTGTGAAAGTCAATCATGGCCAGCATTTAATTGACTATTTGAACCTGTATATATATTCAGTTAAAGATCATTGATAAAATTATAATGCAAAGAAAGATCTATAAAATGATTTCAAGTTAACACTTGGTGCTGCAAAAATATGAATGTAATTTAAAAATCTATAGACATACAAAGAACTATCCAGACATAGAATCCAAAATCTATTGTAGACTTTTGACTTTCATTATATTGTCAGATGTTTGCTTTACAACAGTACATTGCCTAGGAGTCATTGCTGACTGAGCTAAAAGTCTATGGATCCATCAAGGACTATTCTCATATAAACTAAGTGTATTTCCTCCTCAATCCCGTAAAACTTTTTATTCTTAAACTTCATCATCAATGGTTACTTTCTACTATTGGTTTCACAACTATTTTGATTTGTGTAGAATATTATTATAGTAATAATAATTGATTTCAATAAGTTATTCACAATGTTTTTATAAAGAATTTAGTTCTTTATTTAGTTCAGAACTCTTTCCCTACTTGTTTTCCTAATCAAACAATACTATATCAGTTAATCAAATTACTTTTATTTGAGAGGAACAAATCAGCATTATAAGTGTCATAGAAAATGCATGACTTTACAGATATTATATTATAAGATCCTGATAATCCTTATTCTCCACTTCATTTATACAGAGCTGTAGGTATTAAAAGGCTTCTTGTACTCCCTAATCATAGTTTCAATGGTGCAATGCACTAACGATTGTACTATTGTGGTTTCTTTTTTCTGATGATAAATTATAGATAAATATAAAATAAGATGAATATTCAACCCTTGGATCATTAGAAAAAATGAAATAATTGCTAAAATAAGTTTTAAACTGTATCAGTGTAAGTGCTAATGGTTACGCTACTATCTCTTGATTTAGGGTGACCCCTTTACATAATGTGGCATATTAAGGTCATACGAAGGGAGCTACATAACACAGTGGCAATAAGACTTCTCAATGTTACATTCCCTAAAGTAAGCCAGAATCATCAGTCAATACCATGACCAAATAACAATCTATGAAAACAGTTAAAGGTATCAAATCAACATAATGCTCAAGTGAGCCAAGACAAAGTCCACTAGGGAAAGAATTAGCACAGTTTTCAATTAGTTTTAGCCCATTTCTATACATTTTAGCAATTTTCTTATGAATTCCAAACAGACTTTAGTGTAGATTTCACATCAACCTGATTCTTCTTGGAATTTATATTTATTAATGTATAGAAACTGTATATTTCCCTCATGTTAAATATGCAGACCTCATACATTAAATATATTAAATAAATTATTTTAATAAGATCAGCCCAGTGAATCAATGAGTCTTTAATCTGTAAAATAATTACATATATATCATGTTGAAATCATGTTAGTAATTCAGAATGACAGCACTGAAATTACCCAGGCAAGTTATCAAGGGAGTAAGATTTCCTAACAGGATTTCTCTAAATATTAAAGAAAATTTAAAATTGTATATATATTCAAATATATGTATAACCTTATGTTATTTAAGATTTATTATTTATAAAAATAATTCCATGCTTTAACTATGAAAACATTTTAGATTATTTATTTATTTCTAATTGTATGCTCTTACCACATTTTTATTACTTTTATTTTATTTTTTAAAAGCTTATTTTCAGATTGCATGTTTCTTTTTTTTTTTCTTTTTCAAATTTGTATTTAAATTCTAGTTAGTTAACATACAGAGCAATATTGATTCAGGAGTAGAATTCAGTGGTTTGTCACTTACATACAACACTCAGTGCTCATCAAAACAAGTGCCCTCCTTAATACCCATCACCAATTTAAGCCCATTCCCTGCTTACCTCACCTCCATCAACCCTCAGTTTGTTCTCTATAGTTAAGAGTCTTATATGGTTTGTTTCTCTATCTCATTTTTTTTCTTCCATATGTTCACCTGTTTTGTTTCTTAAATTCCACATATGAGTGAAATCATATGGTATTTGTCTTTCTCTGATTGATTTATTTTGCTTAGCATAATACACTCTGGCTCCATCCATGTCGTGGCAAATGGCAAGATTTCATTCCTTCTGATGACTGAGTAATATTCCATTGTATATACACATATACACACCATTTTTATCCATTCATCAGGCAATGGACATTTGGGCTCTATCCATAATTTAGCTATTATTGATAATGCTGCTATAAACATTGAGGTGCATGTACCCCTTCAAATCAATATTTTTGTAACCTTTGGGTAAATACCTAGTAGTACAATTGCTGGGTCATAGGGTAGTTCTATTTTTAACTTTTTGAGGAACCTCCATACTGTTTTCCAGAGTGGCTGCACCAGTGTGCATTCCCACCAACAGTGCAAGAGGGTTCTCCTTTCTCCACATCCTTGTCAACACATGGTGTTTCTTGTTTTGTTGATTTTAGCAATTCTGACAGGTGTGAGATGGTATCTTATGATTTTCACTTTCATTTCCCTGATGATGAGTGATGTTGAACATCTTTTCATGTGTCTGTTAGCCATCTGGATGTCTTCTTTGGAAAAGTGTCTATTCATGTCTTCTGCCCATTTCTTACCTAGATTATTTGGTTTTGGGGTGTTGAGTTTGATTAAGTTCTTTATAGATTTTGGGTACTAACTCTTTCTCAGATATGTCATTTGCAAATATCTTCTCCCATTCTGTAGGTTGTCTTTTAGTTTTGTTGATTGTTTCTTCCTCTGTGCAGAAGCCTTTTATCCTGATGAAGTCCCAATAGTTCATTTTTGCTTTTGTTTCCCTTGCCTCTGGTGACATAAAGTAAATAAGAAGTTGCTATGGCTAAGGTCAAAGAGGTTGCTGCTTGTGTTTTCCTCTGGGATTTTGATGGTTTCCTGTCTCACATTTAGGTCTTTCATTCATTTTGAGATTATTTTTGTGTATGGTGTAAGGAAATGGTCCAGTTTCATTCTTCTGCATGTTGCTGTCCAGTTTTCCCAACACCATTTGTTGAAGAGGCTGTCTTTTTTTCCATTAGATGTTCTTTCCTGCTTTGTCGAAGATTAGTTGGCCATATGGTTTTGGGTCCATTTCTGGGCTTTGCATTCTGTTCCATTGATTTATGTGTCTCTTTTTGTGCCGGCCCCATACTGTCTTGATGACTCCAGCTTTGTAATATACCTTAAAGTCCAGAATCATGATGCCTCCAGCTTTTCTTTTCTTTTTCAAGATTTCTTTGGCTATTCAGGCTTTTGTGGTTCCAAACAAATTTTAGGATTTGCTATAGCTCTGTGAAAAATGTTGCTGGTATTTTGATAGGGATTGTATTACATGTATAGATTGCTTTCAGTAGTATAGAAATTTTAACAATGTTTATTCTTCCAGTCCATGAGCCTGGAATGTTTTTCTATTTCCTTGTGTCCTCTTCAATTTCTTTCATAATTGTTCTATAGTTTTCAGAGTGCAGATCTTTTATCTCTTTGGTTAGGTTTATTCCTAGCTATCTTATTGGTTTTGGTGCAATTGTAAATGGGATCGATTCCTTGATTTCTTTTTCTGCTGCTTCATTATTGATTTAGAAATACAACAGATTTCTGTATGTTGATTTTATATCCTGTGATTTTGCTGAATTCATATATTAGTTCTAGTAAGTTTTTGGTGGAGTCTTCTGGGTTTTCTACATAGAGTATCATGTCATTTGCAAATAATGAAGTTTGACTTCTTCCTTGCCAGTCTGAATGCCCTTTATTTCTTTTTGTTGTCTGACTACTGAGGCTAAGTACTAAGTACTAGTACTAAGTACTCCAGTACTAAAGGACCTAAATAAATATAATCACTAATGAAGGAGGTATCACAACCAACACTGCAGAAACACACAGAAATTTTAAGAGAATGTTATGAAAAATTATATGCCAACAAATTGGGCAATCTGGAAGAAATGGAAAAACTCCTAGGAACACATAAATTACCAAATATGAAGCACAAAGAAATAGAAAATTTGAACAGACTCATAACCAGCAAAAAAACTGAATTAGTAATCAAAAATCTCCCAACAAACAAAGGTCCAGGGATAGCTGGCTTCCCAAGGGATTTCTACCAGAATTTAAAGAAGATTTAGTACTTATTCTTCTCAAATAGTTCCAAGAAATAGAAATGGATTGAAAATTTCCAAATTGCTTCTATGAGGCCCGCATTACCTTGATTCTGAAACCAGACAAAGATACCACTAAAACAGAGAATTACAGACCAATTGATGAACATCGATGCAAAAATTCTCGACAAGATACTAGCAAATTGAACCCAACAGTGCATTAAAAGAATCATTCACCACAATCATTCGGGATTTATTCCTGGGCTGCAAGGGTGGGTTCAATATTCACAAATCAATCAATTTGATACACCACATTAATAAAAGAAAGGATAAGAATGATATGACCCTCTCCATAGATGCAGGAAAAGCATTAAACAAAGTACAGCATCCATCCTTGATAAAAACCCTCAACAAAGTAGGAAACATACCTCAACATCATAAAGGCCATACACAAAAGACCCACAACTAATATCATCCTTAATGGAGAAAAACTGAGAGCTTTTTCTCTACGGTCAGTAATAAGACAGGGATATCCACTCTCACCATTGCTATTTAACATATTTTTTATTTTTTAAAAATAATTCTAACTCTTTTGCAATAATTAGCTTTATTTTCACTCAGCCATATATATAACCATATATATTTACACATTTTGTGGGTGTTTTCAGGGGGTGAGTATCTTTGTTTAAATTGTATTAAATAAGGTTAATTGGAACCCTGCATTGTATCTGCTGCATCTTTGAATATGTACTAAAAAAGTGAGAAGCAGTCTTCTCTGGCTTTGAAAGAATATTTCCATTTCTAAAATCAATTGCCATTCCTTTTAATGAATTACCAAATGTCTGAAGAAAATCTTCTAAAGGCATAGTCAGTACTTAATACATATCTTGCATGAGACAGCATGAAATATTCTTTACATCAATGATAAACCATCACAATAGCAAATTATTTGGCAATAAAAGGAATGAAGTACTCATACATGCTTCAACATACATGTACTTCATACATGGATGGGTATCAAAAATATTATGATAAGTGAAAAAGGCCACTCACAAAAAAATCCATGTAGTATATGATTCCATTTATATGAAATTTCCAGAATAACCAAATCTATAGTGACAGAAATTATATTGGTGATTGTCAGAGACTGGGGGAAAGTGGATGGAGAGTGATTACTAATGGGTACACGTTTATTTTGGAAGTGATTAAAATATTCTAAAATTAGATGGTGATGGTTACATAACTCTGTGACCATACAGAAGACATTGAATTGACACTTTAAAAGGGTAAATTTTAAGTAGGTAAATTATGTCTCAATAAAGCTGTTATTTAAAAATAATAATAAATCAACAATATTCTTTTGGTTTTAATCTATATTGACATTAATATGTACAAAAACATTTTTCTCATTTTTTAAATTAATGCTGTTAGAGTTTTTTTTTTTTCCAGTTAATGAACTTTAAATAATCCATTTAATTCTCTGTAAGCTTGAAAATAGTCTTTTTAAAAATAAGGACTGATTAACATAAAAAAATACTGTGCAAAACTAAGTAGGTTTGCAGTTTAAGAGAATGTTCTAATTAATTTTATACATACTCATGAGTATGTAACATTTATTGTTATTTTTAAAAATTATTTGTTCAGATGTTTTGCTCCCTTTTTGATTTGGTTGTGTGTTTTCTCATTGTGAGCTTTAAGAGTTCTTTGTCTAATTTTAGAATTCCTTTATCAGATAAGTGTTTTCCAAATTTTTTCCCCAATCTAGAGCATATATTTTCATTCTCTAATAATGCCTTTCACAGAGCAAAAGTTTTTAATTTTAATGAAATCCAATTTAGCTATTTTTTCTTTCATGGAGCATTCTTTTTATGGTGTCTGAACAAATATCTCACTAAAGAAGATGTACAGATGACAAATAAATCTAAGGAAAGATACTTAACATAATATGTCATTAGGGAATTGCAAAGTAAAACAACAAGAGATATCACTACATACCTATTAGAATCACTGAAATCCAAAACACTGACAGCAACAAATGCTGGGGAGGATGGAGAGCAACAGAAGGCCTCATTCATTGCTTGTAGGAATGCAAAATGGTACAGACACTATGAAAAGCAGTTTGGCAGTTTATTAGCAAAGCTAACCATAGTCATATCCAGCAATTTACTTTCCTAAGTATTTACCCAAAGGGCTTGAAAACTTGTTTCTCTACAGAAACCTGCATGCAAATGTTTATAACAGCCTTATTCAGAACAAAACTGAAAGTAAATAGGATGGCCTTCAATGGGTGAACAGATACTAAAAAAAAAAAAAAAAAAACAAACAAAAAAAACTGTGGTATATCCATAAAATGGCAAATCATTGGGCAATAAAAATAAATGAACTAGCAAGCCACAAAAAGACATGGAAGAGCCTTAAACTCTATGCTTATTGCTAATTGAAAGAAGCTAGTCTGAAAGGACTAGACATCTTATGATCCCAACTATATAACATCTTGGAAAAGACAAACTATGGAGACAGTAAAAAGATCAGTGGTTGGAGAGAGGGTTGTGGGACACAGAGGGGTATTAGGGCAGTGAAATTATTTTTCATGAGATCATATATAGCATTATAATGGTGGATGTATGATATTATGCATTTGGAGAAATCCATAGAACTGTACAACATAGTGAACTCTAATGTAAGCACTGGACTTTAAGTTAATAATAGTGTATCAGACTGGATTCATCAGTAATAATAAATGTAGCAATTCGAGAGGTTCATAACAGAGGAAACTTTGGTAGGGAGGATTGGAGAATGAGTATATGATCTTTGTACTTCCTACTCAATATTTCTGTAAATTTTAAACTGCTCTATGAAATAAAGTCAAATGATTAAAAAATGTCACTCAATCCTATTATGAAACGTTGTTTTAATTTTCAAAAAAATTTAATTGGTACTTAAAAATCTCACCTAAATTCTGAACAAAACTAATACATTTAAGAAATGTTCCACAGAAGTTTATGTAAATTCTGATGTCAAAACTGTTCTAACTTTAGAAAGAGAGCCTCTAGACACTGATGCCTCAGTTGACAGAGTTTGATAAGTAGTTAAACAAGAAGGAAAAGTTAAAAGTAAGATGAAAAGGCAAAGAGGTAATTAGTTTAAATAAAACCTTTATTTTAACTTTTCATAAAAATTTGAATGTCTAATAAATCTTAGGATATATGTTTAGAATTATGGGAAAAAATGAAGGTAAGATGTAGGTAATTATTCTATTTTGAGGTATTTGACTACCTTGCTGCATCATTCTTAAAATTCACCAATCTTTCTAAACTCTATCCTTCTCTGATAACTGAAGGGGTGAGTCAGTGTGTTTACTAAAATCTCTTCCAGATGAGTGTGCATTCTTTCAGGGGGAAAAAAATCCCTCTAGAGAGTAAACCTCTAAGAGAATATGAAAAAATTTTTGAAAAAATAAAAGTTGAGAGTTCAGGAATCTGATATTGACTTTACTTCCTTCAAAAATCCCCCACAATTTTGGAGCAAAAATGTTAAAAGAAATGGAATCCAAGTATCACACTATTTAAAATAAACCTCGTTTGAACTCATATGTGTCTCCTGAAGAATGTTCTCCTCTTGATTACTGTGCTGTCCTGCCACATGTAATGGTGAAGCTCTGGTCTCAGTATTTCAGATCTTATTAAAGACCAAGCAAGAGTACTCGGATTCTACACATTGATCACATTGGTTCCATTGTTACTATCCCAGTGGCTATATCTTATTTTTTGTTTTAGAGAGACAATTCATAGAAGAAATTTCATTTCTTATTTCTGTTTTTTTAGGTATTTCTCACACATAAATATAGAGAAAGTTGAAGGTAACATTTTTATCATACTGCATTTGTGAGGGTCCAAAAAATTATCTAGCACTAATTAAATTTTATCCTTATATAACTATGATTTAGAGTATGGAAAGTGTTATAGAAGTGTTCATTAAAAATACTCCCCTGTGCTGGGGTGCCTGGGTGGCTCAGTTGGTTAAGCATCGACTCTTTGATTTTATCTCAGCCATGATCTCAGCATCATGAGATCAAGCCTTGCTTCAGGCTCCATGCTCAGCTGGGAGTCTGCTTTAAATTCTCTCCCTCTCCATCTGCCCCTCCCCTGCTCATGGTCTCTCTCTCTCTCTCAAATGAATAAAGAAATCTTTATATATATTATATATATATATATGTATATATGTATATGTATATTCTCTTGTGCAACCTGAAATCTGTTGATTGTCTCTATCCCTCCAATGTGTGGATTAGTTTATATGCACACAAGTTCTCATTGTGGGTGTACTTTTTACTACACATGTATATCCAAGGTATTCCAATGTATACAAAATATATATAATATTCTCTACATAGTTTATTTATTGTTCACTGAAAATATAAGCACAAGAAAGACTTAGACATATTCTGTATAGTTCTAATCAACAAACATTTTGAGTTAGTACTCACTATATCTAAGATATTGAGATAAATTCTGTAAGTTTCTGGGTGTAGTAATTCTTAGTTTGCATCCCAGGATGAAATGAAGTCTTTATAGGAGAAAGAGAAAGACAGAAAAAGAGAGGAGAGAGAAAATATGTTCTTTGCATACATGTAAGTTTTTAATTAGCTTTTATTATATGCATGGAACACATGCATTCATTTTCTTTTTTTTAAGATTTATTCATTTATTTGAGAGAGAGAGAGAGAAAAAAGGAGAGAGAGAGAAAGACAGCACATGTGTGAGTGCTGGGAGAGGCTGAGGGAGAAGGAGAGAGAATCCTCAAGCAGACTCCCTGCTGAGTGCAGAGCCCAACATGGGGCTCAATCCCAGGACCTTGAGATCATGACCTGAGCTGAAATCAAGAGTCCCATATTTAACCAACTGAACCACCAGGTGCCCCTACATTGATTTTCATAAGTAAAGTATAATGCATGATTACTTAACTTTTGTTTAAATAAACCCATATTTTGGCGCCTGGGTGGCTCAGTCATTAAGCATCTGCCTTCGGCTCAGGTCATGATCCCAGGGTCCTGGGATCAAGCCCCGCATCGGGCTTCCTGCTCAGCGGGGAGCCTGCTTCTCCCTCTCCCACTTCCCCTACTTGTGCTCCCTCTCTCGCTGTGTCTCTCTCTGTCAAATAAATAAATAAATAATCTTAAATAAATAAATAAATAAATAAATAAATAAATAAATAAACAAACAAACCCATATTTTGGAGATGTGAATTAATAACCAAAATTCTTTAATACCAATAATACTTAACAAAGCTAAAATAATACATCATATTTTCTGCTTATTAAATAACCAAGAAATTTTGGTAAAAATGTCTTTAAGATAGAGAAGACCCTGTTAAAATATTTCTTTAAAAGGAATAAAAAAAATCATCTGCTTTGAGAATATGTGAAAAGAAATGACAAGAGAATAAAAAAGAAATTCTATGTTGAATTTATGACCCCAGCAGACATTGTTGGTAGAAATAATGTTGAAAGAGGACATTTAAAAGTTATGGTAACAAATTACATTTTTCACTTATTTTTCAGTTTGCTAGTTGCTAAGGTGATTATTTTATCTATTATAAGCATAAGAATTAAAAACCATAAATATTAATTATAAAACTGTTCTTCAATCTCTTTCAAATTACCTATGTCTGAGCAACCTTTACAGTGCTCCTTTCTTCCTAGGCAAAAAGACATGTTTATTGCCTATGCATGAAGTAAGAAAATGTCATAGATCATCTCTTTTTAGGATGTCCAGATGATCATGAACCAAAATATTAAGTGAGTGGCACACTCTTTGACTGTCAGTTCCTTTCTTTAAAAAGATTTATTTATTTATTTTAGGGAGAGAGAGCATGATCAGGGTGTGCAGAAAGAGAGGGAGACAGAGAGAATCTCAAGCAGACTCCATACAGAGCATGGAGCCTGATGTGGGGCTTGATGCGGGGTTTGATCTCACCACCCTGAAATCATGACCTGAGCCAAAACCGAGAGTCTGATGCTTAACCAACTGTGCCACCCAGGCATCCCAGCTCCTTTTTATAAGACAGGTGTATGACTGCACTTGATGTCACTGAGAACCAACCCACAAGATAATATAGATCTCTCTGTAACTAAAAATTTAGCAGAAATACTTCCTTAATTTTCACTTATTTGTGGAACATAAGGAATAGCATGGAGGACATTAGGAGAAGGAAGGGAAAAATGAAGGGGTGGGGGAATCAGAGGGAGAGATGAACCATGAGAGACTATGGACTCTGAGAAACAAACAGGGTTTTGGGTGGGGGGAATGGGTTAGCCCGGTGGTGGGTATTAAGGAGGGCATGTACTGCATGGAGCACTGGGTGTTATACGAAAACAATGGATTGTGGATCACCACATCAAAAACTAATGATGTGTTGTATGGTGACTAACATAACATAATAAAATTTAAAAAAAAGAAATACTTCCTTATTATTATTCAGATATGTAATAACCATTTATGGCTCTCAGCGTGTAGAATAAATACAGAAATATGCATTGGTGACTTAGCCAAATCTTAACGTATAACAAAGTGTACTTAATAAATCAGCCACAAGTTCAAAGAAATGTAATGGACTCCATCTCTTCTTTCTAAGCTGTTTAGTATTGCTTTATGGGAATCAGCTACTAATTCAATAAAAACAAACACGATAAGGACATACTGACTACTGACTACAGAGCAAGTGCTAAGTAATATACTAAGCGCTAAGAATTCAAATATAGGAGATAACTCTTGTTCTTAAAAAAATTCAAACATCAGGGGAGCCTGGGTGGCGCAGTTGTTAAGCATCTGCCTTCGGCTCAGGTCATGATCTCAGGGTCCTGGAATCAAGCCCCGCATCGGGCTTCCTGCTCAGCGGGAGGCCTGCTTCTCCCTCTCCCACTCCCCCTGCTTGTGTTCCCTTTCTCGCTGTGTCTCTCTCTGTCAAATAAATAAATAAAATCTTTAAAAAAAGAAAAATTCAAACATCAAATACAGGAGATAACTCTTGTCCTTAAAAAAATTAAAACACCAACTGTAAATTTTTATCATCTCAATGACAAAATCTCTGCATTTCTGGGTGTTGGTTTTGTAGTATCTAATTTAGACTTTTAATAAACCAAACCACTTGACAGGATATGATGAAAGCTGGAGCTTCCCATCTCCCAGATGGAAGTGATTGAGGATATATTTCAGAATGCTGTCTGCTTATCCAAATACCTGAAAGCCTTAGTTTAATTTATGTTATTAGCTCTGGGAACATATCCCTAAGACAAGTTCAATGTTAACACTTTTTATTTGTTAATTTGTTTTATACTTAATTATGGAAATACCACATTTAATTTACATCTTTAAAAAACACAACCTCCACAAGCAGTTTCAAATTTAATATAATATCTTACTAAAGGCTGCTTCATCTCTAAAATGCTAAAATATAGCTTTAGGACCTCTTAAAGTTTTTGTATTTTTTTTCTTCTAGATATATATTTACTTCAGATGCCAAGATAAAGACAATGCTCAGCTAGTTTTAACATAATTCTTGATGTTAGAAGCGCAACATGTTTTCCTATAATGCAGAATTTTATGAAAGAATTACATATCATGTAATTTGATTTAAAATAAGTAAGGGTTAAATGTTAGAGAATTATTAGTGCACAGGAAAAGTTTAAAAATATAGAAATGATAAAAGGATACTTTTGGACACAATATTCTGGATAGTCTTTTATCCTCAATATAACAGAATAATAGAAAATTACACAAAGATATTCTTATTTAGCTTTTAACTATTGGTTCTTTGATCTTTGGAGTGCATATTAAATTTTCTGATTTAAAACATGCTAAATAACTTCTCAGAAAATGGCAATGGCTATCTCTGGTGTATATTTCTTCTGAAAACTGTTTATAATTCAGAAGATGCTATTCTGTTCAAAGCAAGTGTGTCCACTTAAAAATATGTATTTAATTGAATTTTTAATTTAATCAACTTGAGGTTATGAATTTCGTGCCCCTGAAAGAAAGAGATTAAAACTGAATAGAGAGAGGAGGTCCCCATTTTGCTTTGCTGGTACATTTAAGATTTTACCTGAAGGGGCCACCCTCTAATACGCTGAACAATGCTTTCCACATGGTTATTAAATCCCATGGACAACAAAATAATAGGCCAGTGGATTTCACTTAGGGCTTTCTTTAGCTCATTAAGTCTTGGAGTTTTCTTATGGAAAGTCAAACACGCTGTATTTTTCTACAATAGGGCAGTGGGTATACTGAGTTTGATAAAAAGAGCTACCACGTATATCAAATTGTAATTTTGACTTTAAAAACATTTTTCATAAGAAAAGAGCCAAAAATATTGTCTAAATGCTGAAAACTCACCATGGAAAAGTCCAGACATAAAAAACAAACACACACAGACACACACAGACACACACACACACAAAATATTTAGAGGTAAGAGATAACATAGAAATGAACATTATGGTTTACCTATGAAAAACATGACAACTCATCAGTGTTCATAAGACTATTTTTAGATTTCATGCTATGATTGTCTCCCATTTTGCAAAGCCATTGTTTGACATCTAAAATGAATTACATAGGGCGCCTGGGTGGCTCGGTCGTTAAGCGTCTGCCTTCGGCTCAGGTCATGATCCCAGAGTCCTGGGATCGAGTCCCACATCGGGCTCCCTGCTTGGCGGGAAGCCTGCTTCTCCCTCTCCCACTCCCCCTGCTTGTGTTCCTGCTCTCGCTGTCTCTGTGTCAAATAAATAAAAAATCTTTAAAAAAAATAAAATAAAATGAATTACATAAACTTTCATCACTTTTTAATAATCAACCTTTGTGAGATAAAACAAGGCAAGGAATGATAAAGGAAATATCTTTGCTTTAGATAAGAAATAAATACCACATTGGAACTGGATCAAAGTAATTTTTTACTATTTTAGTACACTGTTATTTAAATACTGGGTCAATTATTCTTGTATCACTAGAAGAAAGAAGGTCCATGTAGAAAATAGTTTATAAGAGACAACACATACTAGCACTGAGTTCATCAACTGCAAAATCAATTAGGTTCTAATGAAACCACTCCATATAAGACAGGTAAAAAGTCCAGCTGCCAGGGAGATAAAGTGTCACAAACTCTCAATGAAAAGCAAACAATCAATGAAATGTTAGTGGGAAAACAAACTTTCCTCTTTACCTTCAACTATGCAAACAGCAGGCATTTCAAAAGCTACAAAAGTGCAATCCTACTGATAATAACAAAACAACAGTGTGGATTATTCAGTACGCTAGTGTAGAAAGCTTCAAAGTTTGCCGATTACATATAATCACTTCCATTCATAATGAAATATTGACTTCCTTTGATTTGTGTTTAATCCTTATCTTGGAAAATGTATAATTTCCAAATAGCATAATCACACACACTTCAAACACTCATTAAATTCTTCTTGTTACAATTGGATGAAATAACTACATTATCAACAGCTATTTCAAAGTTAGCACAACAAACTTTGGTGATTGATAAAGATTAGTCATTGCAAGAATGTGTTAGGCACCACAGATTAAATTCAGTTTATCAGTTCAGATATGTAGTGGTCAAACACAGAGGGAAAAAAAAGAAGTCAGGAACAGGATGTATTGATGTTTTTATACATGATATTTAACCAGCTACTTTTTATTTTTTAAATACAGATGGTCAATACAATCCAAAAAACAGATCAGGAAAATAAATGTGAAGAGCTGAAATTTAGAATTATCAAATTTCAGAGATGAGAGGGAGCTCAGATTTTTTTTTTTTAATAGACCTCTCATTTTTAAGATAAGTGAATGAGGTCTTGGAGTGACACGTTTGGCTTTATGCTTGAGTAGTAGAGTTAGGAATACATCCTTTGATCCTAGTTTTCCTTTTCACCCATCTATTTGGAGCTTAATTATCATCCCAAAATAATCATAATGAGGAACTAAAGATTCACTACATTTTTTATTATCTGTTTTTCAAAATATGTTATTATGTTTCTACCTTATTTCCAGGTCTTTTCTATATTTCCCTAAATCAAGGACAAAGAAGTATTAGTAGGTTCATAGTTTAACAATGTCTTTGCACTTTAATGTGATGGGCCAATGTTTTTTTGAATGTTTCATTTAAAAAAGAAAGTCTGACAATCTAGATTTGCATATATTTCCTGGGTGTGAGGTAGAAAGAAGTAAGTGTTATTTTTATTTTTTTTTAAGATTATTTATTTATTTATTTATTTATTTATTTATTTATTTATTTATTTA
>NW_023270921.1:1799425-1886830 GCF_011800145.1 Mirounga leonina
TTATTTATTTATTTATTTATTTATTTATTTATTTATTTATTTATTTATTTTAGAGGGGTGAGGGTGAAGGGGCAGATGAGAAAGGGAGAGTCCTAAGTGGACTCTATGCTGAGCACAGAGCTCCATGAGGGGCTCATCTCAGAATCCTGACATCATGACCTGTGCTGAAACCAAGAGTCTGAGGCTTAACCGACTGCGCCACCCAGGCACCTCTAGATGTTACTTTTAGTTACAATTGAAAGGTTTTTTTGCAGAGAGAAACATTTCCACTCTTGTTAAAAGGGGGGAGATTTTGTCAACATGTTTTGGTTTCTTTTACAAGAGATGAAGCAAGTATCTTAAATTTCTGCTGGGATGGCATTGCCATAGTCAGGCATTCAAACCCTAGACTTCTGAAAGAATTTGAATATGTGACTGTGAAGCCATTATCATAACTTTTGAGAATGGTAATATCTTGGAACTATAGCAGGAGAACTGAGATAGAATCTCTCTCTCTCATTGTTAAAAAGGTAAATTCTATAAATTGCTAAGGTTATCTGCCACTAATCTCTGGAAGAATTAATAAAGTGTGTCTCAGAGGAATTCATAAACATCAAGTCCAGCCAAATCTCATCCTATTTTTATTTATAGTAATTTTACTAATCTTCCACATCCAAGGAATGATTTAAAATGCATGATTTTCATCTCAGCAAGGCAAGTGATCCAGTATTTCATGATATTGCTTTTACTTATGGAAAAATGGAGAAAATGTTAGGTGACTAATAGTATAGACTTGTGGATTCGATGCTTATTAAAAAGCAGTGCCCATTAGATACTGATGAGTCACTCTCACCCGGAAGAGTGGTTTCAGGTGACTTACCACAAAACACTGCCCTTACCTTGTTAACAATCTAACCAGTGATTTCTATAGTGCTTAAAAAGGTACTGTTTATCAGATTTTACTCAAAACTGGATTGCAATCATCCTTGATGATAGATTTTGTGTCTAAAAAGATCTTGAGAGTCTTACAAATCTCAGAAACAGCCAAATGTTAATAGTGAGAAAATTGTCATAAGTATTGTAAAAGAAAGGTAAGAGGTTAATAAACTATCATTTCAACATACATTAACTGTATAAATATAAGAACATTTACTAAAAATAAACAAAACAAAACCAACAACAAAAATATAGTACCCAAACCTGGCTTACAAGTAGTTTATATAAAAGATGGCTAAGTATTTGGTTGAATACAAGTTAAATATAAGTTAATAGTGTAAAATGCCTACTGAAATAAAAAAAGTGCAACTAATGTAGATTTAAGAGTGAAGCTTCATATACAAAAGTTTCAGAATAGAAGGGGTGATCCCTTTTTGTGTGCATTACAGAAATCACGTTTTTCTAAGATAGGCATTAATTGACTAGAAAACACCAAAAACAAAAAGAAAAACAAAAACCCTGAGGTATCAAGAAGAAGCGCTCTAGAAATTTTATCACAAAAGAAGTAGTTAAGGCAAATTCCATTACATCTTGTGGAAAAATATAAGATAATAATTTTAAAACAGTTCAGTACAAAAACAAGTGATATGGAGAATAACAAAATTTCATCTCTGAAAATCTTCAAGCAGAGAATATACAATTGCCATGAATGTTACAGAATGATTACTGAACTAGGAGTTGATCAAATAATTCCAAGTTCCTTTCTACAATTTTCACTTATTTAATTCATGGCCATTTTCTCAGATTTAATATGCTAAGTAATCATCTCTCATTGTCTCTTCATATGTCAATTCCTCCTCCTCCTATGCAATTTTTCATGGGGAAATTGTGCAGTTGTAGAATGACAAGAGAGTTGTCTAAGCCCAAATAGACAATTTTAGAACTCCCTAAATTCTTAATTCCATGTTTGGAATTAAGCCAATCATAGTGTTCTCATTCCTCTTTGCATTTGATTAGCCTAGGGATGGATAGGAGACCAGTTCCTACCAAGGAAATATAGGGGGAAACGTTCTGGGAGCTATTTTCTTCCCTGGTAAGGAGAAAGTCTTGTCAGAAGAATGTCATTTTCTTTCTTATCATAGGGTTAACTGATGTGTAGCCATAGGGTTTTCAATTGTGGCTTCCATCTTGGAAATTCAGAGGACTAAGGGGATGCAGAAATGCTGATCCAGAGCCTTGATATCACTGAGTTACCAAATTACACTTAGGATCAACCACTTCCAGACTCTTGTTCAGCAAACTCTAAATGTTCTTATGTTTTAATTTACTTTTAGAATATATTCTAAGCAGGCAAAACATTTCTAACTAATGCATTATACAAAAATTATATGACTATAAGGTATAGTAAGTTTTATCAGTAAAAAATAAATGGGGAAGTAAGAGATTACCCATAAAGGAGGGACTTAACGAATACTAAAAAAAATCAGAAAATTCTTCTCTGAAAAGGTAAATTAAAGGTTAGGCTGGAAGAGGAACTATGTATGTGCTGAATATATTGGGTGGATATTTTGTGGGGAAGGCTCTGAAGCAGTAAACAGCATGGTTATTAGTAAGAAGTGCAAGAAGGCCCATGTACTGCAACATCAAGAAGAGGAAGAGTAGGGAAAAGAGTAGGTTTGACAGATGAGGAGTTTTGTTGTTCACATTAGGTGTTGATATGTTATCCCAGCGCAATTGTAGCTTTTGAAAACCTAGTGGTGAGAGGCTAGGGTTCATACAGTCAGACTTGTGTTGTCAATGTGTCACTCTGTGCTCAGAAAGTTTTGGGTAGAGGTATTTAGAGTGGCTGTGAGGACATCCATTACAAGCCTAGTGCAGATTTCTGGGGAGAGATCATAGTAACACAGAGTAGCATGGTGGTGGTAATGGAAATATGTATATAAATTTGAAGCATTTTAGGAATTAGGCAATGCTTTCTGATGGATAGGATGTGGGGCCTGAAAGAGGAGAGTACCAAATAGGACCCCTAGATTTCTGACATAAGCCATTGTGTTGATTATGGTTTAATCACTAAGATTGATTGGCAAAAATAGAGGAAGTGTTGATTTGGGAGAAAAAAAATCATGAGTTTGGAATTTCTGTGATAAATCTAAGAAGAGATGCAAAAGAGGCATTAGATACCAGAACCTGGGATTCAGAAGAGCGGTAGAGAACTGTGGAAAAAAAATGTATGAGTGCTGAGCACTGGATGTTATATTTAAGTGATGAATCACTACATTCTACTTCTGAACCAATAATACACTATATGTTAGCTAGGTAGAATTTAAATAAAAACTTAAACAAAAATCTATGAGTGGTTAGAGTATACATGGCAATTTTGGATATCATTGGATATATTGTTGCATGTTTATAATAATAATCATCAAAAGAATGAACAAAAAATGAACTTTATGCATATGCATAAATGCTATTATTAGCTAGGAGACATGTTTCCATGGGAATTAATTTTCTGAAGGGTTTGGTTCATTAATAAATAGTTTGCCTCTATTCATCAAAATGGCAAGGACTTGGGTAATAAATGTTACAGCAATGAAGAACCCCTATATTTAAAGCCATTAGGGTGACCTATTGAACAAGTACATGCTCTGATAAAGAGAGGAGGAGCCTTAACTTACTCTTTGGGTGTAACTTGTTTCCTCATGTACTACCTGCAAGGACTGCCATCCTCCTAGACAACCATCTTGACGCTGGAATCCATGTATCTTTCTTGTTGATTGCTTCTGCTCTGTGCCTTTCCACGTGCTGTTTGATTGCTTTTAAAAGTTTTGGTTGGATCTGGTACAGTCAGACATTTCACAATTATAATAAACCCTGTGTCTAGGCAATCATTTAGTGGACTTATCCTGAATATTATGGCCGGTTTCATCTGCTCAAAATAGTTCAGTTGAGTTTCTTGGCTTGACATTTGAGACATTTAACAAAAACTATGATTTTTCTTTTTGTGTAAATACCAGTAATGTTTAATACTACTTATTTTAAATGTATTTGTGGCAATGTATGTTTTAATTTATTATCTAGATCAAAGCATTTAATGGATAACTGCTACAGGCAAAGAACTACACTGTGTTTTACTGGAAGGGGTATAGTCTTTTTTTTTTTTTTAAGATTTTATTTATTTATTTGAGAGAGAGAGAGAGAGCACAGGAGGGGGGAGTGGGAGAGGGAGAAGCAGACTCCCTGCTGAGCAGGTAGCCCGATGTGGGACTCGATCCCGGGACTCCAGGATCATGACCTGAGCCGAAGGCAGTCGCTTAACCAACTGAGCCACCCAGGCACCCTGGAAGGGGTATAGTCTTTACCAATAGTGACTTATAATTCAATATACTATATCATTAATTATCTTTCCATGTAGTTATCTTTTTAAATATCTCATTTAATGTAGGGACTTATCTAATATGTGTTAGCATTCTCTAAAGCCCTCAGCACTGAAACACACAGTATTTTCTTTGTAGATATTGATCCCTGCAGTTTAGATCTGATAAGAATGTTAAAATAACTAAGTAAAGAAGACTGGAAATGTAGTCATGCAACAAATTAGGTCTAGGCTTAGGCTGTTAGAAGAAGCACATGCCCTTATATGTGTCTGACCATTTGTAAAATTAGTAATTTGGGCTCTATGCACAAAAAGATGAGCAGGGAATAAGTTTTCAAAATATGATTTTACTACTGCAGCTTTGAAAACATTGTTTATAATAGTTAAAAATAAGAATCAACCCAATGTCTAACAATGTGGGTTAGAAAATATTATAATATGTATCCATACAATTATACTTGACAGTTATTAAAAGGATGATGTGGATCTGGATTTGATGTGATGGTAAATATTTACTGAGAAAGACGGGTAACAAAATCTGGATAGATTATAATGCCAACTTTAAAGTTATAAATTAATATAATTAGATTTTATTACATATAAAAATTTGGAAGCCACAAAGTAAAACGCTAATAGTATTTACCTGCAGTGCTGGAATTGTGCATGCTTTTTTCTTGTTTTCAAGAGTTATTTTAATAAAGAGGAATAATATGTATTATTATAGCATAACTTACCAATAACCATTATTATAACAATAATACCTGTAACAACGCATACCATAGTTCACAGTGCAAGTTCCAAGTCAGAAGGATTTGATTCAAATTTCACTCCTGACACTGTCCAACCTTGGGAAAGTTACTTAATCTCTCTGTGTCTATTTCCTCTTTCGAATGAAGATACAGATAGTACCAACCTAAAGTTCATACAAGATAACAGCACCTGGAATATATTAAGGACTACACAATTTTTTGAAAATAATTAGCAGCAAATAGATACATAAATACCAGCTTTCTTTTGGTTCACAACTGTTGTCTGTAATAAACTCTCCACAATACGCATTGTCATATGTATGCACTAAGCAAAAGCTGACTGACACTTGACCATGTATGTGTGCATTTCTATCTTCACATACATATGCTCATTGAATTAGAGCACTCTTTGATCTGTGCTTGCCATTTTATTTTACATAAAAATGGAGATGACTTTTGCACAAGGTACCCTGAGGCCAAGTCCATTTTTATGTATTTCAAATGGTAAATAAGTCATGGAACACTTCTATTAATACTATACATTTTAAGTGAATATAACAAAAGAGCAGATCAAAAAATACCTTACTGAATCAATGAGGAGCCAGATTTTAAGTGGCAATAAATCACCAAACAATTCCAATACTTTAAATTAGCAGGGTCTAGAGTCACTTTTTATGCATGTATAACTACAAGATGGCTTATACATAGGGAAATATTTTCTTTTGTCTTTAATTTATGCCCCCTTAAATATTTTTGCTATTTCTATAACTTTCTATGTCTCATTATTTCTTGGAATATGTTTTCTTACACAGTTTAAATATTGAATCCATGTCCTGCACAACAGTATTTTAACAGCAGATAGCAAATTGATAGAGATTATAGTTGTTTTGTACCGAAGACAGTCTGACATCAAAGCCATTAAGTAATCAATGATAAAACAGTTTTGTCCCTACGTAGTTATAATTGTGACTTTTGGGAAACAAAACTGTACGGTTTGGGCTTCATGCTTGTTATTCCAACATTAATACTGGAATGGGACCCCATATTAGTCCAAAGATGGTTACATTGTAAATAATATATTCTTTATCATGATCTCTAGAAAAAAAAACAAGTGAAATAATTTTTTCAAAAGAAATATCCTTTTTTTGGCGTTATACCCTTTTATATTTAATTACCTAAGTGACTACACTTAGCTTTTTGTACTTAATTTTCAGTATTAACTATAAATGCCTCCCAAACTGTGTGATGCCATTACTTAAATACTCCTGAATATTATTACATGTAACAATTTATTTCCCTCATAATATTGATTAAATCATGTTTATTTGTTTGCAGTTCTGATAGATTATAAACACCATAAAAGAAACAAATGTTGTCTTATTTTATCTCTATTTCTCCAGGAATATTTAATAAGTATAAAATTCATGAGAGTTTATATATTTCATATATATGTATGTACATTTTTATAAACATACATATATATAAAATGTCTGTAATTTGAAGGTTATGAAATTCTTTCTCATTTTTCTCTATTAGTCTCCTTATCTATCTTTGTACCAATGTCATACTTTAAAAATTAATGTAAAATTTGTTGATTTTGCACAGTGTTATTTTCCCTGCTTGTAACTCCCCCCCCTTCCCACTCCCCAAATATGGATCACAATGTATTTCTTTCATATTTGTCTGAGCATCAATCCCCTTGCTGTTGATGCTGACTACTGCTGTGATTTTACATTTTTACTTTTAGGACATATAAAAGTTTTTCTAATGAATTTAATGGTTAATATTTTTTGAGTTTTATAAAAAAGGAGTTTTACCAGATACCGGTGTGATGGATAATTTGATGTGTCAACTTGCCTGGGGGCCACAAGATACACAGATATTAGTCAAACATTATTCTGGTTGTTTCTGTGAGAGTGTTTTTGGATGAGATTAACACTTAAATCTGTAGACTGAGTGAAGGAGATTGCCTTCTCTAATTTGAATGGGCCTCATGCAATCAACTGAAGGTCTGAATAGAAAAAAAGACTGACCTTTCCCTGAGTAATATAGAATTCTCCTGCCTGATAGCCTCCAAGTGGCACATCGGCTCTCCCTGGTTCTACAGTAGCTCTGGGCCTTCAGACCCAAACAGGGACATGGGCTCTGCGGTTTGGGACTTGCCAGCCTCCATAATTGCGTGAGCCGATTCCTCGTAATTAATCCTCCTTTAAATATGACACTGTTAATGTATAACATATTTAAAATGTTACAAAAAGGGATATTCTCTTGCAAAAAAATATATATCCATCCTATTGGTTCTGTTTCTCTGGAGAATCCTAATACAACTGGCTTCTGAAATTTGTTTTTTTCTTTCAATATTTTGTTTATATGATTAATGTTGTATATAGCTGCCACTCCATACTTATTCTAACAGTTGTCTAGTATGACACCCTGTGAATACAACAAAACTAATGTATGAATTCTCTTTTCAATGGACACTTGACTTTTTTTCCATTGTGGTTTTATTATGAACAATGTTATTATGACTATTAGCACTTTATTACACTTCTGCAAGACATTGTCTATGGCACATGCCTTGAAATGGAATTGCTCATTAGTAAAGTGTATGGCTGTCTGTTCAACTTTTCAGGAATGTGCCCAATTATTTTTCAAAAGGTTATACTTACTTATAGGATTCCCTTTGACACACCTCCTCATCAATATTTGTAATAATACACTAAATTATATGTAAATTTAACAAATATATGGGGTATAAAGTGTTATATCATTGTAAGCCTAATTCACATTTCTCTGATTATTAATAAATTTGAACATTTTTCTATTTGTTGACTTATATACCTTGTACTTTTCATCTTCTATAAAATACAATTTTTTTCTTTTGGTAATTTTTCTGTTGTTTGTCTTTTTATTCCTTGTGTTGATCATTAATGTAATCATCCAACAAATATTTATTGATCTTGTACTACTTGCCAGACACTCTTCTCATTATTAGAACAGTATAAAACTAAACAGGCAAAAACACTTCCTTCATAGATCTTAGATTTAGTGGAGAAATATAGACAATAGACAAAATAAATGCATGCATGAACTAAGAGTAATTAGATAGTAATTGAAAGCTGTAGTCCTCGAGACAGTATCGTACTGGCACAAAAACAGACACATAAATCAATGGAACAGAACAGAAAACCCAGAAATGGACCCACAACTCTATGGTCAACTAATCTTTGACAAAGCAGGAAAGAATAACCAATGGAAAAAAGTCTCTTTGATAAGTGGCACTGGGAAAACTGGACAGCCACATGCAGAAGAATGAAACTGTTCCACCTTCTTACACCATTCACAAAAATAAACTAAAAATGAATAAAAGACCTAATAAGACAGGAAAACATCAAAATCCTAGAGGAGAACACAGGCAGTAACCTCTTTGACCTCAGCCATAGCAACTTCTTACTAGACACGTTTCCAGAAGCAAGGGAAACAAAAGCAAAAGTGAACTATTGGGACTTCATCAAGATAAAAACCTTCTGCACAGTGAAGGAAACAATCAACAAAACTGAAAGGCAGCCTATGGAATGAGAGAAGATATTTGCAAATGACATGTATGGTAAAGGGTTAGTATCCAAAAAATACAAAGAATTTATCAAACTCAACACCCAAAAGACAAATAATCCAGTTTAAAAAATGGGCACAAGACATGAATAGACATTTTTCCAAAGAAGACATACAAATGGCTAATAGACAAATGAAAAGATGCTCAACATCACTCATCATCAGGGAAATATAAATAAAAACTACAATGTAAGAATGGTTAAAATTAAAAATACAGGAAAAAACAGATGTTGGTGAAGATGTGGAGAAAGGGGAACATCTTACACTGTTGGTGGGAATGCAAACTGGTGTAGCCTCTCTAGAATGCAAAATGGAGGTTCCTCAAAAAGTTAAAAATAGAACTACCCTATGACATAGCAATTGCACTACTAGGTATTTAACCAAAGGATACAAAAGTACTGATTCAAAGGGACACATGCACCCATGTTTATAGCAGCATTATCTACAATAGCCAAATTATGGAAAGAGCTCAAATGTCCATTGATTGATGAGTGGATAAAGAAGTTGTGGTATATATATACAATATACAATGGAATATTACTCAGCCATCAAAAGGAATGAGATCTTGCCATTTGCAATGATGTGGATGGAGCCACAGTGTATTATACTAAGCTAAGCAAGTTAGTCAGAGAAAGACAAATACCATATGATTTCACTCATATGTGTAATTTAAGAAACCAAACAGAAGAGTATAGGGGAAGGGGGGGAAAGAGAGGGAGGCAAACCATAGAAGAATCTTAATAATAGAGAAAAAACTGAGGGTTGATGGAAGGGAGGTGGCCAGGGATTGGGTTAAATGGGTGATGAGTATTAAGGAGGGCACTTGTTGTGATGAGCACTGGGTGGTATATAAAAGTGACGAATCACTAAATTCTACCCCTGAAACCAATATTACATGATATGTTAACTATAATTTAAACAAAAACTTAAAACACACACATATACACACTAAGAAGACAGTAATTGTTTTTTTAAAGAAATACAAAGCAAAGAAAGTGTATAGGGAATTGAAGTATTTGCAATGTGCAGCTTATTAAAATTTTAATGTTGTTTTTTAAGATAAATAAAATCATTCTTTTAATATGGTACAACCTGCACTTTTTTTCAAGGTTATACATTTTGCTCTGAAGAAACCTTTAAATAGTTTTTCAAAATTTCTGCTACTTCTATTTCCCATTTTTTTAATTTTTTTTCTTTAAGTCATAGATAAATTTGAAGTCAATTTATTGTTCTGGGGTATAAAATAGACAACTATTTTTTCTCTAAATAGATAAGTAGTTGTCAACTTTTTGAAAAAAGTATTTTCTTTTTAAAAATTTTTTTATTGTTATGTTAATCACCATACATTACATCATTAGTTTTTGATGTAGTGTTCCATGATTAATTGTTTGCGTATAACACCCAGTGCTCCATGCAGAGCGTGCCCTCTTTAATACCCATCACCAGGCTAACCCATCCTCCCACCACCCTCCCCTCTAGAACCCTCAGTTTGTTTTTCAGAGTCCATCGTCTCTAACCTTGTTTCTGAGTTTTCTGTTATTGTCTACTTGTTAATTTATCTCCTCCTGTGCCAATACATACTTTGTTTCAATAACTGTTTATAAGAAGTTGATATCTGGTTGGACATTTTCCTCACCTTATCTTCCTCCACCCAAGGAAATCTTAACTATTGGATCTTTGGTTTCCACATAAGTTTTGAATCAGCTCATTGAGTTCCACTCAAAAGCCCTATTGGGATTTGTATTGCAATTATTCTGAGGCTTAAGTTTAATTTTTAGAGAATTATCACATTTACTCTATAGAGTTCCTCTTTATGTTCATGGTAAGTTTTCCTGTTTATGTGGGTTTCCCTTAATGTGTATTAATAAAGTTTTTGCTCTCTCTCTCTTTTTTTTTTTTTTTTTTTACCTAGAGTTCTTTTAAAGTTTGTGAAATTTATTTCTAGGTAATTGATATTTTACTCCCTGTTGCTCTTAATTTTTCTTAATTGTTTAGAGATAATGTACAAAAGGGAATTGATTTTTATCAGTTTTATTAAATCCTGTCATCCTGCTAAATTTTCTTAATGTTTGTAAAAAGATGTTCGTGAGGTTTTTAGTATTCTCTACGCAGTCAATTATATCATCTTCATAATCAGTTTGAATTACTCTTTTACAAACAGAACATTTTTCCTTGTCTTCCTATACTGACTCAGACTTCAAGAAGCATGTGGTTTTCAGTATTGTCTATACTAATAACCATCTACAATTTTCATTATGGGTTTCTCTTTGATGTAACGAGATTATTTAGGACTAAGTTCTATAATTTCCAAATGTATAGAATTAGAAATTGTTATTGACAACAAATTAAATAAGCATGTTTCTTAGTCTTGATCAGAAACTCAAATAAAATGCCTTGAATCATTTTATCTGTTTGAGAAATTATCGTTTTATTCTTATTTTACCAGATTTTTTTAACATAAATAAAGTTGAATTTCACTGCATGCTTTTTTCCTGTAACTTTCAAGATATTTATATATTTTTCTCTTTCAATATCCCATATTTTAATTATAATAATTGATATTCTAAAATTTTCCATTCCTCTAATAATCACAATATGCCCTAATATGTATTTAGTATACATTGCTGGAATAGCTTTGCTAATATAGTGTTTAAAATGTTTGCACCTATTTTCATGAGAGAGGTTGGCTTATAATTTTAATTTTTTACATTGGTTTGATTTTAGATCAATTTTACAGTGGCCCTATAAATGAATCTGAGTTTATTCCCTACTTTTCTCTTCTCTGAAATTAGAATCTTAAAATTATGGAGTCATAATTTTTTGTAAAATCCTCACTTTTATGTTGCTTTATTTGTGGCATACATTTTAAAATCTAGTTCTCTTTCTTTAATTTATAGAAATATTTAGATTTTTTTTCTTATGTTAGTTTGCATTAGTTAAATTTTTATTGAAATTTGACCATTTAGTCTGTTTCTGAGTCCACTGGCATAAATAGTCTCATGGTAGCTTCCTATTCATGTGTTAAGTTCTGTCATATGAGCACTTAGCTTACATTTTCCCTAATGTTATTACTCATGTTCTATTTTTTCATTAATAATCTCTCTGCAAATTTACCTATTTCATTTGCATTTTCACAAAAAAATTCTTCTGCAGTTTTTTTTCTTAGATTTATTTCTTTTATTCTTATTGACTTCCCCTGTTTATTTTCCTGAGAAATATTCTGTTGTGTTTTTACTAATTTCATGAGATGAATGCTTCGTTCACTATTTTCATTCTTGTTCATTTCTTAATGTAAAAATATCACCCTTTAATAATATTTATGTTAACCTTGCAGTCATGGTATGTGGTATTTTAACTATTATCTATATTAGTAAGTATTTGCAATTTTCATTATGATTTCCTCTTTGATGCATGAATTTATTTAGAAGTATATTCCATAATTTTTGAATGTGGACATAAAAAGTTGTTACTGAGGACAAAAAGTTCTGTGTTAGAATGCACAGATGTATTTTATGACTTCTTTGGGATTACTGAAGCTTCACTTTTGGCTTAATACATAAATAATTTTAGGGGTGCCTGGGTGGCTCAGTCGTTAAGCGTCTGCCTTTGGCTGGGGTCATGGTCCCAGGGTCCTCGGATTGAGCCTCGCATTGGGAAGCCTGCTTCTCTGTCTCCCACTCCCCCTGCTTGTGTTTCTGCTCTCGCTATCTCTCTCTGTCAAATAAATAAAATCTTTAAAAAAAAATACCTAAATAATTTTATAAATATTCCATTTTATAAATGTTGTCAGGATAAATGTGCATCCTTTAGTTATTGGCTTTTTATTTATGTTATTAAATTTTTGACATTTTTAAGTATGTTGAAATCTCACACTATGATTTTCAATCACTTTTCAATTTCTCCTTGTAGATCTACAAATTTTTGCTTTATATATTTTGAAACAATCTTATTAGGTGCATGTAATTAGAATTTCAAAGAGCTCCTTTCCATCTGTTTCCATGACTCTCTCTAATCACAATGATGCACTGTGTCCCATTACCTATATTACAGGTTTCCTTTGGTGTTTCCTTGGTATACTGTTTTCATCAGTTTACTTTCCATTTTTCCTAATTCTCAGGTTTTGCACATATCTCATGTAAATGAAATAGAGTTGGATTTTGTTGATGTTTTTAAAAAATCTCATGTCATACTCTCCATATTTTAACTTCAAGTTTGCTCCAATTATATTTACAATGATCACTGATAGACGAGCTTTTTTTTTTACTAACGTATCTTTTGTACTGTATTTATCTAACTTGTTTATGCTTTTATTTTCTGTCTTCTTATTTCTTTCCTTATTTTGATTATGTTGGAGGGTTTTTTTTTTCTTAAAATTTAAATTAGTAATTCATCCTTCCTCCCCACACACCTCCACTGTTTTAGAACTTATATACAGGGGCACCTGGGTGGCTCAGTCGTTAAGCGTTTGCCTTCGGCGCAGGTCATGATCCCAAGGTCCTGGAATTGAGCCCCACATAGGGCTCCCTGCTCAGTGGGAAGCCTGCTTCTCCCTCTCTTGCTCCCCCTGCTTGTGTTCCCTCTCTCACTGTGTCTCTTTCTGTCAAATAAATAAATAAAAAATCTTAAAAAAAAGAAATTATACACATAATAGCTCACTTTTTTCATTTGTATCATTGACATTAGATTATACACACTTAATTTTTTTAAAGTATACATTTATATTCTTAATAGGTCTTCCAGTCAAAATAAGGAATCTGGGACCTTTTAACTGTCATTAACCATCTTACATGCTATTTGTGTCCAGCATTTTATTTCTACCCTTTTTATCCTAAAATTCACTAAGGCTATTATTATTATTATCACTATAATTATTGCTCTTATTGTTTTTATTGGTAGTAGTAGTTTAGCTTACATAAGCAATGTTCCGTATAGCATATATAAACCACATAGTTCTGCAATCTTTTCTTTGTTCTCTATCCTTCTTTGCTCTATTTCATACTGTCTATCTCCTTGTATTTCTGTGCTATATTCTGTCAAGTTCTCTCCTTTTCTTTGTGCTTCCCGTGTTTTTTTAATTCCAGCATTTGTTATTTTTAGGTTCTATATTCTTTTTCTATGTTTTTCATCTTTGTTTTGCCTTAAAAAAAGAACATGTTCTTATATTGTTGTTCTATAGCTGAAAAAGTTGTGGGAAATTTCTTTTCTAATGTATTCTGGGTTGAGCTCTTTTTGATAGTTTATGTAATGATTCTTCTTTTCATTTTTAATTATTGAAGGTTATTTGTAGAATAACATTGCAGTTGTTTTTCTGTTTGCTCAGACACAGTGTGGGTGACTTTCTGCATCTATCTCTGCTCTGTCTGACACTGTTTTCCCACTACTGATATGATCATCTGAACTCTAGTGGGTACAGGAGTAGGCTGGGGCAGAAGACACAAATGGATAGGTGTAAAGTCTTTGTCAGACTACAGTGATGACTCAGATTATCACTCTTTAACTTGTATTAAATACATAGTACATGAGTTAATTCTATCTCTTTGGAAAGTGTGTCCCATCCTTATATGGCTTTGGATCAGTTCTCCATTTATCATATAATATTAAGGACTCTACTTCTATCACAGACCCAGCCCTCTGTTTTTCTTATTTTATCCAATTTTCTAGCAACCTTTTCAAACCCTGTTCTTATTATAAAGACTTTTTTAAGTTGCCACCTAATTTACTCTTTTTCTAGAAATAGCAAATAGGAAATAAAAGTTTGTCTGTTTTTACCTTGTTTATGTACCAAGAGTAAAAATATTAATTTTACCCAACAAATTATCAAACACATTTACCTTTGAAGGAAATTCACAATATAAATACATTTACAATTTACATTTATAATTTTAAAATGTCCAATTCTGCTTTTTTACTCTTTAAGCAGAAAAAATATTGTAAGCTACAACACAAAGATAAATATGTAAAAAGTAAACATTTTGGAAAAGTATATAAAGTGTGCAGCATTTATGACTGGTTTGAGGGATAATAAGTCTATAGGAAGAGTGTTAAAAAGCATAAAGAGCATTGATATTTGAAAAATCAAAGGTTAAAACATATCTTTATAATGATGGTATAAACTGATGGGAAAATGTTATGTATTTAGAATTTGGAAGTCATGTATATATCTGTAATGTAAGTTGTCTAAATTAGAATTAGAACATAATTTGTTTAAGAGTATTACAAGAATACAGTGCTTCTGCTTATTATTATTCTTTTCCTTCTTTTTTCTTTTTAAGAAAAACTCAATAACTACATTTTAGTAAAAAACAAACAAACAAAAAGTTTGGAAAGATGTGTGGCTGACTTCCCCTCAATTTGAGTCACCCTGATGTTGTGACTGCCAAAAATATGATGAAGTGTTGTGTTCTGCATATGGTGTTGAATGATTCTGCAGTATCCATGTAGGAGTTTACTTTTAACATTACTTAACAGAGATACATGAACTAATTGCTGTTTATCATTTCAATAGATATTGTACCCAAACCCATCATATTCAAACATCCATATTATAAATTGTTGCTGATAAATGCTTTATAGATAATGTTAAGATAAGATTATACATCAACAAAGCTGAGATCATTGAGTTATTGATTCAATGTCCCTTGCTAAAATTACCAAGCTAAATATGATGTCAGTGCAGAGATCAAACAGGAATGAAATCTATTAGTCTTTGTCATTATGCTTTTAATTTCAAGGGGTGTTTTAATGCAGTGGTCACCGCCAATTCTTCAGAGGTGTCAATAAATCAAAATATAAACATGAAAGGTGTAACTTATGTCTTTTATAAGTCTCCTTTCTTTATGTGTATTTATTATTTGCTTTCTTCCTTGCTATATATTAACAAGACTCTACAGTAATGATGGATAATCCATATCATACATATACATTCATATTTTATTTAAAAACATTAACAAGACCTCTAAATGTAGAAAGGCACAGACATTAATGGCAGGTGATTAACTTATAGATGTTTCTTTTTTTTAATTTTATTATGTTATGTTAATCACCATACATTACATCATTAGTTTTTGATGTAGTGTTCCATGATTCATTGTTTGCATATAATACTCAGTGCAACTTATAGATGTTTCTGTTCTTCTGTCAGAGTCTATTTAGGGGAGCTCTATACCCATGTTATTTTGGTGTTCACTAGTTTGATAGATATGTTTTTCTGATTCATTACAATTTAATCTTTAATGTAAGGTTATTTCCTTGGATTTTCATAACAGTTAAAGATAAAATACACAGTGAGCTATGTAAAAGAGTAAGGGAGTGTCTGGGGAATTGATACTTTTTACCCATTCCAAAGTTCTTTACCATAAGTTTTTCTTTCTTTATTTTTGTTTAAGATTTATTTATTTATTTATTTGAGAGAGGGGGAGAGAGAGAGAGAAAGAAAATGAGTGGGGGGAGGGGCAAAGGGAGAAGGAGGGGAAAATATCAAGCAGGCTCTCTGTTGAATGCAGAGCCCAATGTAGGACTTGATTCCATGACCCTGAGATCATGACCTGAGCTGAAATCAAGAGTTTAACCCACTGAGCCACCCAGATGCCCCTTTACTGTAAACTTTTCATAATATCAGTTTATACACTTAGAATAACAGAGGGTCATTGGCTTTAAAAATTCCTATTTTTTCATGACGTCTTGAGATAAGAAACTTAAATAATTATCTAGGCCTTGAGTGGCAAAGTTACTTTAATATGTATGCAAATTTTATTTGTTTGGATGTGTGATTTTTATTAAGAGTGATATAGATTAATATAGGATTGTAATAGAAGCAGTTTATTTAAAATGCACAAAAATATTCAAATAATTTTGATAAGCTTTTAGAAACTAGAGTATCGTTATTAGAAATGAAAATATTGTTCCAAATAAATCATGATTAATATAAAATTGGTATAGTACTATTATTTATTTTAAAGTAAAACTATTTTCATCTTCTGAATTCAGTTCACAGATACAGTCTGCTTTTCTTTACCAGGAAGAGAAATACCATGCAAGCTGTTATCTTTTTTATGCTCATCTAAATAGGATCATTAAAAACAAAAACTGACTATCCACTACATAATTATTTAACCTTATAATACTGTTATACAGATAAAAATAAGGGAACCAGGTATGAAAAAATATATAATAATTTATGTCTTATGTCATTGCCTTATCAATTGCATATGCAACACAGAACAAATTCCAGATCTAAAGAAATAGGAAATTCAATAGAGATTTTTGTAAACTATTCACCTGCACAATTCCATGCCCCTCCACAAAGGTAACCATTCTTAACAATTTTGTTTCTTGCACTTAAAATAATTTTTCTGCAACTTTTTTTTACCTAATAAAAGAGTTCTTTCCATATCATATAATATACACCATACTTTATGAGCTACAAAATATTCTCTAAAGGGGGTGGGTCTCCCATTATGTGCTCTATTTTATTCCCATTGATGAACAAAGTAATGTTTTATTTATTTATTTATTTATTTTGGTTGTAAGAATGAGGCACTGACTATTCTTGAAGATGTATCGAGTTCAACTATATTTCTTTTTTAAAAAGATTTTATTTATTTATTTGAGAGAGAGAGAACGAGCAAGGAGAGGGACAGAGGAAGAGGGAGAAGCAGGTTCCCCACTGAGCAGGGAGCTGGACCTGGGGCTCAGTCCCAGAACCCTGGGATCATGACCTAAGCTGAAGGCAGATGTTTAACTGACTGAGCCACCCAGGTGCCCCACACTCATCAAATATAATATTTCTTAAGGTAAATTCCTAGAAGGGGTTTATTTGCCTCAGAAACATGTGTTTATTTAAAATCACGAAGAATACTGCCAAATTGTACTTTTAAAAGCCTAAATCAGCTTACGATTGCTGTAATATTATATAAGTCGCTATTGCTCTGCACTCTATTCTCATAATTTGTCGGTTTGTGTGTGTGTTAATCTGATGGTGCAAAATGATTTTACGTTGTATTGTAAAATTCATTTATTTAAAATCATAGTGAGGCTGAACACGGACTTGGCATACACTTTGTGTACTTCTATATTAAGTTGTCAGTTTTCTATTTTGAGCTCTTAATTATTTGCATACTGAATATGTCACAAAAATTATCTCTTTTTATTACCTCCCTTTGTTGCTTATCTCTTCGCTTAGAGTATTGCATTTTTCATCTGTTGTTAGTTTTTCTTTATTTTTATGTGAAGAAATAAATATTTTTCTTTATCATTTTTAAGATGTGTTTGTGTTTTGGGAGATAGTTCCCACCCTAGTATTACTTAAATTTCCTTGTAACAGTTTTATTATTTTTGCTTTTAACTTCTTTCAGTGGAATTTATTTTTTTACCTACGACAAAGAATTGGGATTTCTAAACTGTTTATTCACTCTTTTCTTTATATTAATATGGAATCATGAATATTTATTTTATATTTAAGATTGTAAACCAACATTACTTTATTTTGTTGCTCAAATTTTTCTACCTTTGGCTATTAGGAGCTCTCTTCCTCTGATATTATTTGTGTGTGTGTATGTGTGTGTGTGTGTGTGTGTGTGTTTAGCAATTTTCTTTTTGTCACCACAAGACAATCTAGGTTCATTTTTGGAATGTATTATCTCAGTCTCAGAATTGGCCATTTCTCCAAGGAACTCTTGTTCCTTTATTTGGATAATACTATTAGAAACCAAGATCTGGATGCAATATAATGTTTACTATGGATTAAAAATAAGTGTTGGGAGAAAAATGCTGAAATTAATTAAAGAAACACCTGTTAATGTTTTAAAGAACACAGCTTGGATAACAATAAACCAGATCATGTTATTGCCTTACTTTGAGCTACAATACCTAATTTTAAGTAGTAAAGTTAAATAATCAGTAATGTTAATATTTCATTAATTATGCCTTTTTTCCCTAATAAATGCCATCTATTATTTTTTAACTATATGAAATGAAGAGAATAAGTAACAAAGTACTTAATGTTAAAGTAATTTTCTTGTTTAAAGTAACTATAAATTTACTTTAAATTAATAGACTTTACAGAGAAAAAATAAAATATGCCATGTAATAATCTTGCTTTAAAAAATAATGCAGTGAATGTTTATATAAATAATTAAGAATATGACCAAAATACCTATGCACAATTTTTGTACACAGAAAGTGTTGCTATTATAGTTAAAGCATTCTGCATGACATACCAACACTGTTGATGTGCTCTGTGTATTATCCAAGTAGTTCCTAAAGTTTTATTAGAATATGCATAGCCCTGTGCATATCAACTATGTTTTCTCATTTGATTTCTCTCTTGGTGTATTTATGGAAGCCTTATTTAGATCTAAATTTACATTCCTCTGCTCTTTATTCTGCCAGCAATTTGTCAAACACTTTATGCAAATATGCTGAATCAGCTTATTTACAAATTGACTTTCTTCATCTCCTCTTTGGAAAATTTCTCTAGTTATGTACGTGTATATAAGCGTCTCTATAGTTAATATGTAAATAAAATATCCAATCTTCTTGACAGACTGAACAATGTCATAATGAACTCACCAATATCAATTATCAACCTGAATATTTTAGATAAAAATACTCACATGTTCTTTTTAAACCACTGAGTTTTATTTTAAATTTGCAAAATATTCTTTAAAAGGCTATTTAATTTTGTGACTATAAAAAGGTGTTAAATTATATGTAAATATATAGTTTTTTGTTGAGTTTTTTTCAAATGTATGAAAAAACACAAAATTAACTACTTCCCTTGAAATTATTGTTATCTTTCTTCTCTTTTTAAGGAATATTTGGAAATGTGGTATTTTATTCCCTAAATTCACTAAAGTATTTAACATAACACACATACCTGTGTATTTTGCTTCACTTAAGAAATGTACAGAAATACTTTAGAAATACCTTACTGAGCCAAGGCTAAGCCATGAACAAAAACCAGATTACATATTGCCATTGTCCCATTTTGATGGACAGTTTGTAACACTCTAAGTAGACTGCCATGAATGCAATCAACTGTCCTCTATTGCTTCTCTTCTAGAGGCGCCCTTACCTTTCATTATGCCCACCAGTCTTGGAATTAAAAGAAGTTACTACTAATTCAGCTAGAATAAATATTGACTTAATCAGAATGTCATCCATGGAAGTAGGAGTTGCAATAAACCACAGTGGTATAATTAGGAAATTTTCCAAACATCAAGAAAACCTCTTGCTCTTATGGTGGAAATGAGATGCAAGTACTTTTTAAAGTTTTTATTTAAATTCCAGTTAGTTAACACACAGTAATATTAGTTTCAGGTGTACAATATAGTGATTCAATACTTCTAAACAACACCTAGTGCTCATCACAACAAGTGCACTCCTCAATTTCCGTCACCTATTTAACTCATCCCCCACATCTCCTCTGGTAACCATCAGTTTGTCTTCTATAGTTAAGAGTCTGTTTCTTGGTTTGCCTTTCTCTCTTTTCTTTCCCTTTGCTCGATTGTTTTGTTTCTTAAATTCCACATATGAGTGAAATCATATGGTATTTGTCTTTCTCTGACTGACTTATTTAGCTTAGCATAATACTCTCTAGCTCCATCCATGTTATTGCCAATCACAAGATTTCATTCTTTTATGGCTGACTAATATTCATTATATATATGAACCACATCTTCTTATCCATTCTTCAGTCAATGGACATTTCGGCTGTTTCCATAATTTGGCTATTGTAGATAATGCTGCTATAAACATCAGGGTGCATGTATCCGTTTGAATTGGTATTTTTGTATTCTTTGGGTAGATACCTAGTAGTGCAATTGTTGGATCATAGGGTAGTTCTGTTTTTAATCTTTTGACAAACCTCCATACTGTTTTCCAGAGTGGCTGCACCCACCAACAGTGCAAGAGAAAGTGCCCTTTCTCCACATCCTCACCAAAAACATGTTGTTTCTTGTATTGTTGATTTTAGCCATTCTGACAGGTTTGAAGTGATATCACATTGTAGTTTTGATTTGTATTTCCCTGTAGATGAGACTGTTGAGCATCTTTTCATGTGTCTGTTGGCCATCTGTATGTCTTCTTTGGAGTAAGTACTTTTTTTTAAATTAAAATTTAGCAAGTTGTTCACTGATTCCAGTAACTTTACTATATAACTGGTCAATCTCCATATAGATAAGAAGGTTAGATACTATATTTAAAAGAAATTAGAGGACGGAAAAGTCTATTAAAATCATTATCCTCCTAGTGGTTTATTTCTTGGGCTTCAGGGGATTACATGATTTATCAATTGCTATAGGTTATGAACCACTGAGAAATTCTAAAAATTCTTCTTTTTTCTCCCCTGCTCATTATAAACCCATTGTGTCGTTAACTCCATAACTTCAATGATTGTGTCTAAAGGTAACTTGCTTTTCAGGATTAATTGGAAATTGAACAATGTTATTATCTTTGATGGAGTGGGGCACAACAAATTGGGTGATAGATATCCTCTATTATCCATGACATAAACAAGCATTTACAGTAATTAATACAATGTAAAAAAAAAAAAAGAAAGAAACACTCTTAGCAGATTAAGGTCAATGCCACATAAAATTCGAATAAATAGTAATAATAATGTAAGTAGGCAGGAAATCCTTCTTTTAAACTGTAAGGTTGTCATAGGAGGAGGACTTATGTTTGTACTGTATGTTTACACATAAGGGACGCTGGCAGAGAGCTGAACTAAGTAAGCAGAGTCCCTTTAGCTATGAAAAACATAGCTGGAGAATTTAATTTTGAATCTGCAGTCTTCAGCTTGGTATTCCCACAATAGACTACACAGGGAAAATCAGGCTCAGGAGTATTTTTCAAGGCTTTCATGTATAAAAAGGCCATGATAGATCACTGTTCTTTTAACAATATTTAAGTGGCAGCTGTGCTTAGGAGTTCAAGTGTAAACACAGTAAGAAGCTGGAAAAAATATTTTGAGCCAGAGACTTTAACAAGTCTGCAAAATGGAGTGATGCCAAAGAGAAGACTCAAGAGCACTGGGACTGGAAACAAACATAGAGGCCAGAGCCAAGAAAATTTACTTATGATGCCTTCAAGGGTACATAAAGGTCTTGGACAGTCTTTTCTGGAGTTACCTGTGCTGAATCAGCTTCTCCCTAATTAGATTACTTATTTCACTGGCAGTGGCCAAGCCAAAGTCATTTCTGATGGACTCAAAGTTAAGCATACTCAAAGAGAATTTTGATGTTGATTAGAAAGCCTGTACACTTTCTATTTACTATACAGCTTTTCTACAAAAGTACTGATGTTCATGTTTTTAAAGGGTGAATATATGCAATTTTTTTTATTTCTAAAGGCCTTAAAACATACAATGTGAAAAAAAATAAAATCTAGTATCAGGCTATCTCCCTAAACAGCAGTATTTTATATTAAAGTCTCTTTGGGAATAAAACACACGTGTTTACTAAAACCACATATGTTGAACATCCATATGATATGATACTACTCAGTAATAAAGGCAAACCAACTATTGGAAGTGCAACAAGTTGGATATATCTCAAATATACTGAACTAAGTGAAAAAGTCCAGACCCAAATGGTTACGTATTACATGTTTCCATTTACATGACATTCTGGAAAAGACAAATTTGTAAGTTCAGAAAATAGATTAATTGTGCCTGGGATCTAAGGGTAAGAGCATGAGCTAATTATTTGAGGTGATAGAAATATGGGCATATGACTGCATGTATTTGCAAAAACTCATAGAATGATGTACCTAAACAGGGCAAAATATGGCATATAAATTATACTTTAATAGAACTGACTTTTAAAAAATATATAATTCAGAAAGTTTCAATTTTCAAGTATTCCAGTACATCCAGTTAAACAATTACAAAAATTCACAGTATGTCTTCAATATCACAAGTATAAGGCTTATGCTTTTCCTTACCACTCAAAGGTCACAGAGAAGACCAAATACAGGGGGTTAAAAGCTTAGAATCTAATTTCTTGGGCTTGTTTTTAATTGGCTACAAAATGTTTTTTCCTTAATAGACAGAAGATTTAAAATGTTTAAATGAAAATTAGCATTAAAATTTAGTCTTCCTGAGGGTCCAAAAACCTTTTATCAGATTGTTTCGAAACAATTAACATCTGGAATAATATGATATCAACCATTTTTTTGTTGTTGTTGTTCACAAATCTGGGTATTGCCCTATTTAAATAAGAAGACAAGGAGAAAAGTCACTTTTTCGTAATTGGCTTGTTGTCCAATCAGTTTGAATTTTTTTCCTAAAAACATATGTAACCTTAAGTTACTTGTCTTATATTATTTTCTGATATATATTTTTACCCAGATCAAAATGAAACCCTTCAATTATACATCTAAACTTTATTTATAAAGTCTATGTATGAAGTAGACATTAAGTTATTAGCTTCTTTTAGATTAGAATTTCTCCTTTGATATTGATGTATATTCACTTTTACATCACTGAATTTCATAAATTTACCTATTTGATTAAGTTGACCTATGACAAAATCAAAAGTAATATTCATGATTCTTGGCCAGCTATTCTTCACTTCTTTTCAACCTTTTGCAGAAGAAATAATGTGTTATATGTCAGTGTGCAAGAAACTTTTTTTTTTCTTACACTGAACTCTACTTTGTAATAAACAGATATATGTCTATAATCTAGGTTTGGAAAATCTCATAGTCACTTCAGAATTTAAACTTCTTTCTTCCCTTTTATCTTGATCATTTTATATCAATTTATAAGATATTTAACATGTTGCATGCGTATTAAACTGTATTTCTTCATCTTATAGTTCAACTTTATATTCCATAATTCTACAGTGATTTTAGATTTTTTCTTTATTAGTTTTTTTTTTATTTTTCTTTATTTTTTTGAAGGTTTTATTTATTTTTTGACAGAGAGACACAGCGAGAGAGGGAACACAAGCAGAGGGTGTGGGAGAGGGAGAAACAGGCTTCCAGCGGAGCAGGGAGCCCGATGTGGGACTCGATCCCAGGACCCTGGGATCATGACCTGAGCAGAAGGCAGACGCTTAAGACTGAGCCACCCAGGCCTCCCGTTTCTTATCAAATAATATAAACAACTAAAAACACCATAGTTTTAATTGTGTGACAAGTGTCCAGTGTCCAGTCACTGTAAAAGCTAATGATCAAGATCACCCAAATGAATAAAAATAAGTCCTTGTTATATGTTACGATATCATCAAATAGTTCACAAGACACATACATATAAACAACCTCATGAAAGACAACTAATGAAGCTCTCCAGGAAACATCTATTGACACATTTCTTAGAGTATGGAATATAATTCTGTTGAGCTCGCACCAGGGTGCTCTTTATGTCCTTGAAAATAAGGATGTTGGAGAAGAATTATTTTGCCCAAGGATAATCAAAGCTCACTCTTCGCATGATTTCATTTTTTTTGTAGCTATGATTACATAATTATGGTTTATAAAACCAGACTAACCATATCTTTATTTCATCATCTACATATACCTAGTATTCTGTTTCAATGAAAAATAAAATGCATAGCTTTTTTTTTTTTCAAATAAGAAAACAAAATTTTCTCCCGGGAGTCACTGTTAACTTTTTGACCACCAAATTCAAATTCATTCTGTACTTAGAAAATCTATAGGATTAATTACCATTAATTTATTCATTACTATTGTTGAACATCTCAAAAAATCTACCCCCAAGGTCTACTCAATCATGAATTATAAATTTCAGTTAAACTGCTCATAAGCATATTTTCCTTGCTGGAAAGAAAATGAAGACTTTACAAAGTCAGCGAATTTCCTCAGCACACTAGTTCTCAAAAACTAATCAGGTGGTGGTAATATAATCTTAATTAAAAACAAGTAAGCACAGTTAGAAACAGTATTTCCAATACTTTGTCTATTGGTATCTAGGACCATAAGGCCCAATATAATTCTCTAAAATTTTACTCTCCAGCAAATTATTCAATTTCTTAATATGAGTCCTCAGATAGGAAACTAAAAACCTAAGGTATTATGATATAATCCCCTCTTGGGGATTCAAGGAATGCAGTTCATTGTGAGATTTATTTTCTCTCCAGTGTTTACAACTCACATATTTCTATTATAATGCTATGTCACAAGTTACTTTTGTCGACAGATCATTTAATTTTTCCCTTTCATGAGACAACTCAAATCTAATTCAGCTGCTTCAAACATGGTATCTCTATTTAAAGAGGAAGACATTGGTAAATACTGAATCACTTTAGCAGAAAATGCCACAACTATGGAATACATAGTCAAACAAATAATTTAGAAAGCTTGCCTATGATTGAATGTTGGACAAACAGTTGTGAGATAGAGCTGAAAGTCATGCAGTCTTTTTCGAGCATGTCCTTAGAAGCCAAAAATTTAATTGAACTAAATACATCATAGAACAAAAAAGAAGTGAAAAGCCATGCTGCTTCAGAGGGATCTTTTAAAGCACATGCTCACTAGATTAGCAACTCAGTATTTACCAGGGTGCAAGTTCCAGTCAGGACAAGATGGAAGCCAATTAGTTTTAAAAAATAATCAAGTTTGTTCATATTGCCTGATCTTCTCTATAGATTTCTTGGTCTTCAACATGACTTTAAGTGTTGACCAAAGAAAATATAAATCTCATAAGAACGTAGCTTGTTCTAATAAAAGGATAACATTGACTCTTCTGTTTTGCAAAAAAGATATCTAACGCAATTTTGATTAACAAAGGTTGTGACATGTCCTGAATGAATGCATCCTGAAAGTTAGAGTGTAGCAGTAAGATTTAACCCATCTGTGGAAAGTAGCTCATAAATAAATCCTCAGGATCTCCTGACAACATACTTTGTGAGAAATATCAAATTATAGGTGTGTGCTTGGCCATAAAATGCATGAAGGAGGCAGTAAAAATAATTCCATTAACATAAAATGCCCAAAATTCTAGTGCATTTCAACAGAAATGGGCTCCCATGTGAGATGAACTAGAGAATGAGCTCAAACTTTTCAGGAGCTTTGGTCAAATACATTACGATTTCTCTTAAAGAACATGGAAACAAAAAATAAAATGCATGCAATGAAAAAAAAAAAAGAACATGGAAACATTCATGGCAGTAAAATTTCTCCTTGATTTCTTAGTAAAGAGTGAAAAAACATCCAACCTTAGAGTCCCGGGGATTTTGAGGCATTAAACTTCTTACTAGGAAAGGGTTAATCCTATGCAGATTACAGAATCTATACAAATTCTCCATAGAACTTGAAGAACATTAAAAACAACCATAGAGCATCAGAGGACAGGTTCCTTTCCAACACTAAAATGAAGGTGTATGGAAGTATTGAATCACAATATTGTATACCTGAAACTAGTATTACACTCTAGGTTAATTAACTGGAATTTAAATAAAACTTGAAAACAAAAAATATAATTGACATAAACCTATAACTGAAGAATATTGTGGGAAAAAAAAAAAAAGAAAACCCGATTTCTACACTTGCCACCAAGAGCAACACCTTGCATTATATGTCTGGCAAAATCTGTCGATATATATTTTCTTCCACATCGATGCTCTAAGGTGACATCAAAGAGACATGGAAGCAGAGAATCAATATCTTAGTGCCAGCAGCGGCGGCGAAACTGTGACCGAGGTGGTGCTTACTGTTGATCAGGTTACAGCCTCTCTGTCCAAACATTCTAAAAGTACCAGCGAGCACATCCAGAACCCACTTGGCAGAGCTTTTCTTCCAGCTGTAGCTATTGAATATATTTCATTTTTATCTCACAATGGGAGTGTGATGGTTAAGAAAAGAACAGATAAAAACAAGCAATAGGAAAGGGTTTCTAAGTAGTTCATTAAATGGCACTGTTTCAAAACAGCAGCGCTTATTGAATTGTGCTTCTAAAGGGGGCTGAAGCTCTGCAAAAGCTGGGAGATAGGGAAAGCGAACCAGGGCATCATTAAGCTCGCTCAGGCTACACAATTGGCCTCTGCCAGCTCTCCAGACATGCACAATATTAGAAAGGAAAACGGAAAGGAGCTAAAGCTATATCAGAAGTATTTCAGATGACTGCCACCCAATTTATATCCAACCTGTAATGAATGGAATGGCACTGTTTAATGTACCTTATTTTGTACCTTAAACAATATTTCCTAGGTTAGTTTAAAAAGCAAGGTTACAAGTGATGATTCTTACCATAATATATTGCTTCACTGTAACAGACGTTGTAATAGACTAAACGCCTCCAAATTTTAAACAGATCATCTCATGTGACAATAAAATGAAAAATCTTTTATTTCAGTCCTTGTTATTGCACCATGTGCTTTAAGAAGTGAATTAAAGGGAAAAATGAAGGGGTGAAAATCGGAGGGGGAGATGAACCATGAGAGACTATGGACTCTGAGAAACAAACTGAGGGTTCTGGAGGGGAGGGGGGTGGGGGATGGGTTAGCCCGGTGATGGGTATTAAAGAGGGCACGTTCTGCATGGAGCACAGGGTGTTATATGCAAACAATGAATCATGGAACACTACATCAAAAACTAATGATGTAATGTATGGTGATTAACATAACATAATTAAAAAAAATTTTTTAAAGTGATTTAAAAAAATTATTCCAGATGAAGTAAGATGTATTAATTTAATAACCAATATTGAATGCTCAGGTGAACTCAGTAGCCACAGATAGTTTGAGCCACATAAAAATGATACTTCTGGAATGAGTGACAAGCAGAATTTGATGTTTTAAGTGTAATACTAAAAATGAAACATTACTACTTAACACTACATATATATATACACATACTGTATATACATTTACAAAATATCAATATCATATTGCCATTATTTGTATTCTACCTGTTTCCAAAATGATTTAAGGCAGTTTGTAACAGAAGGATAAAGGTGCCAGCAATCTTCTCTTTGCAGTTTATCTTGAAGTCAGCAGAGGGTTTTTACTCTGCACTTATAGACCTAGGACTAGGGCTTTGCTGATGTCTATATCCCTGGTATCTCCCACCATGCCACTCTACCCCCCACCCACTTTTTCTTTTACAAAAATTCTTTTTTTTTCCCTAAAATTTGCATTTTAACTATTTTGGAACACTAAGCATGATTGAGGCAGGTAGATTTATCTTCTGCTTGTTTGTCATTTAGTAAAGGCAGGTGGAATGATGTAGAGGGAGGATGTGGGACTCAATAACTACGGTTATTACAGAAGTTCAACTCCTCATGCAATCATCTTTGAATCCCCAGTGCTCACCACAATGCCCCATACATGAAGACTCAAAAGTTTTTCCTCAATGAGATAAGAAGGGAAAATGCCCAGGTATTCCTCACCACTCAGTTGCCTATGGCTGAGGTTTTTAAGACAAGAAAGAAAAAAAAAAAAGGGTGCCTGGGTGGCTCAGTCAGTTAAACGTCTGCCTTCCGCTCAGTTCATGATCTCAGGGTCCTGGGATCCAGCCCTGCGGTGGGGCTCCCTGCTCAGTGGGTAGTCTGCTTCTCCCTCCCACTCTCCCTTTGTGCTCTCCCTCTCTCTCTCTCTCAAATAAATAAAATCTTTTTTAAAAAAGAAACAAAATACACCTAGTATAGCTTTTGTAAGAGATATAACAGAAACATGCATTTTATTAAAGGGAAAGTCACCCAGATTTTTACAAAGCTTTACCTTCTTCAGTGCTTAGGAGAAGTTAATGTTTCAAGTGATGAATTTACTTTGTGGGCAAAGATTAGATCTTAAAATCATTAGAAGTAAATGTTCACATTTGACACTTTTCCAGGACCAGATTCTAATAATTCTTTCTAACAATTTCATAAGGAAGGTTAATGATCAAGTTTTAACTTCTTGGCTAACTGGTATAAGAATGCAGGGTAAAACAAAGTTACCACAGCCAAACTGCAGGGGGGTTAGTGACATCTTATTTTGTCTGGATTTTAGGAGCATTAGTAATTCTACAAGAGATTCTTACCAAAATAGAGGTTCAAAACCCAGAATTTGAATCACATGGGCCACTTCTGCAAGGCTATCAGAAAATGATAGTAGGGGGTAAATATCATGGTTAACGTGGCTAATAACAATCATATGGGTGCTGTCTCAAAGAGGTGAATTTTTATGAAAATTGCATGCATGACTGAAGAGTGAAATATTTTCCCAACTTAATAAATTTGCTAAAGTGAATTTTATTCACATTTCTAACTTTACAAATTCATGGAGGGAAAGCAACACTCAGTTTGTATTTATATAATTCCACTTCTCATGATTATGCAGTTTTTTGTGTTATGGCTGAAAATATCTCACAAAAAAATTCAAATGTAAAAATAAACATGCATAAAGAAGCAGAAAAAATAAGAAAATAAAGTTTACTTATGAAGAAATGTATATTGCTCTATCTTAAGGCATTGTTCTTGTTTTGATTTAAAATTAGGATATGTTAGGGGCGCCTGGGTGGCTCAGTCGTTAAGCGTCTGCCTTCGGCTCAGGTCATGGTCCCAGGGTCCTGGGATCAAGCCCCGCATCGGGCTCCCTGCTCGGCGGGAAGCCTGCTCCTCCCTCTTCCATTCCCCCCTGCTTGTGTTCCCTCTCTCGCTGTCTCTCTCTCTGTGTCAAAATAAATAAATAAAACCTTTAAAAAAAAATTAGGATATGTTGACTGATTTCATAAAGCTAAATTTTGTGTTACAGAGGTGTCAAACTATAATGTGCCAAGGATCTTAGGGGTTATTTAGTGCAAACTCTAACCCAATCAAAAAATACCCTGACTCGGCCCATAATTTGTCACTAATTATTATCAGCTAGTTATAGTGGACACTGAAATTTGGAAACTACTTCCTTAGTTGGGCATTCTTCAATTGCTACAAAGTCTTTTTTAACTCCATATCTGAATCCTATGAATCAGCACCAATTGGTTTTAGTGGGAATTCTATCTATAATTTTATTTTTTTAATTTAATTTTATTATATTATGTTAATCACCATACATTACATCATTAGTTTTTGATGTAGTGTTCCACGATTCATTGTTTGTGTATAACACCCAGTGCTCCATTCAATAAAATTTTAAACTGGTGTATTGTCTTCTTGAAGTAAGTTTATTTCATTCAGGCTTAACATCTCCATTTTATTGAACTTGTTTCTAGACTCTCATTGTCCTGCTTACCCTCTGTTGGAACTTTTCTGCTATGTCAATATCCTTTTGAAATATAACATACAGGATTAACCACAACTGTGATGTGACGTCACTAGGTTTCTCTTCCACTTCCCATACATGAATACTGGTAGTCTCCAGAATTCTGAAATCATTCTTAGACTTTATCTTATTTTCCACATTTATGCTCAGACTCTTATTTTCTACATTGAATATTTTTGCATCAATCCAAATGGTTTCAGTAACAACATTGATGACTTGTAGAAGTCCAGAAAAATCAAAATTACTTACATGCACTTCAGTGTTACATATCTAAATATATCTCCAAGTTCCATAATCCAAGCTTATCTTAAAAGATTCACAGGCAACTCAAAATTTACTTCTTCCTTCAACATGTGTGTATCCACTGTCTTCCAAGTGTCCAGCATTATTCAAGGAATTTTGGATACATTAGTGACCAAAGATCTCTGCCCTTTTACAGTTTATATTATGGAGGTGGGTGGGCAGGCAATGAATAATAAATTAAATAAATAATTAAATTGGTACGTCAGAGAGCAAGTGCTACGAAAATAAGGGACACTACAGCAGAAATCAAGAGGGATGGGGAGGATGGTTGTTGTAGGTATGAGTTGATGTTTGAGCAAAATTTGAAGGAAGGAAGTAGTTGGAAGGGAAATACTTTGTATCATCATTCAGAGGAGCCCTGGGAGCACTATCCAAGTATAAATAAGCTAAAATGTAGAGGGGAGAAAGCAAGGCATTTATGCAAACACCTTCTTGAAAATATAAAAAATTTCAAGGAATATAAAACATTAACTCTGGTTAAATATCTTCAACTGATTCAATAATTTTAAGCAATTAAACCACTTTTTCTGAATCCATTTATACTTCCACTCTATATAATTATCTACTGTATTCCTTCTCCTCTCTTTTTTAATCTCTAACACCTCCTTTCTTATCCTCCCTTTTAGCTTGTGTTTTGCTAATTCAATGATAATACAGAAACAATCAGAAGAGGGACATTTCTCATGCACTCTCTTACCTGCCTCTCTGCCCATATATTCTACCTTTTCTCATTTGCAGTTTCTTGCTGGTTCTCAACTTCCTCAGCAGTGGAGTAATCCTGTGTTCATTCTTTAGACCTCTTCTCTTTCCTACTCATGCCCCCCCACACACACACACACTTTTAATGACTTGATGTACCATCTATAGGCTGATGACTCTCCTCTCTATTTTTTTATGCTTGCTCTGCATCTTTCTTTCCCAGGGATACCATACATGATATGTCTGATTGCTTACTAAAAATATCCATTTGGATGTTATGGTGGGCAGAATGACCTCTTCCTGAAATACGTCAATATCTTCGTCTTCCAACTCTATAAATATGTTACATTACATGACAAAAGGGATTCTAAAGATGTAATTAAAATTGCAGATCCTAAGATAAGTCCTGGATTATCCACATAGGTCAAATCTACTCACATGGACCCTTAAGAGCAGAGAACTTTTTCCTGGCTAGGTGCAGAGCTATGCAGCAGAAGGAGCAGTCTGAGAACTTGCAAGCATGAGAAGGATATAAAGTGTCATTTCTGGTTCTGATGTAGTGGGCCAAATGCAAACATCAGAGAGGGCTTTAGGAGCAAAGAGTGGTCCTCAGCTCACTGCCAGCAGAGAAATAGAGACCTCGATCCCACAACCACAGGGAATTGAATTTTGCCAACAACTTGAAATAAGCTTAGAAGTGAATGACTCCTCAGACCTTCCAAAACAGCGCTGCCTGCTGACTCTGTTTTTGGTTTAGTGAGACCCAGGAAAGAAGAGCCAGCTGAGTCACATTGTGCCTAGACTTTGGCACCATGAAAACTGTGAGATAAAGGTGTGCTGTTTTCAGCCAAAAAAACCCCTATGGTCATTTGTTATGATAGCAGTAGGAAACTAATACAAATATTGATATGGCATCTTAGCAAGAGAAAATTAAGATAAATATCTAACAAACATTTGAGATCTCATTTGTCCCAAACCAAATTTCACATATTCCTAATTTCACCCCAAATCTGCTTCCTCTATAGTCTTCCCCTTCCTAGTAACTGGCATTCCTATCCTTTAGTAGCTTAGGTCGAAGTCCTTGAAATCATCCCTGACTCTTGTCTTTCTCACACACTCCACAACCAATCCACAGTAGCATCTTTTGGGATTAACTTCAGAAGAAATTCAGTGTCTTAGCACCTCCCTGCTGACACTCTCCATTATATCTCAACTGGATTGTTGGGATAGCCTCCTAACCGATCTCCTTGTTTCTGCCTTTGTTCCTTCAATCTCTTCATCTACCAGCCAGAATAATCCTTCTAAATCATTAGTCAAAACCTATTTCTCATTAGTTCAGACCTTCCAATGGGTTCTATATAGACAATAATACAACTTATGATGTGAAAAATCAGGCTGAGAGAGGTAGAGGCACAGAAGCCCAGAGAAAGAGGACATCATTAGATCATAAATTCTGGCATTTTCCATTAACCACATTTTAAAGTCTGTCTTTAACCAGGCTATAACATTAAGAATTCTAAGAATTCTTATCTATAGCTTAAGGAACAGAGAAGGCTCAGTTTTAAACCAGATATGCCTTAAGAAAAATACAAAAATCATTATTCAAAGTGGTTAAATGGGAAGAATAGAATGGAGGGACACAGAGAAGAGGAAGTTTGCTTTTGGTTGATACTCTTCCATTGCTATAAATTTTTACAACTAGCATGTATTAGAGTTATATTAAATTCTCCTGTAAGAACTTGAGTTTTTACCTGGTCTTCTCTGAATAGTGAGGTCTTCAAACATAAAGTAAAAGTAGAAAAATCAGAGGTTATGTAGATTTTTTCCAACTGTTTACTTAAATAGGATAATTTATTGCAATATTCATATTACCATATAATAGTAGGAATTTCACTCTTTGAATATGAAAAAAATAATCTAAATTAAACTTCTTGTTTGCACTCCTTTTCCATATGTTATAAATTGCATTTAAATAAATCAAGCCAGATAAATATTTCCTAGGAACAATGAATGCTTAAAAATGTAAAACATAAAAGAAAGATCCATTGTACTTTTAGGGAGGGATAAACATATATATAAATATATTGACATCCTAAGTATATATGCTAGATGTTCTTTCAAAAGAAAAAAGTACAGCAAATAATTGCTATGCAGTATTTAGATGTATATTGTATATCTGTATATGTATATGTATATATTGTATATGTGTATGTGATATCTAATATTAAATATAGAATATCTAATTTTAATAATTTGAAATGGAATCAAATATATACTTTTATAAAATAATTCATGTTCCAAGGCCACTCTAGGGAACTAGTTAAAATTTTAAAGAATATTTTAAAGGGCAGTCTTAAAATAAAGCTTTGATAAACAAACAAAAAAAAAACCTAAAAGCAAAAATTAAAATAGTAAGCTTATGTGAAGGTCTAATAATTTTCTGAAAGGTTTTTTTAAAAACATATTTTTGGAAAAGCTTTTATATATTCAATCAGATTGAAACATGTTACACACTTTATTTTTTAGCATACTTTTACTGGAAAGTATGTTGAACTATATGTAAAGGATATTTCCTTTTTTTTTAGAATAGGGAAGTTACAAAAATAATGTTTTTTAAATGTGGTAGATAAGTATCTGGGAGTTCTGAGTGGCTATATGATTCAATTCAAGGAATAAAGATCATTCTATTAGGGACAAATTGGAAGATAGACATTTAAAAGGTCTACTTCAATTTCTTTTTGAAGCAAGCATCACCAAGTCAGTAACAATTTGAATTTAAATGTAAAAATACATTTATTTCCAGAAATTGAAGTAATTTGACCAAAACCAAGAGTACATTTCTACCAGTGAAAAAGGAAGCTAATTGATATGTATGGTAAATTAGGCATTGGGGCCTAAAAACATATAGTGAGAAGAAATATAGAGAAGAAAAATATATTAGTGAGAAGAAAAAGAGAAGACAGGAGCACATCTGAAATCACTTCTGCATACTTAATTTTTATTTTGAGCTCCCTTGTGTTCTATTCAAAAAGCCATTTAAAGTTAAAAAGAATGATGATCAATAACTTCCCATCACAATCTCATCTTTTCCATTTCTCTCTTTTCCTCACATCTTTTTCATCTCTCTCTTTTCTTTACAGTAACAGAACAAATACCAGGCTAGGCCATTCAAATTAAATGATGATTCAAGTGCAGACCACAAACTAGAGAAAGTAATGGTCTAGTGGAGAAAGACGTATAGTCTCAATTCAATATCAGAAACATATCTATATGAGCTCATACCTCTACGAGCACAGAGAAATATTTAGAAAGGCTAGAAGGTAAACAGATGTATTTCAAATAAACTGTCTTACCTAGAAGCAAGTATGCACATATAGTCCACTTTTACATTAGACTATTGGTTTTTAAATATCAGTTTTCAAGATAGTACTTTATATTAAGGAATTTAATGTGAAATCCTTATATACATATCATCATATATATTATGTTTTCATTTTTATCTGGTTTCAAATTTTAACAGTATTTGTGACTTAATATAGTTACGCAGCCAGTATTTACTATTAGGGTTTCTCTTTCTTTTTTAAATTTATGATTTGGAAGGGAAGGAGATTCTCTCTCTCCTTTTCCCTTTGCCCCTCCCCTCCCCCCTCTCTCTCTCTTTCTCCTTTCCTGTTAAAAAAAAAATATATATATATATATTTGTATATACACATATAGAGAGATAGTTATACTTTTCATTATGCATTTTCTCTATTGATGTGGAATGACTCTGTTTCCATTCAATACAAATATGGCGATTCCTCCCTTTTTGCCCCAGACATCTTCAGATATCATTCCTTTTTAATTTTTTTTATTATTTTGCATCACTTTGTTTGTAAATACCATAAACTTTGATATCATTTTTTTGAGCTAATCTAAGATTCATTATCTCTTAACAGGATAATTAAATTCACTTTTACAAAAAGGTTTCTTTGGTGTTATTCTTTTATTTGTTTAGCACATTTTTTTAAATTAATTTTTTCCAATTTGTTTTTTCTGTCTTTTTTTAGTTTTTATTTTCTTCAGTATAATTTTAAAACAAATGAGTAATATTCTTTAAGGTTTCAAAAATGATTCTTTAATAACACCAACCTAATTATCAAAGTCAAGACATAGTCTCTTTAATTAATTGAATTTACCACTTTCCCCATGAGAAAATCAGAGTTAGAGACTATCCTAAATGTTCCAGGATGGTGAACATTCTTGGGAAAGTTATATAATAAAATCAGGTCTTTGTGAAGAAAGGCAAAGTTGGAACAGAAAGAATCTGGAGGAAAGAAGAGTGGGGAACAAATTAAACACCAGGGAGTCTGTGACTAACGTATGAGTTCAATGGTGGTATCTCTCCTCTCTCTGATTTCACAAATCTTAAGTAAAAATTCTGGAAGAATCATGAGATGACTGTGCTAGTACTGTTCGCACACTTTCTCTGTCCTCCAACTGCAGACCATCATCACCAACTCTGTACCTAACTGCTATTCATTCTTCAGCTTTCAGAGTAAACCCACACCAGGGGAGCTCAAACCCCTCAGTTTCATATTCTCAGAGTACCCTATATTTTTTTCTCTATAGAATCTAAGAGAACTGTAATTAATGCTTGTGTAATTATGCCTGCCTCTCCCAGACTCTATAAACTCCATGAGGGCAGAATTGAAGTAATTTGAACAAATCCAATAGTGTGTGTTTCATGTAGGAAATAAGGATGCCAATTTATATGCATGGCAAATTTATATGAAGACAAGAACACTGTTTAATTTGCTCACTATTTGCTCACTGGAGCATAGCACAGAGGTCATAATCATTGAATATCCATTGAATGAATATGCAACTATTAAATAATGATGTATATTTATTGACTTGCAAATATGTCCCTTGTGTATAGTTAAGAGAAAAAGCAGATTATGAAACATCATACATTTATATCTCATTCCATTTAAAAATAGTTCTATTGAACATATAATTGTATTCAAGATGTGTATCAGCATATGCTAGTCTAAAGAATATATTTTAAGCTATTAATTTTATTTATATCTGAAAGATAGAATTAGATGTGGTGTACTTATTTTTTATTACTCATTTATTTTTTATTTTTATTTTTTATTATTATGTTCAGTTAGCCAACATATAGTATATCATTAGTTTTTGATGTAGTGTTCAACGATTCATTACTTGCGTATAACACCCAGTGTATTTTTTTGTTTCTTTATACCTGCTGAATATATTATTAACATGCATTACATTTAAAAATTAGAAAATCAGGGGCACCTGGGTGGCTCAGTCATTAAGCATCTGCCTTCAGCTCAGGTCATGATCCCAGGGTCCTGGAATCAAGCCCTGCATCGGGCTCCCTGCTCTGCAGGAAGCCTGCTTCTCCCTCTCCCACTCCCTCTGCTTGTGTTCCCTCTCTCGCTGCCTTTCTCTGTCAAATAAATAAATAAAATCTTTTAAAAAATTAGAAAATCAAAATTTATTTTGGAAAAAATACCTTGTTGGTAATAGAATTGAACTTTTAATGAAAAATAGAATTTTCCCCAATCACAATTCTCCAAAAGAAAAAAACCACAATTTTGAAATCCCTCACAGATGTTTTGAAATGGAGATCAAGTAAAGTCAGAACTTCCAAGAAAGAGGCAGTTACCATAGACCAGGGTATTGATATTATGAGCCTGAAATAGAGAAGTAACGGTACTTTTTCTATTTCAGTTCTATGAATAATTGGACACAGACTCCAGATACAAGACTGTAGAAACAAAACTGACAGCATATTGGACATGGTTTTTTGTTTGGGCAGTGTTTAGAACACTACCTACACAGTGATCCAGAATTTTTTACCACAGGTATTTCCTGTATTCACCTCTTCAATGATTCCATCATGCAGAGTGGTCTACTACTCTTAAAATAGCTCCCATGATATCTATAAGATATTTTATGTTCTCTTCTGTCATTACGTCAACTGATAGAACAAAAATTTCACTCCTCTTGCCAGACTCAAAATTTAAAAGAAGCAAGTTAATAACAACTGTCACTCTTCAGCTCCCCTTGAGTCATTACGATACCCTTGTGACTGTCTAACCCATCCAATTTTGCTCTTTTCTCCTTTGTTACCCAAACTTAATGGGATACATAACTATATTACTCACGTGTTAAAACTTATTCCGTAATGTGTGCCCTTATAAATACATGATTTGATATTTCTTTGTATTTGATATTTTCCCAAGAAAAATTGGAGATATAGAATCCCCTTCTATATCTACTCTACTGCTCATCAGTATCTTAAGTATAATGGCAAAAATAATAAAAGAAAAAACCAACAAATTTAATTGTGCAATGCTCATTATATTCCAGGCACTGTAATAAATAGTATTGATTACTGCCATTTTACAGATCAGAGAAATAGAGCAACTTGTCCTAGTTTGCACAACTAAAGAACAAGAATTTGATCTCAGAGGTAATGAACCTCAAATGTTCATGTTCTTTTTTTTTTTTTTTAAGATTTTATTTATTTATTTGAGAGAGAGAGAATGAGAGAGAGAGAACACATGAGAGGGGATAGGGCCAGAGGATGAAGCAGACTCCCCGCCGAGCAGGGAGCCCGACACGGGACTCGATCCAGGGACTCCAGGATCATGACCTGAGCCAAAGGCAGTCGCCCAACCGACTGAGCCACCCAGGCGCCCAAATGTTCATATTCTAAACTACTTCTCCCTTCATCCACTCTTTCTTTCCTCTGGGTAACTATTTGTTTAATATTGTATTTACTATCTCAGGTAACTCTGTACAATAGAATTGATGGTGTGGGAAATAATTCTCCTCCTAAAGGATGGTGGGAATATGACTGTGGCAAGTGAGAACTCTGGAAGAACAGGAACTACTACTAACATCAATAGTAGCTGAGGAGTACCTGGAAGGTCCAGTTGGTTAAGGGTCTGACTCTTGGTTTCAGCTCAGGTCATGATCTCAGGGTGGTGAGATCCATGCTCAGAGCAGAGTTTGCTGAGGACTCTCTATCTCCCTCTTCCTCTGCCCCTCCCACTCTCTCTCTAAATTTAAAAATCTTAAAGATAGAAAATAGTAGTTGAAATGGATCAGAGTTGGCAATGTCTCTTTTTTTTTTAGATAAAATAAACATTCTACCCCAGAGATCACAATGTAAAGAGAACAGGATTTGGAATCAAAGACTTGAGTATAAAACTGGGCTCCACAATTAATTAGCATAATGATGTTGGATATCACATTATGATATGGTGTCACATTGCCCAGTACCTACCTAGCGCATGACAGCATTCAGGTATTTGCTTAAGGATTTTTTTTGTAATGTAATGTGAGCTAGTATGTACATTTCATGAGTATAAATCCTTGCTTGTCTTCTTTAGTAGTTTAATTTTAATGCCTATTGGCACATTGTATGTGTCCAATTGATATTTATTGAACAAACCAATTAAATGATTCAGAATTTTTTAAAAACTTACCTTCTTTATCTCTACAATGGAAATAATATTTCTGATAACTGAGTGGCTTAACATATTTCAAATTCCTAGTCTAGAATATACTTGGTGCTATATTCTAATAAATATACTTCAGGCTCTATTTCAATAGATGTTAGCTCCCTATCCTGCCCCAAACCCCTGATTAATTTAGGGACTAAGTTATATGTATTAGTGTTTATTCTAGGCTAACTTAAAGCCTATGATAAGTACATTCTTGAGCTTGGTCCTTTGGATGGGCTTGAAATACAAGAAAAGCTCAGAAAAGAGGGTCTCAATTGAGTTGATTGAAACATATGAAAATTCTAATTAGTGGAAGTTATGCAGTGGATAACTACTGTGCATTCTAAATTATATTTATCCATTACAACTTTGTCATCAAATATTGGATATGGCCTATAGTTAGCGTCACTGTAAATTTGCATTTCAACTGGAGAAAAAGACACCTTCTTTTTGTCTTCACTGATTAACATTTTCAAGCTCTGTAATTTTCTTGCTGCACACAGAAACAAAGCAAGCCAAGCTCATACAGAAAGCCTATTCTCCAAGATATAAATATTTGCTATTCAGAAAATCTCAATGAGGGTTTAGTTATTTTAAACTAAAGAAAGAAAATTACTAGTAATGATTGGTTTCAGCTAACGAAATGCTTTTATGCAAATATGTGAACCCTAAATATGACCTGGAAACAAAAGACTGCTTAACAGTTACTATTAAGCAATACATTAGTAGATCAATTAAACAGAACTTCTTTCTAATGAGTATGTGGTACAGAGGTTGCCATAGAAACCTGGAAAGGAAAAGCCCTTGAATGCTAATTTTTCATTATAAGACTGTAAAATACTATAGATCTGGTGGTGGCTGGTAGTAACTGAAGTTGAATTAGGTCACTCTGAAGAACCAACTTTTTGTATTTGTAAGGTGGCTTTGCAAAGATTATGTATTAGATTCTACTGTCTCACTCTTCTGGTATTTAGATATGCCACTCAAATACACCATCTGTCTGGATAGCCTCTTCAATACAGATCTGTGTCTAATAAGCCTAAAGTTGAGATTGTTCCAAGAAGAGAAATATGCAGAAAAGTTAATATGAACATGGTCTTCACTCCTTTTTATGCTGTTCCAGTGAAACATACTCCAGCACTTTGTGTACCAAAACCATGAAATTGGGCTTTACAGTTGTGTTGCAGCTGTGCCAGGGAAGAAACACAGTAATGGACAAAGAAAGAAGTCAAAGTGAAATACAGACCCAATGAAAGAATTGGCCAACCCTATAAGAAGATCTGGAAATAAAATGGTCCTTCAGAGTTAGGCTGTGTTGGACCAAGAAAACTGAAACTTGATTCCACCTGTTGATGGAGTTACTGAATGCATATTATGTGGAAGGGATGTGACCGTAGGCAAAACAGCTCTCCACCTTTAAGATCGAAGAGACAGATGACCACTTTTCTCAAGGCTTTCATAGCACATTGAAGGGGAATGGGGCAGCAATTCTGCACGCACTCACAAAATGCTTAAATCAAATGTTTAAAGGCAAAGACCAAATTAAATCCATACATCTTTTCTTTGTGTATGTAATGAGAATTATCTCAACGACATGGTTAATGCTATATTTGTGCACTGTGATCTCTAATCATCAAAATATCAAGAACAATTAAAACTATCAATTTGAGTTGAGATAATAGTGTGAGATTACATCAAGAGTGAATTTTACATTGTTAAAAGAAAGTGTATAAAAAAAAAAATCCTCGGGCGCCTGGGTGGCTCAGATGGTTGGGTGTCTGCCTTCGGCTCAGGTCATGATCCCGGGGTCCTGGGATCGAGTCCCACATCGGGCTCCCGGCTCAGCGGGGAGCCTGCTTCTCCCTCTGACCCTCGCCCCTCTCATGCTGCTTCTCTCTCGCTCGCTCTCTAAAAAATGAATAAAATCTTAAAAAAAAAAAAAAATCCTCACCTGTTCATTGTATCAGCATGTGGGGAATCTAACTGAAATAGGGAAATGACAGAGGAATATTCCCAGATATGTCCCATTCAAAAAATAATCACATATGTTTAAGCAAAGGGAAAGAGACCACTATAGTTAAAAAAGTAATTAATGTACACTCATTTGGAAAACATGTAGTTGAAAATACATAATATTTTATAGTAACAGTGTGAGAACACTGAAATTAAAAAAATATTTCATTCTCAAATATGTCAATGTCTCTGAGACCATAGAATTATAGACAGGGGACATTACCACCAAAATGACTAACTTTAATGTTGTTCAAGTCTGTATGAAGGTTAAGGAGGCTAAGAAGAGTGACAAAACATTTATTAGAAAAATTATTAAAAAAAGGAAAAATTATAAAGAAAGATAAAAGTAGTTAATTACTCAGGGGTCATAGGAGCTCTACGCTCATCAGATTGATCTCTTTATTGAAAATGGTCAAAGGATTTTTGCAGGAGATTCAAGTGTAGAGAAAAGAGTAGATGATGAATCAGGGCTTAAAGATGATGAGAATAAAAACTTTGTAAGATCATACATTAATATATAATACCTTCAAAACCATACATATTGATATTAATCACCTCATAATTTTAATTTAAAAATTAATCTTTAACTTCACACCATTAAAATTTCCACACTTTTAAGAATGATGAGGATGTTACAGTAATCTTAGACAGTAAATACCTCATTTAGAATCTGATGAACTGGAACAGTCTTAAAATTAGGAGTACATTTTCTGTCAGTGTTTCACCTTCAACTATTAAGTGTCTGAGATGGTATCCTCCTCATGTTCTAGAATTAACCATATAAAAATATAAGCAGTAATTGTACCTACATGCTGACACTCACATAATTTGGACAGATTCTGTAATAAACTATATGTCAAAGTATGATTAAGCAAAGAAATAATTTGGATTATTTAGTCCAATAAGTGTCAAAGATCCAAAAAGGTGATAATGAAGCTAAAGATGAATAATTAATTTGCATATGCTTGCCAAAAACTTCTGGAGAAGGTTAGAGGCAGAGTTAAGTCTAAACTTGTATGTGGCATGGAAATTCATTAACTATTTGAAGAAAAGTGGAATTATTTGTAAGTAATACTATATAAATTTCAATAGGTTTTCATGTGTCAATTTTATAAAACAAGTGGAAAAATTTCACTTGAAATCCTGTTTTTTTCTCCCTTCTCGAACAGATGTTACCAAGTAATGAGATAGCTCTTCACAGGTCTAATATGTGCAAATGATCTGCCTTACTTATATATATAGTCTCCATCTTTTTTCTTTTGTGCAAACAGAAGAACAACACTGCTCTCATTTTTAAAATCAATTTCGTATGGTGAAACTGCATTATCAACAGGTTATTCGGCATTTTGTTTACAGAATGTTCTACTAGTTCTAATGGGGTGCGTATGTGTGTATTTTTTAACCACTCTTCGTTACCATTGAGGTTTTTGTGGTTCAAGTGATAACTCATACCAAACAAAATATATTTAACTATATGAACTTTATGAAACAGCTCTATGTTTGGCAATGTTCTACATTACAGTGAAATGATTTATTTAAATAGCCTAAATGGGAGCCTATAGAGACATCTCTGCCTTATTTTAGGATTAGTTGATCATGAATATTTTTCTGTATTTAAAAATATGTAAAATTTGCTATGAGAGTGGAACTTAAATATATTCACACACACACATACACACACACACAAGATAAGTATGTGAGGTGATGGGTGTGTTAATTAACTCAATGGAGGGAATCCTTCCACAATATATATGTGTATAAAATCATCATGTTGTATACTTTAAATATCTTACAATTTTATTTGTCAATTTTATCTCACTAAAGCTGGAAAAAAAGAATGGCTAGTAAAAATGGATTTAATACATAAATCAAAACAAGACGAATAAAATGTAGTAAAATAATGGTAATTCTGTCCATTCATATATTAAAAAATATTTAAAGCACTGAAAAGATTTTTCTGTATATAAAAATATCAGAAGACTCGTCTATATACCTGATATGCTTGGGGTTGTAATAACAAAGTTAAAACTGTAAGAGTTGGAGGGAAACAACCTTCAGTCAGTCTTCCAAAGAGAGAAAAATACTAGTTCTAGAAATGATCGTTTGGAAAAGGGGAAATAATTTTCTGGCAAGACTGAGTAAGTTCTAAGTTAAAAGGGTCAAAAACAGATGATGATTCTGTGGAAAGAGTGTCATTAAAGTGAACTGTGTTAGAATAATAGCTATAAGACGGAAGGTAAGTCAAATGACATTTGATTCAGTTTGAAAAGTTCAAAGACTTTAAATCATTATAGCTAAGGATTGATTTATTTTTGTCCCCCAGCACTAAAAGATAATTTTAAGTGGATGAATATCTTCATTTTAAGAAAAATGTTAGGGGTATTACTAGAGTCCAAAATGACTTGAGGTTGATAAGACCTTTAAGAGCATGTGTCAAAAAAAAAAAAAAAATTTGCTCTTGATTTCTCCCTTTCTCTCTCTTTCTCCATCTCTCTTTCTCCATCTCTCTTTTTGATGTTATTTTTTCTTAAAATGTTATTCAATCATCCAAAATACAATTACACTTGGAAAAAAGAATTAAGTAACATGAAATGATTGTTTTAAAATAATTTTTAAAATGTATTCTTAATGACCTTGCAAAAACATTCTCCCTTTGCCCATGGGACTTGTGTCTACCAATTCTTATAATTGTCCAGTTAATCTTGCACTGGGATCATATTTTTTAAATGCTGTCTTATGTATTCTCCCTTCTCACTTTTCCCTCATTTTATTCTTTCACAGCAAAAGCTCATGTTTATTAGAACATTATTTAAGATGACATCTAAATAGCAGAGAAGTGACTAATAAAGTTTCCTGGGCAGGTGGGTCTGAAATAGTGCAGCAGCCCTTCCTTGCTTTGGGGTGTCATGTGTGGAATCCTGAGTTTCTTGCATGCCCCAGAGTGCTGAGGAAGTTATGGGGCATTTCCACCAAGTTCATAAGAAGAAATTCCATGGAGAGGGGTGAGGCTTGACTATTAAGATGATGTTCGAACAGGAGCTACACTGGCCCTAACAATATCTGAGTACCAGCAAAAGGCAAGGCAAGAAACAAGGAAGCAAGGGGAGATTATGGGTCTCCACCACACTCTGATAACTTAGCTAAAGACACTTAAGTAGTGAATACAGTGTAAACCAAAAAATGGCACAAAGAGAGCAGTTTCCTTTCTTCATCATGGGGCATAAAAGCTACCAGCAGCCTTGAATGATCTCAGGGGAAAAGAATAAGGCTGTCTAAAAATAAATCCTGAAGAAATTGAGTTAACTTTGGGCTAACTGGAAAGGAAATATTTTGAATGAGAAAATACTCAACTGGTTTTTTAAACGTCAGGTTTCGGTTATATGTTGTGCATATTTGCATTTCTGCATTCAAACATATATCTGTGTTTCTGATGTCAGTGTCAATGAGAGAGAATGGCTCAAGAGCAATGTGACATCATATATGAAAAGTAAACAGGGGATCATAGGGAAAGGGAGGGAAAAATAAAACAAGATGAAATCAGAGAGGGAGACAAACCATAAGAGACTCTTAACCATGGGAAACAAACTGAGGGTTGTTGGAGGAGAGAGGGGTGGGAGGTTGGTGTACCTGGGTGATAGACTTTACGGAGGGCACATGATGTAATGAACACTGGGTATTATTTAAGACTGATGAATCACTGACCTCTACCTCTGAAATTAATAATATACTATATGTTAATTAATTGAATTTAAATTAAAAAAAGAAAAGAGAAGCAAGCAAAAAGAAAAAAATAAATGACCATCCCCCCCCAAAAAAAAATTAAAGCAAGATAATTTCCATATTTTTCTTACAAAAGAGGATTACAAACTTTTATAATGCCTACTTTCGGATGTTATGGTATTGGATAAAAAAACACTTCTAGCTTAATGCTTCGTTCAATCTAGGTTCTATTGATTTTTTTTTATAACCCGTGCTACCCAAAAGTAACTTATGATAGAAAAAGACTAGCATTAGAATATTGTAAAATTAGAGGTGAGGTTCTAGAGCTATACTATCTAATGTGATAGCTACATGTGTCTATTGAGCACTTGAAATGTAGTTAATCCAAATTGAGATGTGCTGGAAGTGTGAAAAATCACATTAGACTCCAAAGCCTTACATAAAAGGAAAAAATAATAGAGTGTAAAAGAACTAATATAAAATATTTCATTAATAATAATAGTTTAGTAATAGTTATAGAATGAAATGACAGTATTTTAAATATATTTATGTAAATAAATTATATTTTTATAATTAATTTTACCTCTTTAATTTTACTTTTATGATAGTCTTTATATTTAAGATCTAATTATTGAGCACTAACTATATGTCAGGGCTACTGCATGTATTAACTTTCTTGAGAAGTCTAAAATGTAGTTCAACCCAGAGCACATGATATCATATATGAATTTGAAAATAAATAATTTTATAGTTCTATAACAGGTGCACATTGAATCTATTTTCAGCAATTATATTCACATTATTTTTGTCATTTGGTACTGGCAATCAGCTGTGAGCTATTTGATATAGTGAGTATTCCCTCTAATTTTTGTATTCTCATAAAGGATTAATGTAATACCCTTAATATCTCAAGTATTCAATAAATATATTTTAAATAACTATAGTTACAAACTTTAAATTCACCAAGAATTATTGTACTCTAGTTTAAATGCATGTTGCTATGGTCCAATCCTAGAATCTCAGTTTGTCAATCTAGAATGAGATCAGAGTCTGTACTTTTAATCAACACCCCCAGATTTTGATACAAATGATTTGGAAGCTACAGTTTGAGACATGTTGGAAAAGCAGGATAAGAAACTAGGTCTTTAGTTCAGGTGAAGTGGCAATTTAATGTACTCGACCTGAATTTATTGAGCAACTCCTATGTAACAGATAATGTCTAGATTCTAGATAGATCAGTGAACTAGAGAGATAAAATCCATACCTTCTAGCAGCTCATATTTTGACAGGGATGGCTGGCAGGAATAAACCACATAATTTCTAAATGCTACAAAAGAAATAGAAGCATAATATAAGAGAAACTGTGGGCAGGGGGCTAGTTGCTTTAAATAGGATTTACAGAGAAAGATGGTAATTTAGTTGAGCCCTGAAATTCAAAAGGTGGATACAAAAAAAAAAAAAATGCTTGAAACATAAAAGAAGAAACCTGAAAAAGCTAGGGTGACTAGACCATCATGTGAAGGGCCAGAATTACATGAGAAAAATCTTGTCAAGGAAGACAGTCTGGTTTAGGAGGGCCTTGTAGACTACATAATGGTGTTTGGATAATAGTAATTGTAAAATATGAAACTGTAATGCAAATATTAAATTTTTGCCCACCAAGCGTCCATCCCTCTTTTTCCAGGGATAGATTCTTTCTTGATATTCCTTTGGGGAAGATCTCACTGAATGCAATCTGGGAAAAGTCAAAGTACCCTAATCTCTTCCTGTCAATCATACAATTTCCCTCAAATCTGAAAACAGCCCAATAATACAAAGATAGTAACTGGTTTGATCTAATGCACTCTTTAAAGGAACTTCTGAAGAGACTATTATTTTCTGCTTTTTACAGTCCAGAAGCTAACATAGTTCTTCTTGAAAGCTTTGCTTTTATTTTGCTTTGTTTTTCCACCTTTTCCCCCCTGCTACCACCGCCTCTACTAACTGATGTGACCAGACCTGTTCTTTCTTTATATACTCCCCCAGGTGATGTCTCTAATTTTGTGGCTGATCACTCCCAAATTTTTATCTGGCCCTCCTCTACAGCATTCTATATTTTAATTTAGATGTCTATGAAGTATCTCAAACTAAACATGTCCAAACCAAACCTTTGATTACTGTTCCCGGCAAGCCTGCTCCTTCAGCAATCTCTCCTGATTCCATAAAAGGAAACCTCTGGCTCCAACGGGCCCCAGCTAAGTATTTTTGAGCCATACTTGATTCCTTTCTTTCTTTCACTTCCAATAACAAAACTATCAACAAATCCTTCACTCTAGCTTCAGAATATATCCGGATTTCAATGACTTCTTAAGACTACCATGACCTCTACTCTAATCCAAAACAACATCATCTATTTCGTGGAGTTTTGCAGTAGTCTACTAAACAATCTCCTTTCTTCTGGTATTTTCCCTCACCCCAGTATATTCTCAACATGACAAGCAGATTTAATGTTCCTAAAGGTAAATTAGATTATGCTACTCTCTTTTTTAAAACTCAATCATTGTTCCAGTCGAGGCGCCTGGGTGGCTCAGTCGTTAAGCGTCTGCCTTCAGCTCAGGTCATGATCCCAGGATCCAGGGATCAAGCCCCGCATCGGGCTCCCTGCTCAGTGGGAAGCCTGCTTCTCCCTCTCCCACTCCCCCTGCTTGTGTTCCATCTCTCGCTGTCTCACTCTGTCAAATAAATAAAATCTTAAAAAAAATAACAATAATAATAATAGTGGTTCCAGTTGCTCTCAGAATAAACCTCAAACATCTTGCAAGATTTAATGAAACAATTTCAGGTGTTTTCTCCCATTCCAACTCACCTCTTATATTTCTTCTTCAGTGATACTGATTTACCTCTGATCCATACTCACAGTCAATTCTTTTATTGGGGTCTTTACCCTTTCCCCCTACGTGTGGGGAATGCCGTTACACTTGATGTCCACACACTTGCTACATTCATGCCTATTATCTAAATTACAAAATATTAATTCTGTATTCAGTTATTCTCTGATCCTCACTTACATAGATCAGTGAGGAGAAATGACTTGTCTACTTATTTTTTTTTTAAGATTTTATTTATTTATTTGACAGATAGCACAAGTAGGCAGAGTGGCAGGCAGAGGGAGAGGGAGAAGCAGGCTCTCTGCTGAGCAGGGGGCCCGACGTGGGGCTCGATCCCAGGACCCTGGGATCATGACCCAAGCTGAAGGCAGCTGCTTAACCAACTGAGCCACCCAGGCGCCCCATTGTCTACTTATTTTTTAGTACTATCTCATCATAAATACCTACCTAGGAAGTTTGTATGCCACGCTTAACCCATGCGATTCTGTAATATAATTTTACAAAATGTTATCATTGGGAGAAACTGAGTATAGGAAAAATAGGGTCTATCTACATTATTTCTTACAGCTGCATTTAAATCTGCATTATGCCGAAAACATTTAATGAAAAATACTTAACCCAGAGATTCCCATGTGTGTTCAAAGAGATATGCACAATATTACTTACTGAAAGAGCCAAAAGCAAACTACCAGGGAATAACCTATATGCCCTGCTATAGATGAATGGATAAATTGTGTTGTATTTACACAATATATGATAATTTATGGTAATAACTTTGATATGATGTGATAATACCATTATCAGATTTGTTTATAATTAATTTAAGAATCATTCTAGCTGGTATGCAAATTGGAGGGTAAAAAAGTAAAGCATAGGACAATTTCAAAGGTCTAGGTGAGCAATAATGAAGACATAAATAAAGGCAATGGCAATAGAAAATGTGGAGAATAGGACAGATTCATGAGATTCAAGAGATTCTTAATAGGCAGAATTTACTGGTCTTAGAGACCAAAGTGAATGTTACTAATGTCATTAGCAGCCTTATGTTTGTTGGGAACAGTGAGAATTTTAGCCAGAGACAATGTTATGTTTTTCTTTGATCTGAATTCAGGCTTTCTCTAGCAGGATGAAGTTAAGACTGAAGGAGTACTGGTTCTAGGACATGATTTTTATTGTTGATACTGCGGTTCTTGGTTTTGGTTTGGTTTGTTTTCCTATCTTAAGATAAAATTCCCTACATGTTGACACTGGGTGACCAGCCATCTCAATTTCTGGGACTGTCCTGGGTTTAGCACTGAAAGTCCCACATCCAGGGAAACCCCTTAGTCATAGACAAATTGGACTTGTTGGTCACCATAGCAGAATAGAACATCCAGCGGTTAGAAATAATTTCTTCATGGCATACAGGTTATTTTATAGTCTGTAATTATGTTTGGCTGAGAGATATAAAAAATATGACATATAAATTATATAATTACTTTTGCATTAATGAAGTAGATTTATAAGAGAACAGTTTCAGTTCTAGGTGGTACAAACCCATTTGCTGAAGCAAAAGTGCTTTTTTATTGACTTGAATATGCATATTTCATTATTGCACATGGATATTTAAATAAATTTCCTTAGATAAGATAGCAAGCATAAGTTTCTGAAAATTTCTTTATGGTATACAAAACAAAACATTTTAGAGACAGACTTGAAACTAAGTACTTAAACATCACTTTACAGTTTTATTTGTGTGAAGTGTGGGTATTACTGCTTTAGTTAATCAACACGGTAAAGATGAAACATATATTCCGTGAGTGAGCTTTGGTGACAGGTGGTGCTTATGACATAGTTTTATATAAAACAATTGTTTTCAAATCCCATTTGAAAGATTGTTTACTTTTTACAAAGAAAGAATGGCTTTTTTCAAAATCAGCCTAACTTCCCCTGTTTTTCTGACTTACTGAAGTGTAATTAATTGCAAGCTTATCTCTGATGTGGGATTTTGTTTATGGCATTTTGACAGGTCTGCTTCATCCTTCTTTCATAGGGCCAACGCATGGACTTTGTCAAGTTCAAGTGCTGTCATGATTCCATTGGCCAGAAAGCATTCATAGAAGGAGAGGAAATGCTCTCCACTACAACATGGGCCTAGTAAACTCAGAAAATTGAGCATCAGTTTTATATATATGTATATAAACACTTAATATATTTAATATATAACATAATGAAAACATGGAAAGCCATTCTACCAAGTTGGGAGATTCGTGTATCTATGGTAGTGCTATTAATTTAATACTGTCATTCTATATTTAATTTATAAGATTATTGATTTAGAGTTACAATACATTTATAACCTAATACTTCATTAAGGAAAAGGATACAGTAGTTGCTATAGAATTTTGTTTAGCTATACCTATATATAACAATTGTCCAATAAATATTTTAATACAATGCTTACTTTGGATTATGGTTTATTTGTAATGTCTGCTTCAGAGATTTGTTTTATTATTATTTTTACAAACCAGCAATTTAAAAACATGCGGCTTTGTAAATCAATAATAGCCTTTATGCCTTTTTTTGGTTGTGTATCGGCTTTCCAATTGAGAAGACAAAAATAGGATTTACATGTACAAGTATGGATTCCAATGATAACTAGAATGATTAAAGCACCATAAGACTCTAAGATATTATTTAGTTTAGATAGAAAATAGCTCCTAAATATTTAGCTTAAATCTCTAAATGAAGTTAGTAAATAAGCCACACATTATAGAAAAATAACTTCACTAAGTTACTCTTAGTGGGTCAGCTATTGATTCATTTATTCGACCAGGATTTATTAAGGAATAAGCACTGGCAATAGCATAAATATCCATGTCATTATCATATGGGGCTTAGAATTTAGTTGCTTTGTTATGGCAGCCCTAGAAAATTTATACAGTATGTTTATCTGTATCTGTATCTCTATTTGTATCTATATTTATATCCAGTTTAACCTTTGCCCTATGATGGCAAAAAGCCTAGAGAATTCTCTGAATAGTTCAACACACGAATTTGAAATTTAGGGCATTCACAACACAGAATATCCTGCCTTTCTCTATGCTCCCTGTTTTGTTTTGGTTTGTTTTACTTCTTTAAAAAGCAATAGGCTTTTGATCTAGATTGAGAAAACTAAGCCTTACATAAGCATGACTTCTTTTTTTGTTTAAAAGTGGGAAGCTTAATAAAGCATTTTATTTTTCCTGTGGAAATTTCTAGTTCTGTGACTTTCTTAACACAATTTCTATAGAAATATAAAGTATAACAAGTTGAAAAATATTTTTGTTTTTTTTTTCCTTAACTACTTGATGAGATAAGAATGGGATTTGTTGAAAGAATGGAGGAATAAAAAGGATTATTATAGGATTAGAAAGAAATGCAGCCCAATGACGTGGCCTGTATGTTCATTATCCTTCAGATAGAGCACTACAGGGTTTTCCCTATTGATCCCTTGCATTCATTATTGTCCCCCTATAATTGATCCTTCATGTCACTAATAATCTGGTTCTATACAGTACATATATATTTATAAATATATATATTTATATTATTTATTACATATACCTATTTTAAGTAATCTCTACACCCAACGTGGGGCTTGAACTCAGGACCCCAAAATCAAGAGTCAGATGCTGTATCTACTGAACCAGACAGGCTCCTCCTAGATTTAACTATATTTTTAAAATACATTAAAAATAAAAAGAAGAAAACTAAAATATGTTCTATTACCATCAATATATATACAATCAATATAATGGTACTTGGGGGGGGGAGTGTCGGGGTAAGGGGGAAGTGTCAGGTGTGGCCAGAGGCTCAGATGGGAGAAAAAGGACAAATTTTTGATTTTTTAACCTGAGTGATGGGTTGCAGGACAGTTTATTATTCTATTTTGCATATGTCTATGTTTTTTTTTTTTTCAGAATAAGTAAATTAAATAAATAAATGTAGTACATGTTAAGATTAGAATAATCAAGTATTTTAAATAGATGAAAGTCTTCCATTGTCCCAAACACTCCAAACATCATTTTCATGTAATTTTTAATGTAAAAAATGCATATAATTACATATATGTGCCCACGTATGTGTTCCTTTTTTAAAAGAATTATACAAAGGGAAATTTAGGATACATATTTTTCTGCACTTTGCCATACTACATGTTTTTTTGTTTTTGTTTGTTTATTTACACATAACAGTTATCAATGTTAAATACAATGGCATCATGGTTTTTATGAATGTATCGTGCTTAATTAAACTAGTTCTCAATTATTTGTAATGTTGATGTTACAAACTGTGATGCAGCGAATTACTTGTTATAAATCAGTGAATTTCTGTAGGCATATACTCTAGTTAAATTCATACTACTGAGGTTGATAGATATATACATTTTGAACTTTGATGGACAGTATAAATTTTTCTCCAGAAGCACTGCATCTGTTTATATTCCCAGAGCATATTAAAAGGCCACTTCAATCTGAATAAAATCTCATTGTTCCTTGGATCTGCATATTTTTCTGCAACTTTTTTTTTATAATAAAAGGTATTTTGAATGAGTATTTTTAAAGTAAGGAATTTACCTTTCATTTTACATTGAATATGTTTTCTTTTCAGTTCATCACTTTCTAATTTCAACTTTGTGTATTATTTTTGATAAGAGTTATTACCTATGGATTTTATATCATGTATTAGTTGGAAAGGCTATTTTCATTGTGTGATTATTAAAAATTTGGCCTATATTTTCTTAATCTAGATCATATATATCTTTAAAACGTATGAATCTTGGATCTATTCATAATGAATTTTTTTTCAAAGATTGGAGTAGGGTTCTAATTTTATTTTTTGTTGCCCACTTATCCTAGTATTGCTTTATTCATTTTTTAAATCATTCATTAATTTATTCATTCATTTATACTTTAGGATAATGGCAATGATACAATCAAGATAGACAATATTTTCATCACCACAAAAATCTCTTACGTGCCATGCCACACTCACTTCACTCTTACCCACACCCTCATTATCACCTGGTAACCACTGTAAAACTCTATAGAAATGTTCATTTAAATAATTTTGGTCATTTCAATAGTGTTATGTAAATAGGATCAGTCAGAATGTAAGCTTTTGGAATTAGTTTCTTTTCACTCAGCATGATTCTCAGGAGATTCATCTATGTTGTGATGTGTATCAGTTGTTCATTCCTTTTTATTCATAAGTAGTATTCTGTGGTATGTATGCACCACTCACTTATCTAAGGACATCTGAGTTGTTTTCCAGCTTTATGAATAAAGCTGCTATAATTTACGAACAGGTTTTTATGTGAGCATAAGCTTTAATTTCCCTAGGATAAATGCTCAAGAGTGCAACAGGTAGGCCATGTGGTGGTTACACGTTCAGTTTTTTAAAGAAACTACAAAACTCTTTTCCAGGGTGGCTGTACAATTTTACAATCTCACCAGTAATAATGTCTGAGTGACACAGGATCTCCACATCTTGGTCATGGTTTGGTGTTGTCATTACTTTTTATCTTAGCCAACTGCACAGAGTAATTCATTGAATTGCTTTTGCAGCTTTGGGAAAATGTCTTTTGGGAATATTTATGTGGTTCTAGTTCTGGGTTCTTTATTCTGTTCCAATGATCTATGTGTCTATTCCTCTGTCAAAACCACAGTGTGGATTACTGTAGCTATATAATGTCTTGAAATTTAATAGACCAAGTCCTTTAACTTTATTTTTTCTTTCTAAAACAATTTTGCTATTCTAATTCCTTTGTATTTCTATGTACATTTAAAAAAATCTTAACTATGTTTATATAAAAAAAAACTTGCTGGATTTTGAGAGGAATTGCATTAAGTATATAGATCCGTTTGGTGAGAATTGACATCTTTATCATGTTGTCTTCCAATCCATGGATACAACAAGTCTCTCCATTCATCTAAATCTTACATTTCTTTCATTAGCATTTTGCAGTTTTTAGCATACAAGTCCTGAATAAACTTGCTTAGATGTACACCTAAATATTCCATATATTTGAGTGATTGTAAATGATATTTTTATTGTCAGGGTTCACTGCTAGCATAAAGAAGAACAGTTGATTTTTGTATATTTAACTTGTATCTCCCAAACTTGCTGAATTCACTTATTAGTCCTAGGAGTGTTTTTGTAGATTCCTTAGGATTTTTCAACCTAGAATTTGTATCATTGACAAATTGAGACAGTTATATTCTACCTTTCCAAACTGCATACTTTTCTTTTTCTTTTTTTTTTTAAACTCATTTTTTTTTTTAAAGATTTTATTTATTTATTGGAGAGCGAGCGAGAGAGAAACAGCATGAGAGAGGAGAGGGTCAGAGGGAGAAGCAGGCTCCCCGCTGAGCCGGGAGCCCGATGTGGGACTCGATCCCAGGACCTTGGGATCATGACCTGAGCTGAAGGCAGTCGCTTAACCAACTGAGCCACCCAGGCGCCCTCCAAACTGCATACTTTTCCATTTCCTTTTTTTTTTTTTTTTTTTTTTGCCTTATAAAACTTCCAACACTTACTAAATAAAAGTAGTGGAAGACTTCTTTGCCTGTTTATTAGAGAGAAAGCATTCAAGCTGTAGGCTTTCGGAAATTTTTAAAAACCAACCTGAAGAAGTTCTTCCTTATTCCTATTTTTCTGTTTTTTTTTTTTTATTTTTAAATCATAATTGATGTTGAATTTTGTCAAAACAATTACATTGATGGACTTTTGCATACCGAGCCACATTTGCATTCTTGGAATAAAGTCTACTTGATCATAGTGCATAATCATTTGCATATATTGCTGAGTTTCATTTGCTAACATTTTGTTAAGAATTTTGCACATGTATTCATGAGGCATATCAATCTATATTTTTTATACCGTCTTGGTCTCAATTTGGAATCAGAGTAAATTCTGGCCTTATAAAATGATTTAGAAAGTGTCCCTTTTCCTTCTACTTTCTGGAAAAGATTGTGCAAAATTGGTTTTAATTCTTTAAGCATTTGGTAGAATTCTTCAGTGGAACTACCCGGACCTGGAGATACTTACTTGCTATCGGACTATTCAAATTATTTATCTTTCTTGCTTGAGTTACGGTAGTTTGTGTTTGTTGAGGAATTGGTCCATTTCTTCTAATTTATCAAATTTATGATTGTAGGGTTATTCATAGTATTTTCTTCTTATTCTTCTTCTTATTTTTTTTTTTTACCCTCTGCCTTCTATAGTGGTAACCCCTGTTTTTTACCTGTTACCGATCATTTGTGTCTTCTCTCTTTCCTTTGTCAGTTTTATCAATGTTATTGATCTTTCAGAGAATTAGCTTTTTGCTTCATTTATTTTCTCTATTTTCAATTCCATTGATTTCTGCTCTTACCTGTAGTATTTCCTTCTTCCTGACTGCTTTGATTTTATTTTCCTCTTTGCTTTCTAGTCTCTTAAGCCAGGAGCTTATAGGACTGACCTGATACTTTTCCTCTTTTTGTAATGTAAGCATTTGGTACTATACGTTTCCCTCAACTCTGCTTTAACTGTGCCTCCCACAAATTTTGGTATGTTATATTTTCATTTTCTTTCAGCTCCATGTATTTTTTTTTTTTTTACTTTCTCTTGAGACTTCCTCTCTGACCCAAAGATTCTCTACAAGTGTGTTGTTTAGATTCTAAATATTAGGAGATGATCTTCTTATCTTTAAATTATTGATTTCTAGCTTGATCCCATGTGGTCAGGGTACACAATAAGTTCAACTCTTTAGGTGTCTTTTATGTCCTATGATATGATTTACCTTGGTATAAGTTTTGTGGGAAATTGAAAAAAAAAGTGTATTCTGATGTCTTGGAGTGGAGTGTTCTGTAAATACTCATTAAATCCTAATGGCTAATTGGTTTTTTGAGTTCTTCTTTATACTTGCTAATTTTGTGTCTAGTTGTTCTATCAATTTTTGAGAGATGGGTTTTGAAGTCATCAGCTATAATTATAGATTATTCATTTGAGTCAAGCAATGTTCAAATTTTTTAATGACTATTAGCTATTTAGAAGTAATTAACTAAATCAAATACACCTTCTATTTATCCAGTTCTTTGATTTGTTATAGTTTTTATCTCATGGAACATTTTTCTTAACTATTTTTATTTGTTCAACAGAATGGTTTATTTCATCCACATAAGACCAATGTCATTTGCTTATAACTATTTTAAGTTGCCATAAATGTTTAATTAAAGTAGTATACTTAACTTTTCTGTAATTAAGTACAGAATAAAAACTCTGTGTGTGTGTGTGTCTGGGTAATGTTATCTATCATAATATTATATACATTTGCATATCAAGAATTTTGCATTTTAGAGTCAAACACTATAATGTTGTCATTTCATTCTAAAAACAAACCAAATTAAAGTTTAAATAATATGTTTTAAATAATTTCTATTAGAAAATTTTAATTTTACCTTAAAACTTTATTTTTTGCTGAAAATATGTATTTTCCTTATAGTATCAAAAGATGTGTTTTGATAATAAAGTGTCAGAAATCTATGATTCCATAGTAACCTACTTGAATAATAAAGAGACTAAGAAAGGTTTTATATATTTAAAAAAGTAAACCTTGAGTACGTTGACAACTATGAATTTTTTACCAGAATAAATTATAATGGAAATATGACTTCCTACAGATTTGCTACACAATCCATTTTATTATTTGAAATAAAAATAGAGATAGTACTAATTCCTGTATATTTAGTTTCCATTGTTGAATTGATTTTAAATCCCGTATTCAAAGGTATCTTACTGTCTCCTACATTTTTATAGGACTATTCAGATTTTATTGATGCAATCATTTTTGGTGTTGTTTGCCTTATTCTTTGTTTTCTTTCTTCTATTAATTTTTCATGGATTTACTGAGTGTCCCACAGTGTACACAACATGATAATATTTACTCTGTAAAATCAAAGAGACATCTAAAGTTACATTGTTGCATGGCATTTTAGATATGATAGGACAAGGTACCTAAATTTATAAGGCATTCAAAACCCACGATCTGGGATGCCTAGGTGGCTCAGTCGGTTAAGCGTCTGCCTTCAGCTCAGGTCATGATCCCAGGGTCCTGGGATCAAGTCCCACATCTGTCCCCTTGCTTGGCAGGGAGCCTGCTTCTCCCTCTGCCTGCCACTCCCCATGCTTGTGCTCTCTCTCTCTGTCACAAATAAATAAATAAATAAATAAATAAATAAATAAATAAATAAATAAAAGCTTTAAAACAACAACAAAAAACCATGAACTTTCCTAATTTAAACCAATGGCTGCATTAAAAGGAATTATCTATGAGGAGAATACTTTGTAAGTTACTTTACCTTTCAGAGTATATAATTTGACATATTTGAAAATTTGGTTTAATAGTTAAGTGCATAACAAAAAATCTTTGCCTCCATAAAGCCTTTATAAAACATCTACTTTCAATATACTTACAAACCTGGAAATGAAAATGTTAATCTGTAATGCCACTGTGAACACAGTTCTGCTACAGTGTATGTTTAATGGTATAATTTTTTTTCTCTTTAGAATGTAGCAAAAATATGTCAAGATTTTCCATCAGTACCTGGTATACTATCAAAGGGGCCCAATGACATGTCTTGACTTAAGTACAGACTACATTAAAAAGCCAGCTTCAACCATCATCCTCTGAGAAGCTTTCTCCAGTCTTGAACCTCTCAACACGATGGTGTTAAATAAGATAACTCAAGTACTACAGTTTTGTTTTATTTCTTCTCTTTCCAAACTGAAAGCTTCATAATTCTGATACATTTGATTTCTGATTAATCTCAATATTCCTTTTCACAGCTTAACCTATAGAAAAATCTGTTCTATATTATTAGTTTTCTTATTACTGCTATTCATGACTTCCTGAGCACCCACCGTGCCTTTAGAACAGTACAAGATATAAAGATACACTGACAATTGAAGACAGAAAGGGAGAAATGAAAATGCCAAATGAGAGGGTGATTACATCTCCAAGAGGTAAATTTACCAGCATGTATGCACTTGCTTTTTATATTTCAATATTATGATCCTTATTATCTTTGAAAGGCACTTTTCAAAATAAGGAAGAAAGACTTTGGGTTGATCTATGAATTTTTTTTCTAAAATGATTTTAAAGCAGTGCTTTAAAGGAAAAGTCGTGGTCCCAAGTGTTTGTACCTTTTCCTCTAGCCAAAAATATCCACTCCATATAATATTTCTGAGTATAGAAAATTAGCCAAATTTCTCAGTCTGGCCTTACTTTCCCCCCAGCTCCACTTAAAATATGGATATATTATCTTAATTTCCTTAAAAAATAATCATAGCACCCAGCAGTAATATATAATAATTAGTTCTCCATTATTATAATTTTATGTGAAACCCTGGATTATAATGAGGTATAAATTATGACATCTGTGAAATTAAACACCTCTGGATAGCAAAGAAAATGTATAAAATACCAATGAATTTTAAATATCTAGATTTATTTATGAAATATTTTCTTTCACAGCATAGATTTAGAAGAAAAATGTTAAACTACTACTATTTGTTTTTAACTTATCTTTGTATGGAAGTTTAAAAAACTATTCAGCTAATGTTTTTGGTAAAGAAGCTGGTATTATTTTAAATGGGTAGCTTTGCAGAAATAATTATTCTTAAATAAGGAAGCAGTCTGGGACTCTATTTCAGTCTTTTTTTCTTAATTTTGTTTTTGTTGATAGTGGCAGTTTGTTTGTATTTACTTTAAATTTTACTTTGAAAATATGGCATCTTGCTTAACATTCCTTCATATGTCATTCAAAAAACCTAGGAATTCTTGGAGGAAAAAAACTTGGTCATGAAACACTTTTGTGAAGTAGTATATTCTCTATTCCCTCTCTGAGAATGTTACAGAAAATATAAACATAAGAAAAATTCAAAGAATTCCTACAAAAAAGACACCTATTCAATCTGGATTTACTTAGGATTTACTATAAACATATTTGATTACAAACCACGTTTTCTCTGCCATAAATATCTAGTTAATACCCCACAGAAATTGTGCTTTATATAAAATACATTATAAAATATTGATGTAGATTATATTTTTCTCTAAAATATATAAAAATCACCTTTGCTAGTATAATATTGACAGCTGAAAGTAAATGTCCCTCTTTTAAGAAAAAGGAAAATAAATGTCCCTCTTTTATTGTATAAAAATGCATTTTCTATTTCTATTTTTGTGACTAATTTTGATGACTATTCTAGTAATAATTAATTACACAAGACTTCTCTTCCTTTTGAAAGATTCCATAACCCCCAAACTCTGCGAAATTATGTAGCTTAAATATTAGCGATTCTTTCCAATAAATGTGAAAAATAAAATGACCAAGTAGTAGTAATAGTAGAAGGAGAGTTAGAATCAGATTCATAGCTGGTTAGTAGTAAAAGGGAGATTAAAATCCAGGTTTTCTGATAATACAATCTTGGAACTAGTCGACTGTCCCAAGTTTTAGTGGTATTCCAGATGAAAGTAAAAGAAAAAATTGTTTATAAAACTATTTATAATTTAAATTATTTATTCCCAAACATTTGTCTGTAATAGAAGACCAACAACATACTAATTTAGTATTAACAGCTTCAGCCTTCTGGTTAGTCTGAATTCTGAAACCTGTTATGCTCAGAGAGTGCCAAAGGAATCCCAATGCTGAATTTAACAAATGGTCAGAAAATACAATATTCTCAAATCAAAGCAATTCAACACGATTAATTCCACAAAACCACGTGTAATACTACCTTTTTTCCTTCATAATCGAGCAGATTCATAAGGAAAAAAAAAGGTGGGGTTACAAAATTCTTAAAGGATTAGAAGCAAAATGTACTTTAAAACTATCTGAGCTTTCTCAAACTGCATCAGTTAAACTGGTACAGCATATTTTTTTATTTAAAAAATTCTTACATATTCATCTCCAGACAATTTTACAAAACTGGGTTAATATGATCATACTGTTGCGATTCTGACTCTCTCACTCTTTTCCTCCAAGACAAAAAACAAAAACAAAAACAAAAACAAAAACAAAACAAAACAAAAAAACCCACAGCCATTCTTTACCCATAGCCCTCTCTGTAATCCTGTTTTAACAATCTTCGTAATTTTTCTCTATGTTTATTTAATAACAAACACACACATACACAGCAACGTTCTTGTCAGTTTTATAAAAATGGGGCCTTATTGTGTACATGTTTCTTGAGTTGTTTCCTCATTCAACAATATCTAACGAAAATTCTCCAAATGAGCTGACATATTTGCAAGTCATTCTCTTTAATGGCAATATTTTATTTCACGGTGTGAATGTTGTGGTTATTATTAAATCTTTTTATTTTTATTTTTGATGTTTGTGTTCATGTATTCTACTTTTGCTCCTACAAACAACGTTATACATACCCTTTCATATTTCTGAATGAATTCTAACAGTTTTTATTTTTGAGTTATAGATTCCCAGGAGTGAGACTGACAGGCCAAAAAATATTCACATGATTAATTGCAATAAATGCCAACAAACTGCTCTTAAAAAAAAAAAAATCACTAACAACTCACACATCTTGTAGCAATTACCAATGACACTCTAATTTCTCCTAAACTGTCTATAAATTGACACCTTATTCTTTCTTTAATGTGTTTCCCTGACTGCTATTGTATTTGAATAGCTTTACATGTTTGTTGGCTGTTTGGATTTGCTCTTTTGTAAAATCCCTCTTTATTCCCTTTGCTTATATATGAAATTTTTGCCTTTTATTTCTAATATATGAGCTATTTGTTTATTACAGAAGTTCAAAACATGTTACAAATTCTTATCTTTCAAATACATTAGCTTTGTATGAGATCTGTTAATGTTATCCTTTATCCTAGAAAAGTTTATAATATATATATTTTATATACTTCATTTATATATTTCATATGTTTCAACTATATATAGATAGATAGTTGTTTTATAACATTAGTGCTTCAAGACTTGGTTTTGAACAGCTCCTTTACCCTTAGATTTTAAAGGAAAATACTAATTTTTCTTGCTTTATTTCACTACCAGTTACATTTCCACTTAAAGTGGGAGCAGTTTCCACATGCTCCTGTATTCCTAGAAGCAATGGTAATATCAAATTGAATCATTATAGTAGTTTCATAGCATTAACTGGTAAAGCAAAGACACCATAGCTGTGCTTTCTCTTAATTTACTATTATTAGGAAATTATTCTTAACATGAGCTTGAAAAAAAAAAGATCCCAATTAAAAATTGAATGCATTGACTTTATAGAAAAATATTTGGAGAACTGGGGCGCCTGGGTGGCTCAGATGGTTAAGCGTCTGCCTTCGGCTCAGGTCATGATCCCAGGGTCCTGGGATCGAGTCCCGCATCGGGCTCCCTGCTCCTTGGGAGCCTGCTTCTCCCTCTGCCTTTCTCTCTCACTCTGTCTCTCATGAATAAAAAAAAAAAGAAAAATATTTGGAGAACTGTCATTTTTATGATGTCTTCCCTTCCAAAATCATGGCCTCTCTTTCTATTTTTTAGAGGTATTTTGGTCTTTTTAAACTTTTCTTTATTAGGGATACCATAATTTTTTAATTAAAATTACTCCTATATGCTTTATAATTTTTTAAATCACTATGAGCAAAATTTTTTCCATATACATTTTTGAGTGTTAATTACTAGAATATAGAAAAGATATTTATTTTTTATACTTATCTTGTATCAAAGTCACTCAGCTAATTAACTCGTTAATTTTTGTAAATTTTCACTAGAACCTCTTAGGTTTTCAGGATTATAGCCATGTGAGATAAAGTTATATCTTCTTCCCCAATATTTCTCCTCAGTATTTCTCTTACTCTTCCCAACCTGTCAATGTTAGAATGATCAAGGTTCAGTCCTTAATTCTAAACTTACTCCTCTAGTGATCTGATCCAAGCTCATAATTCTGTCATCTATTGGCAAAATGCTCACAGATTTATATCCCCAGCCCAGACTTTCCTTCTAAACTCTAGAAGAATGTATCCAACTGACTACTTGAATCATTTCAATAATAGACATCTTAAGTTCAATATGTTCTATAGTTAATAAGTTGTGGGTTTCTCCAAAGATATGTTCCTAACCACTTGGCCACTCTGCTCTTCAGTACGATGTATACACAGTCTTACATGTGAAAGTAATGATACAGCTGTAAAACTGGCCAGAGTTTTTAATAATAAATATGCATATTGACACAATATCTTTTGTGAGAAAACATTTTCCAAACCAGGTATATTACTTCCTTCAAAATGTAAATTAAAGTCCCTGGAAGAAAATAAATTCATTTCCTGGTAAGGAGTAAAAATACTCAAGCAAAAATATTTGTCAATGTATCACTTGAGTTATCATAACAAAATAATTTTAAAATCAGCATCTTAGCGTATCATGGAAATCCAAGGAACTAGTGTGTATAGTGTGTATGCACGTGTATGTATGTGTGTGTATTCCATAAAAGAATCATGAAAGTTTTGTATAATTTTAAAATAAAGCTTACAAGAAAAAATGTAATTGTATTAAATTTTCTTACTGAAAGTACAGAATAAATGCACTCTGAGTATATAAAGCCTTAGGTCTTCAAAAAGCAGAGCCTCAGTGTCTGACAGGAATAACAGAAACAGATCACTTCTTTCTTTCCCAAGCTAGCCTGACTGTCCCCAGATTATACCAAAGTCATGAATTTACTCATTTCAACTGCTCTCCCACAAACCCTATTTCATTTTTCGATGGCCTACTTTTTCTTCACGAAAGCAGCTTTCTTTGACTGTATTACTTGAAATCCCTACCTGCAATTTAGAACATGATTAGATTCATTAGACATAATATATTTTATATTGAATCAATTTTATAACAGGCATATTAGTCACATCACCTGAAACAAATTGTAAGCTTCATGATGAGTAGATGTTCTATTTTTTACCATTTCTTATAGCACTTAATGTTTTAGAAGATATATAATTGGATAATACACAACACAAAACTGACTAATTTTAAAAGCTATAATAATTATAAAAATAAGAAAAAACAAAGTCCACATATCATTTAAATCCCATTCATCATTTCAACCCATTTCAAATTTAAATTTTATGATCCAAACTTTAATCTCAAGGACCTATAAAGGACTCTCCAGTTAACTCTTTCAGGCATAACATTAGTATAGGATCTGTTTAAGGCATATTTTAGAAGGTTTTCTTGGTGATGTTAAAATGCATCAAAGTATTAAATTCTATACTTTCATCTATATCACAAAGGTAATTCATTTAAAGCTATATTTAAAAAAATACTTTGCTTGCCAAAGAAAAGTTGGCATAATTCATTTTAGAGTGTGCAAAAACATGTAATTTTTAAATAAATTATAAAATTATATTTTACAATAAATTATGTATTTATAATTACCAATAAAGCATAAATGTATTTTTATAATAGTATAAATTTCATAAATAAGTCTCTTGTATATGGAAATGGGCAGTAAAAGAAAAAAGATTGCAATTAAAAACACTGTCAATCTTGAGCAGAGGCTGCTGGGAAGATGGTGGAGTAGGATGTCCCTGGGCTCACCTCTTGCCTAGTGGCCGCCTAGAGAGCACCCACAGCGGCATAAATAACCCAGAAAGCAGCCAAAAACTGGCAGAACACACTCTCCGCAGCCCGGCATAGACAAGAGGCCACAGAGAAGCAGATCCACCCCCTCCAATCACTCTTGGCAAGATCCCATCAAAGCGGTGCACAAGCCTGGCGTGTGTGCCCAGCCCAGACAAGGGTCAGCACCACTCAAAGTGAGTCCTGCCCCAGGGAGAGGGGAAGATAACCACACACCCATCTGACTGTGACCCCAGCAGTGGGCTGGGGGCAGGCAGTGGGTCTGACTGCAGGCCCCATCCACCCACAAAAGCTTCTCAGGGGACGACACAGGGACAGCGCCTGCAGTTTGGTGCTCCTGCATCTCTGGCAAACAGCTGGTCTGACTCAACTCCAGCCCACGGCTGCCCCAGACCAGCCCACTAACACCACGGGCACCAGACTCTGCCCACAACAGGCAGAGAGCTGTCGTAGACAACAGGACTGAGGGCAAACGCATCCCAGCCACAACAGTAGGACACCCCTGCAGCAACACACGTAAGAGACACCCCCTGAAGCACCAGGTTCTGGGGAACAGACATTGCACTGCAGGACCTCTTCTTCATAAAGCCACTACTTTCAAGTGCAGGAGATGTAGCTGACTTTGCTAACACAGAGAAACAGACAACGCAAGAGACAGAATGAGGAGACAGAGGAATATGTCCCAAATCAAAGAATAGGACAAAATCAGAGCAGGAGACCTAAGCAAAACAGAGATAAGTAATATATCTGATACTGAATTTAAAGTAATGCTCATAAAGATACTTGCTAGAATTGAGGAAGGAGTGACAGACCTCCATGAGACCCTCCACCAAGAGATAGAAGACGTAAAAAAGAAACAATTAGAGCTATTGGACTCACTAAATGGAAATAAAAATAGACCATCTGGAATAAAGAGCAAGCAAGAGGAAGTAGAGAAAGGATCAGCCACCTGGAGGACAGAGTCATGGAAAGCAATCAAGCTGAGCAGATGAGAGGGGGAAAAATATGCAAAATGAAAATAGACCCAGGGAACTCAGCAATACTATCAGGCATAACAGTCACATGATAGGGATCCCAGAAGGAGAAAAGTGAGAAAAGGGGCAGAAGATTTGTCTGAAGAAATAATAGCTGAAAAATTTCTGAATCTGGGGAAGGAAAGAGAAATCCAGATCCAGGAGGCACAGAGAGCCTCCAACACAACCAACCCAAAGAGGTCTGCACAAGACACAAAGTAAATAAGATGGCCAAAAGTAGTGATAAAGATTTAAAGCAGCAAGAGAAAGGAAAGCAGGTACATACAAGGGAAACCCCATATGGCTATCAGTGGGTTTTTCAGCAGAAACTATGCAGGCCAGAAGAAAGTGGCATGATAAATTCCAACTGCTAAAAGGAAAAAATCTACAGCCAAGAATACTCTATCCAGCAAGACTTTCATTTAGAATAGAGGGAGAGATCGAGTTTCCCAGGAAAACAATAATTAAAAGCAAAACCAGCCACGTCCCTGTCACACACAATGCCATCAGCCTGTGGGTCCCAAATTCACAGTCCAGCCGCCCTCCTGCCTGAGGCAGCATGCACGGCCTGCCACCTGCTAAATGCCAAGTTAACACGCCTTTACCTCAAATTGCCAAGGGCTTAAATTGACACTCTTCCCCTCAAATTCCAGCCCCTGTGCTCAAGTTTGTACACAAAAGTGGGCATAATTATAACAGCAGAATGAAGCAACCCAAACATCTAACTATTTCTGTGGAATATAGAATGGATAAAAGGAGTGTGCTAGGCTGAGAACATCTCCAACAAGCACCTCAAAGAACAATATGTACAGCATGATTCTGGTTAGTAAAACAAACAAACAAACAAACAAACAAACAAACCTGGGAAGAATAAAACAAGATGAAACCAGAGAGGGAGACAAACCATAAGAGACTTCTTAAGCATAGGAAAGAAACTGAGGCTTGCTGGAGGGGAGGTGGGGGGGATGGGGTAACTGGGTTGTGGGCATGAAGGAGGGCATGTGATGGAATGAGCACTGGGTGTTGTATGCAACTGATGAATCACTGAACTCTACCTCTGAAACTAATAATACACTATATTGTTAATTAAATGAACTTAAAAAAAGTAACCCCCCCAAAAAACACTATCAATCTTGCTCAAACTCATAATGCATAATTTATTGTTTACATTACTATTTATATGCAGAAAGGTGAGTCATTTAAGAATAAAAGTAGAGAATAAGGAAATCATAATGTTTTGGGAGGGTGAGGTTAAGCAGGTTGAAACAAGAAGTGAGGGGCCTTTGCTTTCAAAATCTAGAGCCAATAAAGAAGGGTGAAGGGGTGGGGGGAAATAAAGAATTCCCTAGAGTTGAAAGAAGGGATTTTAGCAACAGGATTTTGAGTTATAAATTGTGGAATAATCTGTTGCTGCTCCAAAACTTCAAAAAAATTTTAAAAAGTGAATATGCTCTGTGTATGTAGTGGAGGAAAGGGAATGCCAGGGAATCAAGGGAAATAAACTAAATTCTCTCACTGGGAAATACACACACACACACACACACAACAGAAATAAATAGGAAGAGAAATGTGAGAGAGATCAAAAGCTCAGGGGGGGACATTAACTGGAACCAGAAGTGACTCAGAGAATCTAAGTCATTTGAATTCATAGATAATTTGGGAAGGGCCAGCCCTCCATGAACCAAAAGAAAGAAGGCTGAGACAATCTCCTTTAAATCTTGAAGGAATGGCTGACCTCAGCAGACATTAAGGTGACAACATTAATGAGAAACTATGGAGGGCAATGCATTGGAGAGGAGATTTTTTTTTTTAAAGATTTTATTTATTTATTTGAGAGAGAGAGAATGAGAGAGAGTGAGTACATGAGAGGGGGGAGGGTCAGAGGGAGAAGCAGACTCCCCGCCGAGCAGGGAGCCCGATGCGGGACTCCATCCCAGGACTCCAGGATCATGACCTGAGCCGAAGGCAGTCGCCTAACCAACTGAGCCACCCAGGCGCCCCTGGAGAGGAGATTTTTAACAATATATAAATCAGAGTCCACCATGAATGTCTGATCTATAAAGAAATGAAACAGGTACACACAACCAATCATGGTGGTAATAAAAATAAACATCACAGAAATCCAGGGGAGGAAAAAGTTTTTCATACTCTAAAATCTTTTTAGTAAAGTTATGGTGTTAAACAATGGTAAGTGGATAGTATGGTAAAATAAAAAATAAGTCAAAAAGGACTTTTGTTTTACAAATACTTATTTTTTCTAAATAGATATGTTTTTAATATTTTTAATATATAAGCTGAAATTTAAGTAATATCTGAAATTGCATACAAGAAGAATAAAGAAAAATGATGCTATTATCAGTAAAAAAAAAAAAAAGCATGTTTTGGTCAGGTATTCTCATATTGTTCACTCATTTTTCTAATGGAATGTGTTATCACCTAGGATGTAATAATGATAATAACAATGTGTACTAAATGCTCCTTAGGATGTCTTACATATTCCCCTCCTTTAATCCTCACAACAGCCCTTTATGATACATCATTTAATCTCTATTTTACAAATGAGAAAACCAAGATACACAAACATTAAAACATAAAACCTGAAACAGGTTTTCACCCAGACAGTCTGATTTAATACCTATACTCTTAATCATTGTACTACTTTTTGTACAATGTTTAAACAAGACAACATATTTAGGCACTAAATTAAATTATTGTTTTCTTCTGCATCTACTATTGCTACTGATTATGATGATGATGTTGATGAGTTAGGAAGGATACGCCAGATAACTGGAGAGAAAATCCAAAGCAAATTATATTTTGGCCATTTATTCAGCCAATACAGACTGCTATGGTCCAATCACACTGCTTTATAGCAAACTGTATTAACTGTACAAGTAATGAAAATAGTGCATAGTCTTGATACTAGTCTTAAAGTAGTCCTATTTTTATATACCTATCACAATAATGTTTATAAGGTATCATTAAGAAATCTGATATGAAGAGGTGCCTGGGTGGCTCAGTCAGTTAAGCATCTGCCCTCGGCTCAGGTCATGATCTCAGGGTCCTGGGATCGAGCCCCGCATAGGGCTCCCATTTTGGCGGGAAGTCTGCTTCCCCCTCTCCCCCATGCTCCTGCTCTCTCTCCCACTCTCTCTCCAAATAAAATAGATAAAATCTTTTTTTTAAAAAAAGAAATCTGATACGTAAATTTATTTTAAATATAATATCCTCTATAAAGTATCCATATAAAATAAGTTATTTAAATAATTATGAACAGAGAAAACATTTACTGAGATGATTTACTTTAACGATAACCTCATACACTATAGGATCTGCACTTTTTTTTTAAAGATTTTATTTTTTTGAGAGAAAGCACAAGTAGGGGGAGGGGCAGAGGGAGAGAATCCTCAAGCAGACTACCTGCTATGTGTGGAACCCTAAACAGGGCTCAGTCGCAGGACCCTGTGATCATGACCTGAGCCAAAGTCGGAGGCTTAACCAACTGAGCCACCCAGGTGCCCCTAGAATCTGTATTAATGATTCAATGCTAAGTTGCTTACTTATTATTACATTTTATAAAAACAGATTAAATACCTTAGTTTTATGAGTCATAAAATTGATGTTACTTATGGACTATAGTTACTTCTTTTTTCTTAAATGCAGTATTGGACAAATGCTAAATATATGCCAACATTTACATTAAAGCAGAGAATTTCTCTCATATTTAGTTTCTGGTGATTCAAGGTAGAGTAAGTAAACAAACCTATGCTTTGTTTGAATTTGAATAAGTTAACTACTAATATAAAATCTATCAGGAATTGTTCAGCGATTTTGCAAAGGTCCTGCTTGGCTCTCAGAGGTGCCATCTGGAAAGTGCTGCTACACCTGTTCTGGTCAGAGTTTGCACTTGTGTTGTCTCATCCTGTCACTCTGGGACAGGGCTCTGCTTAACCACCTCAGGACTCTAGAAAAGCGTGTTATTAGCTTCTTCTTAGTTTTCTACCACTTATTTTAATGATTTAAAAAGTAACTTACTTAAATATAAAACACATTTTAACTCATTAAAACTCACTTGTGATATTATTGAATGTATAAAATTTACATAATTAAATAATAAATATTATTTTTAACTATTTTATATACTCTTTATCCACATAAAAATTTATTTAAAAAATGTATTCTGCAGACAAAATAACTTTTAAAGTAAGAAAGAAGCATTTTCCTTGTATAAGAAAGAAAATGTCATCATTTGAAGAATAAAAAATAGTGAAACTTTTTAAAAACTGAAATGCCTCACAGACACTGTAAAAAATGAAAAAAAAATAATTATTTCAAGTACTAGAGTGTTTACCTTTTCTTCCTAAAACTACTTGATTTAAGAATCTCTAGGGTTTATATTGAGTTGTAAAACTGGTATCCAAACTATAATCATGATTTATAAGTCTGAAAATATATCTTAGTGGTGATTATGAAAACACCTATGTTTTGTTACTGGTTTTAAATTTACATTCCAAGACACCAAAGTATTTTTATTCATCATGCTTATTATTGCCATTACAATTGTGATAGTGGGTAGAATCTAATTTGACTAAAAGATGCTTTATTTCTTTTACAAACTGTTCATTTATTTTCAAGCATTGAAAATGTGTTTGGCAGAACTTTCCAATGTTAATTTTTCCTAACATTTTTATGGAAAACTATAGATTTAGTTTGACATTCACTAATGATTTTTAATGCATACATTACAATTTTACCTCTAAATGATGAGAGGTGATGACTTTGTGAAGTATCTGAATGTAATACAAGTTTGATGAAACACAAGAAATTATCTTTTATCAGGTGAAATAACTTGCAATAGACTGGCTTTGTGTTGAGTTGGGAGACCCTCCTCAGTTGTTTTGTGTTCTCGTGCACAGCCAGGGACTGAATTAATGTGCTGTGCACACTTACGCTGACCGCTGAAAGACAAAGATTGAGTGCACCGAGAGGCCCCAACCTCTTCAGGACTAAAAGAATTTTCTGACTGCTACATTTCAAAATCAGATAGCTGAAAAGAGCAACATCATTTAAAGATGCGTCTGAGATCAGTGGAAGTCCATTTCCTCTCTTCCATCTCTTCCTTTCAAGAGCAGGAGATGGAGTTTATTTCTCAGAAGTTTGAAAAAAAACAAGAACAAATGCAACTTTGCCTTAGGAAGTCTAAATTACTTACATGTAACCTCAGAGTCGTTCAGAGTTTCATAATAAAGCCTAGACAGTGCCCGTGGAACATTGACATGGTGGTGCATGAAAAGAGGGCCTCTTCAGGGTTTATTCACCTCTGCATCTGTTGATATTACATGGCCTTGAAGTCTCTAGAGTCTCCATGTACCTTTATTTCTTTTTGGTGTGTTTGGATCTCTGCCTGTTTACTACAGCGCTCATGCCGCATGAAAAGAAGCTGGCTGGGATGTTTTATCTCTTGTCTGAGCTTGCTTCAATTAAATTAATGGACCCATTCAGCGCACTCTTTCCCCTTTCAGATGCACCCCTGATGAATACATTAAAAAGATCTTAAGTCTCAAGATGGTACATCATGGTATTAGCCAGGGCACTCATTTCCCTCTGCCTTCATTTTCTGTAAATCAAATAATTAATGAGATCTCCACCTCAATAAAGCACTTCATCAATATTTTGTGGCAAAGGAAAAAATGCCCTCTTTGCTTGTAGTAGAGCTTTTATCTCCATCTGTGTAGGATTTTGTGGGCAAATGTAGTAATATTGAAATGACAAAATATTGACTGATTCTTACAGTTTGTTCTTCAGAGCTGAGAAGGATTAGTTAAAGGCTGTACATACTGTTCAGCAGAGAATCAAGTGACAAGCTTGTCAATATGCTGTGGATGTTTTGTACTCAATATTTAAGTTGTAAACATCAAGTAGGACAAATTAGTTTTGCCGGCGTTTGATGTCACTTGACGGGGGTGGAGGGTAGGCTTAAATATGGAAAGCACATATTTTTTAAAGTGAATAATTATCTATGCGTAGCTATATTTAATTTAATTTATTTATTTTTCTTACATTTTAGGATATTTTGTCTTTTAACAGAATCAACTGCTTTCAACTTAGAGTTTCAATTCAAAAATTACACAACACATGTGACTCTAGTAGGTCCATTTTAACTTGTTGCATGAGAAAAGCCCTTTTTAGAGACTGCAGAAACTACATATTAAATTAGAGGAGGAAAAAAAATCTGTTTGCTTTGTGCAATGCTCTCCAGCTGAGCCAGAAGCCATTTCTCATTTCTGTGAAGAGGTGACACCAAAAAAGTTCTGAATATTTCTCCTTCTCATTCATTTATACAGCTAGAACCTCAATCAAAGATACAGGTTTGCTTTCCTGAAATGTTTAGATTTGCATTTGGATGAATATCAATAAACCATATTTGATGTTCCCTGAACATCTAATGTCAATCAGTAGGAGTTGTAGCTTAAATGGGAATTGAGTGTGGAGAGAGGGAAGGTAAAAAGGGATGAGCTAAAAATAGAGAAAGAGAGATAGAGTGGGGGCGGGGAGATAATTTAAATCTAATTCATACTGCCAGATATTAAGCTCAATTCAGTTTATCCAAATCACTATCACCCAAAATTCAGTTTGTAAACTACTAAAGGGAGGGGATGATATAGCCCTTATCCTTGTAGATTATGGACTCAAGCAACCAATTTTAAAGCAATAGGAGACCTCAAACATAAATATAAGCACATGAATGGGAGCATGGGGGAATTACAGAATACTCAGTTTTGTTGCTTTCATTAAAATAATTAGAGGCAGTTAGAGTAGGACTGGGAAAGACTCATGAAGAAAGGGAAATTTGATAGAGAATAAGCATACTCATCTGGAGGTCTACAAAGGATGAGGGTCATCTTCAGGAAAACTAAGAAGTTGAATAATAAATGATTCCAGCTATTGTGTCAGGGACAATTTCTTTTCATAGCCAGTAATGATTGAGCCATGAATCCAGTATTTATTTATAGTATATATTTAAACCTTATTTCCAAGGCTTTATAATTAAGATAATATTTATGTGTCTACTGCCAGGTGGGTGAGGCAAGGTTAATATTTTAGTCAGTCCAGATTGTACATAGTGCTTGGTAGATGAGGTGGACACCCAAATACAAGTCCTTTTTCATTTATTGGACTTTCTTCAATTAAATTAGTACTTGTAGAGACTTAAAGAAAATTCTACACTCACCCTCACCACATCAGTGTGACAAAAAGAGTGGAGGAGAAAAGTGAAAATAGAAAACTCACTGCAGATATTAGAGAAAGCTGAAATCCACATGTCAAAAACGTAAGAATATTTTTGGCTGATATAGTGAATATTGTGCAACAGATTGACAAAAGGCACAGAATCCAGTTTATAATTCACCATCCAAATCAAACTGTCAATTTGCAATCAAACTAAAGTGAAGTGATTTATAAATGCTAAAGGAAAAAATATGGGCAAACAGAAATAATTCAACAAAATTTAAAATGGTGTTTAAAACAGACAGTTACCTCAGAATTAAGACCAAAATAGTAAACATAAAGATGGGCCAAAGAGAAAATACAAAAGGATGGTGTAGCAGTCATGAATTTTTATGCATAAATGGACAAATATCTAAATATCTACAAGTGCTAGAAATTAAAATAAACTAAAAAAACATCCCAGATGTAGAAATCTTAGGACATTTCACTCAGTCTTAATTAAATTTCAAAATTAAATATGAATGTAGAATATCTGAAAATATAATTAAAAGTTTGGTTTAATAACATTATAAAATACATGTTGTACCCTAAAAATAACAGCCTCATGGAAAAGTATGTGAAAAATTGATCATATATTAACCTGAAAGAAAGATACTGATAAACTTCGGAAGCAAATATAAGTTTACATCATTATCCCACTATATAATGGAACTTAAACCCCAAAGTCACTATTGAAATATTCAAAAAAATACTTGGAAATTCATTGAAATTTTTAAAAAATTATCATCTCCAAAACAAAACAGAACAATAATAATAGCAAGTCTCTTGGATTTAAAAAAAAAAAAAAAAGGTATTACTACATTTTACCCCAAACCAGCTCATGTCCCCAGATCCTGTACTTTTAATTAAGGTTCTTATATAACTTTTTATTAAATATTGAGTAGATAAAAACTGCTTATAAACTATGAATGAAATAAAAAGGCTTACAATCCAGTAAAACACTTCAATTTAAGGGAGAAAATTAACTTTATATGGGAATTTCTTTGTGTAATCTCCCCTGATTTTTGATCCAGTTTCTTCTTCTGTTCTCTCCAGTTAACAACCATATTAAATCTTTTATCATTCCCTGACTTTTCTGAATATTTTCACCACCCACATTGGTATTACAAATGATATATTTAGTTGTATACTTATTGAGCATTATATAAATGGAATCATATGAAATCCCTGACTTGTATTTTCCCATTTCATCAAGTTCTGGTTGTGTTTAGCTGAAGTGAATTCATTTTTGCTGCTGTGCAATAAGCCATACCAGAGTTGGTATAAGTATTTTTCTGTTGATGGTTATTTGGGTAGGGTCCAGATACTTGAGCGTTTGCAACAATGTTGCTATGAACATACTTGCACAAGTCGTCTGGTATACATAAAAAAATTGTTCTACTAAGATATTACCAAAGAATTCTGGTCAAAGAGAGGATAAAGTTTAATTTGCTTTGTTGAGATTTTTTTAAAAGTGTTTCCTGACATTAGGATTGCCCCTTCTAAAGAAAGATGATTGATTTAAATATCACTGAGTAAGATTCCTTACTTCATGTTTCCACATCTGATACACCCCCATATCCTGAAATGTTCTTTCCATTTTATGTGTCAAAATAATACTTATTTTCTATTTATAAAAATAATTTATGCTCCAAGTAAAAAAAATGAAGTCCATAGAAAAGTAAAAAAGATTTAAAACAAAAACATTAACTCACATATATAAATGTATACACATTTGTATATATAAATGTACACATTAATAAAATGAATACATATTAATTCCTGGAAATGTAATGACTGAGTCAAACCTTTTTTAATAGCAAACTCTCCTGGCTGTAGAGCTCTGTCTTACTTTCATCCTGCTGCTGTACAAAAGAACCACAAACTTACTGGTTTAAAACAACACAAATTTACTATCTTATATTTCTGGAAGTTGGAAGTCTGAAGTGCACCAGCAGGGCTCCATTCCTTCTGGAAACTCTGAGAGAGTCTGTTTCTTTGCCTTTTCCAGCTTCTAAAGACTGCCTACATTACTTAGCTCATGGCCTCCTATTTCATCTTCAAAACAAGCAGTGTAACCTCTTTCAATCTCTCTTTTTCTTTCTGACCTTCCTGCCTCCCTTTTGTGAGGACTCTTGTGATTACATTGGTCATACCTGGATAATCTTCCTCATCTCAAGCTCCTTAAATTAATCACATCTGAAAATCCTTTTTGCTTTGTAAAGTAGCATATTCACAGATTCCAAAATTAGGGCATAGACATTATTGGAGGACCATAATTCAGACTACTGCAAGTACCTTCTGAGCAATCCTGTTCTGATTAGGCGTAAAGGGGAAGATCAGTAGCAATCAAAAAGCTCAAAACTGAATCTTTTCCTTAAAGGATTCTGTTCACTTATAGTTAACAAAGCAGACTTTTTCATAAGCCTATGGACATTGCATGACAGTGGATTTCTGTACAGTGTTTCCATATGTTTGGAAGGGGACTCTGATGATGATGCTAATGTGCTCTGTATAGCCCACTATCATATCCAATTTGCTCCATTACTGACTTTCTGAAAAAGGGGGTTACCTTACTGTTAACCTTAAGATGATTAGAATGCAATTCTTCTTGCTCAGATTAATAAAACCTTTGTTACACTGTGCATACTAATTTATCTACGACAGGTGTGGTTTATCTGTACCTGACACTTGTATCCAAATGTGTTTTATAGTTAGAAAACTCCATTGTTTAAAAGTTGACTTTAAAGCTTTGGCAAAGCTTGAAGGCAAATCTCATTTGCCTCAATATTAGTGAAGCCATTTGTGCTATAAGTAAAACTTGTCCTCATACTTGGTCAAATTTACAAAGCAAATATGTTCACCTTTTGCTACCTAGGTCAGCTCAGAGTCAATGTAATCTTTTATGCTGTAGGAAGCTAAATGATTCATTTTTAAAGCAAAAGAGAAATATTGTCTCTATTAGGATGTCAAAAGGCAGCTTATCTGATGTATTAATAAACAAAGCCAAATGGTCTTCTCCTACGTATTTACTCATCCTAGAGTCAATCACTCAGCTGAATTTATTGTAACTGCTAGGGCTTAGTTAAGAAGACATTTAATTATGAGACACATAATTATCACAATGTTTGCCTAAATGGGATAATGAAATATATCTTGCATAAATATTAGTATAAATATGAACAGCTGTAGCAGAAAAGGATAAAATTATACTAACAAAATATTCTGTAATTAGATAAAAATGTTTTGAATATTTTAATGAATAAAGATCCAGAAGAACTAACTTTTTAAAAATAAATTACTGATAAAATACGGGCAATGAGAAATGGCCAGCATAGAGGACACTGATGTCTCTAAAACTGTTGATAGCATACTGTAACCTGAATCTTATTTAAAAAGCTTATTGTTACAAGATGGCACAGAGTCACTTTTGCTGGCTCCTTCCCTCTAAATACATCAAAGTATCCTGTAAATAATTCAACAGATAATCATAAATGGACTCAGAACTCTGAGAAATGAAAAGCCAAAGATGGAATCACAGCCCTGAGCTCCCTGGGTTTTCTTTTTATCACTCACAGATCCCAAACTGGGCACCAGGGAGGCCTGCAACCTGGAAGCAACAAAGGCTGTAGACAAAACAAACCATCAAAAATGTCTGCTCTCTTCAGTGAAAGGACAGGAAAGAGACAGCCTACTAGAGACCTAGCTGAGAGATCCACTCCATGGCCCCCAACCCCCAGGGCACAGTGGGCTCAATCAGCTCCAGCAGCAGCAGCAAGGCAAGGCACAGAGATGTATCCTTTGCCCCCAACCTTAGCCAGTGACAGACCGGATCCACTGCAGCAGCAGAAACAGAATAGGGACCCACCTCCTGTCTCATATCCAGGAAACTGCTGCTCAATCCACCTCAGCAGCAGAAGCTGCAGATCTGCCCCCAGCCCCACATCTGTACACCAGCAGGCCTGATCTATAGAAACCCTCACAAGCAGGCTGGGTGTTTCCTGGTCCTCCATCTTTGATTTTAATGGAACTAAACTTCTTGAGATTTGGTTTTTTTTAAAAAACTAAGGTTAGGTCTAGTTATGCAACATTTAGTTCTGACAATGAGAAAGTTTATAGGCATTTAAGAGAGAAAAGGAAGACTAAAATATTTACATAGAAAAATCATTTAAAATGTAAAACAATAAAGTCAGGTCTAATTAAATCATATTCTTTACTTCCAATACCACTTAGAACCAAGACACATTATGATAGATGAGACAAAGTTATTTTATGAAAAGGTGATACGTGAAAGAACTGAAGTTCTTACTAAATCTTCAGAGACAGAGAAAGGGAGAAGCTTGGATCTCCCATGCCTAAGTACAAACAACTACTCTAAATCAGTAAAGGGAAATTAGTGAAGAGAAAGATCCATTTGACACAGGGACATGAATTTCATTTAGCTGTAAGGAAATAAATTACCAGAAAGGATATATATACATGAGTTGTTTTAATCAGCAGTGTAGCCATTACTTTGAACATTACTTTGAAGCTAGGTTATGTCTCTTATTGCAACCAAGAACTCAAATTGATACAGAGAGTGCATAAGAATTGGGGTAGAAGGAAGAACACATGTCACTGAAAGAGCAAAGGTGGAGTTGCTAGGAATATCTGTGCAGTGTATGCACTGCACAAAAGATCTAGATGAAAGGACATGTGGGGGTAAGACTTAGCCCATAACCCACATGTACCTTGTACTCTAGTGCACTTCTGCACCTACCAAGGAGAGAGACATTCTTACACACTGCAAGGTCACTGTTCACCAAATCATGCACTTACGGGGCTGCATCTTCCAGAAGGTAACATTTTTCTTCTTTTCGCAAAGGCACCCGTAAACACTAGTGGATAGACTTGGGAGAAATGACACAAAATGAGCGTTAAGGATATGAACAAAATAACCAAAAAGAAAACATCAATCTCCAGGTGTTTCACAGCCATGGCACTTCGAAAAATGAGAGTCACACAGAAAAATATTGATGGTGCCCCCCAAGCCTTATCTTAAACCCTTCAGGAAGCTTTGGGTATCAACTTGGTGTCTTTTGTGTTAACTCTTCCTATGGCTGATCTGATCCTAATGCCATTAACCATTAAATTCATTAACATCTTTTACTCTGACAAAATGTTTCACAAGCACCATTTTGATCCTGTTTTATCTGTGCTAGTACAGAGCATCCAAGCCATTCTTCTGGCACAATTTTCTGTGGAGAAAGATTTCTTGGCTGATGAACAAAATTATAGGCATGGACTGCTGTTTGCTGAAGAATAGGGCTTCAAAATGGAAAGATTCAAGGAAGACTAAATTACCATGAGAAAAATTATGGAGCTGCTTATAGTGAAAATACATCAGAAAAGTAGAAATAGGGGACAAGAATTTTTAAAAGGGGGGAAAGAATACATGATGGAACTCTGACTTGGAAAGATCTGAGAAAATTAGAAGACTTTTTTTTTTTTTTAAATCCCAGTGTTCTGCAGAGTTTAGGGATATGGCTGGGTAAAAAAGACCCTTAGGGTTGTTCTTTGCACTATACAATAGCATTTTTTGGATCCCCTTGGAAGACTTGGATACAGAATTGTAAAACTTTAAAAAAATATTTTTCCAATAATCTTTTCATATAATATATAATATTATATATAATATATAAGTATAATTCATAAAAATGCAGAGATTTTGATTACAGTTTAATGAATTTTGACAAGTATATACATGTAACCACTACCTAAATCAGGAGATAGAAGATTTCTATTTATCCTAGATATTTTCATCCAATTGCTGTCAACTCTTACAGAGCTGAACAGAGTTATGATTTCTGTAACTAAATTTTAGTTCTGCCTGTCGCACAACATTATATAAAGAGAATTCTATAGTCATACTATTTTGTATCTAGCTTCTTTTTTCTCATTAAGATTGATGCATATATCAGTAGTTCATATCTTCTTATAGACACTGACATATGAATTTCCATTTTAAGTTTGAGCCTAATAAAAATAAAACTGCTATAAATATTTTTATAAAAATCTTTTGGTGGACTTGTGTTTCCCTTTCTTTTGGAGAAAATTCCTAAGAGTGGTATAGATGGGCTATGGGGTATTTGCAAATTTAATATTATAAAAATATGCCAAGTGATTAAAGTAACTGCTAAATATCTCACATCACCACCAACTATGTATGAGAGATCCAAAGTTCCTCCTCATTCTTGCCAAGGCCTGGATATGTCAAACTTTCAAATTTTAATTATTTAGTGGGTGTATAATAATATCACGTCATTTTAATTTGTTATTTCCCTGATGATAAATAATGATGACAGCACTCGTTTCTGTGTTTATTGGTCATCACTATATCTTACTTTATGAAGTAGCTGTTTAAGTTTTGTTCATTTGTACATTGAGATTCTAACTTTTTATTATAGATTTTTAGGGCTTATTTATCTATTTTGGATACAAACTTTTGTCAGATATATGTATTGAATTTAGTTTCTCAGTCTTATGGCATTTTTTTTTAATTTTCTTAATCATCTTGTAATGAGCAGAAATTTTCGATTTTGAGTAAGTCCAATTCATCAATTACTTTCTTTCATGTTTTATTGCTTTTGATATCCTATATTATCTATATTTTTACCACAATATGTGGTAAAGATCTATATGCAAAAAAAAAACTTTATATTTTTACTTTAGATTTAGAATCATTCATCTCAAACTGCTTTTTGTGTATGGCATGAGGTATGGATCTAGGTTTATTTTTTTCCCAGACATCACACAGTTGTCCCAGCATCTTTTGATAAAAATGTTTCCTTTTCCAAATTGAACTACCTAGTATTTTTTTGAAAATTTGATTGAACACACACACACACACACACACATAGGGGTACAGACTGGACTTCATTTAAGTTAAGAAACAGAAAGTTAAGTTAAAACAGAAAGTTAAGTTTAAGTTAAGAAACCTTAATTATTTATTTATTTATTGAGAGAGAGAGAAAGAGAGAGGGAGGAGGGTGGAGTGGCATAAGGGGAGGGATAAAGGGAACAATAAGCAGGCTCCACGCACAGCATGGAGCCCAACACGGGGCTCAATTTCATGACTCTGAGATCATGACCTGAACTGAAATCAAGAGTTTGACGCTTAACTGACAAAGCCATCCAGGTGCCCCAAGAAACAGGTATTTCCAAATATCTCCACACCCATCACAACAGGCCTTACTGCCTGGCCACACCTGACTAAAACCCTCTTTCCCAGAGAGAGCATCCTGGACCCTGACAGTGAATGAGGAAGCTGCAAATGAGCCCTAAAACTGCCCAGAGCTAGGACTTGGCCTGGCCTCCTCATCGGCATAGGGACTGGGGGCTTCTGCTTTTTATTCTCTTGTGAAATAGAAAGTGTTCTGCCATTTGAAACCCATTTCCAGATTCTCTATTCTGTTCCATTGATCTATTCGTATGTTCTTATGCCAATACCTTATGCTAAAGCACTGAGCAGTTGTTCAAATTTGCATTCAGTCTGTCATCTTTTCCATTTTTGCTTTCAACGATGAGTCTCACACCACACATGTACAAAGCAAGAGCCGTCTGCAAGTTTGGGTGCCAACTTTCCCTGTGTCTTCCTCCTTTTCAGAATTTTGACCTTAATTTATATTGGCCATGGAAGTCCCAAACTCTGACCCCTGACTTCTTATCCTATACAACATCTATTTTCTGTTTGAGGTTAATTTTCTATGTAAAGAAAGAACTGCCGAATGCCCTCGGTAGAGAAGTTAAATAAATGTGTGATTTACTAAGTATTCTTAACTCCTTTCAAAGGTTTTATCTCTTCCTGTTTCTATCTTTCACTGGTTGCTCTCCAGTACCTTAAAAGAGAGATTTTCCTTACATAAATAGTTGTTGAGAATTTTTAATTGTTAACCATGGGAGGGTTGGTCTGAAATAAGTTAATTCACCATTCTCAAGAGCAGAAATCTAAAATTATTTAAAATACTTCTTAAATAATAAAACTTGTAATGCAACATTATAATTGGGTGGTTTATGAGATGGTCCACTGTTATGTAGGGTAAATTTTAGAAGTTACTATTATGAATTTTCCACTTAATATATAACATTTAACTGATCCCCAGATACTTTTTTTACTGCAACAACAAGCCAAGAACACACTCTCATCATGCTCAAATGGAGGCTGGATTTATGGTGCAACAGATTTGCAGTTGAAAATATATAAGCATAATGGCTTTTAGAATAGCACCTCAAAGTCAGAGAGAAACTGGAGATTTCTTTGTGTTTAAAATTATAGTTTTGGAGAAAATGCTCTGTTCAGAATAGAGTATACCATATGAAGTATTCAATTTATGCAGTTACATGAATTCACATAATTGGAAAATTTCATGAGAATCTCCTACAGAATTTCCAATTAGAAATTAAATTTTAGCCTAACCTTCATTGACTCCAATTTTCTTAAGAAAAGTAAAATGTGGGGAGCCTGGGTGGCTCAGTTGGTTAAGCATCTGCCTTCGGCTCAGGTCATGATCTCAGGGTCCTGGAATCGAGCCCTGTGTCTAGCTCCCTGCTCAGTGAGGAGTCTGCTTATCCCTCTGCCTCTTTCCCCCCACCCCAGCTCATGTTCTCTCTCTGTCAAATGAATAAATAAAATCTTTAAAAAAGTAAGGTAAATGGGTATTTGTCATGTTCAGTCTAGTTCAAGACATTTTACTCATTTTTCCTGAATTATTCTAGAATTTCTGGGAAACAGATTGTCACTGAGAAAAAATAGATCATGCAGTCCTTCCAACCATAGGTAAAATTACATTGTTGTCTTGTTACAAGGTGTAAAAAGCTATGAAAAGCACTTTTCCATGGATGAAAAGAAAGGACTTTGTAACTGGTTAGAAAATGCTATTGGGCGCCTGGGTGGCTCAGTTCATTAAGCGACTGCCTTCGGCTCAGGTCATGATCCTGGAGTCCCTGGATCGAGTCCCGCATCGGGCTCCCTGCTCAGCGGGGAGTCTGCTTCTCCCTCTGACCCTCCCCCCTCTCATGTGCTTGCTCTCTCTCATTCTCTTTATCTCAAATAAATAAATAAAATCTTTAAAAAAAATGCTATTGAAATGCTTATTGGAGCAGGTCTCAGAGTTTGAAATATGTGGGAAAGTAAATGAGGCTTTTTACTTCTAGCATTAGAATGTATATATATATTAGAATATATATATATTTATATATATATATTATTTACTCAAATTTCCAAGGACTTCCATTTCTTTGATGGACAGTTTGACCACCTAAAAATAGTGTATTTCATGGTGGAGAGTCTTTAGGATCCTTACAGGATATTCACAACTGCATTTCTAAGTGAAAACTATTGTTTTAAGGGCTTTATGCTTTAAGGATTTTGTAGGGGTTTATCTACAGGGATGGGGTACTGTTTTTAGAACTAGAACAAAAGTAAAACAACAATAAAAACAAAACCACAGGATTCAGGCAAATAAGAGACTTGGATAGCTAGTAATTTTTTATGGGCCTTAGAAATTGCCAGCAGTAGAGGGGACACCTATATTTCAAATATCACTGAAGCTAGTTAGAGATGAGGAAAAGAAAGATACCCTCATGGAGACATGGAGACTCTCAGAGAATGAGATATCTGAGGGAATCGTGGACTTGAGACATCCATAAATACTCAGGGACATGAAATGAATGCAGACATAACTCACTCTTCTTATATCATATTTCAACATTCAAGGTTGTAATAAGCAAGGATAAATACTGTCGCTTAAAGTCAAACAGAAGATAAGATCAGAACCATTTTGATTTAGGAATTGCACCCCCTGATTTTTTGTTTTTATTGAGAGGCAACATTGATCACAAAGGAATTACTTTATCTAATAGGGTACTAATCTCATAATGTTCCAGAGAACCCTCAGACAGTGTAAGAATGATTGAATCACAAACTAAAACTTCCTAGAAATTTTATGGGTTATAATACTGAGGTCCCTGCTTTGTTAATTTGCAAAAAAATGGAATAATTAATAGCCAACTTCATTCACAATTTAAAAAAGATCCTTTTTCATTCTTTTTATTTCTTCTTTTTTTTAATTTTTTTTTTAAGATTTTATTTATTTGCGAGAGAGACAATGAGAGACAGAGAGCATGAGAGGGAGGAGGGTCAGAGGGAGAAGCAGACTCCCCGCTGAGCAGGGAGCCCGATGTGGGACTCGTTCCCAGGACTCCAGGATCATGACCTGAGCCGAAGGCAGTCGCTTAACCAACTGAGCCACCCAGGCGCCCCTTTTTATTTCTTCTTGCAGAAGAATTAGCTGTAGTGAGTTTGGGAAGCATTAAACCCAGCTTCAGGTATGTTTGCTGCTCCAACAGTTCAAATTCTCTAACATCTGCTTTGGCTGAATTACACCGAGAGATACCAGCAAGAGGAATTGTACACTCTCCCCATCCATATCTGGGAGGAACCCAACTTCAGTCGGTAGATGAGGGGTGGGAAAGGAGAGGGAAATGAAGAAGAAGGAGAAGAATCAGCTTGGCTGTGGAGAACTTTTGGGTGGCAAAAAATACAAATGGTTCTCTGATTTTCAGGAGATGATGGCTATTTAACAGAGACAGAAAATAAGCATTTTAGGACTCTTCCCAATTAGAAATATTAAAGAGCAGCTTTCCAAATAAAATGATAGCTTAAAAAGGTAAGAAAATGGAACAAGAGTTAGAAAGCAGGGAAAGTAATGGGGAAAACATTAAGGTTAGGAGTTCAAGTAGGAATTTGTAATGAGAAGGTAAGAAAGCAGAGAATATCTTTTAGGAATCACCAAAAGAAATGAAGAGGGTATTTTGAGGTTATACTGAATGTCATGCAATTTAAGTTGTTTTTCTGGGTATTAAGCCAGTATTTCTCTTGAATGCAATACTGATCTAACACAGATCACATGGTAGCTTATTTTTATCTGAGTTATGTTAAACCCATTCTATTTATTCTTTCAAAAAAATATGCATTGACACTAATCACTGGATGATAGGAATATGATGACAATCAATTCCTGTCCAAATATAACTTAACATCTACTGACACATTAACAAATTTGCTTTCAATTATTTGCAGACCATGGCAACATAAATAGTGTAGTTAGCATAACACAGTTGTTATTCTCATTGTAAATTAATAAATTGCAAACCAGTCTCCACCACCATGAGATTTTTATTTATTATGATGTTATTAGGACCTTATCATCTCTTAGCAAGATTACTTGCTAAGTTTTTCATGTAAGATACCACATTTATATAGAAGCATACATAGGAGTAGTGCTATAATAAGAATACCATGTTTCATATGTTAACTATGAGGCAGTAACTCCAAATTACCTTAATCAAACTATTTCATTTAATAAAAATACAAACAACGAATCTATAAGGGAAATATTGTTATTGAACCCATTTCATACAGGAGAAATTATAGTTAAGAATTTTATTTATTTCGCTAATGTTACTCCATAACCCATATACTATTCCTATTACCATTATGGTCTGCCATATTTTCCTGCACAGATCAAGTCTTAAATAACATTGTTGATGGACCTTCAAAGTGGGAACTTGAATTGCATTGTTGATGGACCTTCCAAATCCAGGTGAGATTTGTATTTCCATAAGCAAGAAAAAGCTGCCAGGGAGTTTCACACACATGAATCATCATTAAGGTATTAGAATTAATACCCACATTGGCTGATTGCTTTATGAACAGTCTTTTCACTTGTGTTTGATAGAAAGTCCAATTTTTTAATTAAAAAATGCAATATTGCTTGTCAAATGCTTGACAGAGTAATTCAAAGTGCTTTGTTCATAATGGTGACAACTGACATAGTTATTTAAGGGAAGGCTTCTGAAAGAAAGGGATATTTAAGCTGAAATGACTTGCCAGATGATGGGGTCAGCGTGCAAGAGAAAGTTTTAGGAGTTATTTCACTGTTGGGAATTATAGACTCTTCTCCACTTTGATAGTCATCTTCCCAGCAAAACAGATCCATCACTTTTACTGTCCTGGTAATATGCTTATATCATAGTGTTGTTTTGGATTTAAGTGCATGATACATAGTATGTATACAATAAATGTTGGCTACATTTACTACTTGCTTTGGCTCATCTATTTAAATAGGCACATGCTTTAAATCAAGAAGATTCATTCTTCAGTTTTAATTTTTGCTGTTAAATAAAATAACTGTACCTATTTTATAAAGTTGAGAAGAATAAGAATAAATAAGGCATATGAGAGGCTTTTAAATGCAAAAACATAAAAATGTATAGACATAATTTTAAATTATGTGTCATTTTCTTTGGTTCTCTAATTATATGTTATATATGCATCTTGTTTCCTGAACTTCTTTGAGGGATAGGTCTTCTTGGAGGTTTCTGATATACCTAGCACAGTGATAGCATGCAGAAGACATGCAAGAAATAACCCCTTATAGCCTTTTGTGATTACAGCAGCTAGGTAGTGGTTCTCCTTCCAAAATTGTTTGACATTTTTGAATGTTTTTATATGCTTACTACAAAATTATTTGTGTTTAATTACATGTGCAGTTGTTTCATTTTACCCGAAACTCTGTAAAATTTCTTAAATAAATTAATGTATTGGAATTCCTAGGATAATAAAGGGTCTAAAGTAAGCACTACAGAAGGATTTGCTGTTATAATAATAAGCGTTGTAACTTTGTTATAATTAGCTACCTTTTACCAGGTGGGGACCATGTTTACCGCTTAGCACCTATCCAAGAACCTGACTAAAAAATGGTATTTTGGGTTATAAGTTGAGCATTCTGAATCCCAAACATAACAAAGAAATATAAGCTACATTCTTAAATGTGTTCATTAATTATTATTCAATAATTTTATGGAATTGAGCAGATTCCTGTGGGAACTTCAATACAGTGGACTTAAGGAGAGTGAGGAAGAGAAAAGGTTAAGAAATCACCTCAGATGGAAAATCATATAACATTAACTTCATGCATAATCACATGTGAGCAATGAACAGTATTACAACCAATTTCAATTTATGGAATCAAAATCATGACTGGAGGTCATATGTCTAATCCTTGAGAATAGCAGCTTTAAAACTAGAGATGTCTGGGTAATAAAATGCCCATTATCTGCTTCTACCCACAGGTAACCTGCTTTTACCCTTCGACCCACGAATCTGCCATGCTGAAATATCTGTGAGAGGGAACGCTTCTGAAAATGACATATTAGTGCCAGTGAATCAGCACATCCTGCAGTGAGATGTCATTTCTGTATGTCCTGCATTCAGAGGCAATGTTCCCAGAAATGGTAATCAGCAGAGTGAAGGACAGGAAGTTTCCTCATTCAATAATTTTAGGGCAAGAGATAGAAATAGAATAAGAAGGGAGAACCATGTTTTAAATATTGTAAGTCTCAAATTCTTATGGGCATCCAATTTTTTTTTAAATGCATAAAATTTTTAAAATATTATAACCTCCATCTAGCAGAGTATATAACTTCTGTCTCTCTCCTCTGGAACATTAAAATCACATATTTTATTACCAAGGAAGCATCTTAATTCTTTCCCCAAACCATTAATTTAATAAGAAGTTTCTTAATACTTACTCTTAGAATTGTATTCATACTTCCATAAATGTTCTGATAGCTAATTTCATTTACAAATATTGATTTAGTCCTGATTTTGTTCTGAGAGCTGCACTGATTACTATGCAGGATATACTGATGAATAACACAAGTCACTTTCTGTCTGAAAGAAGTAAATAAAAAGTTGAAAAAAAGAAAATCCGTAATAGGATAGTAATGCAAGTGATTTGTTTCTTAACAATCCAAGCATCATAAATACTCTAAAAGTTCTCTTTCTCAGTCCAGTGCAGATTGGATGGTAGATTAAGTTCCTAGTTAATTTACAAATCTGCACTTGGCTTTGTGCTATCGAGGAATATTATCCAATAGAAGTTGAATCTCCTAGAGGAAAAAAAAAATCTTATGACAACTCAAGTAATGATATTCTCTAATAAAACTTTTGAACACTTGAAGATGAGAAAGTGTCTTAATGTTTCCATTTGTTTTATAACCTGATACTATATTAAGTTTGAAATAATATCTGAAGTTTATCAGGCACACAACTAAATAAAATAAAATATCTTACATCTTATTTAATATTTTTCTACCTAATTTTTCAACTTCTACACTTCTTTAACTTGATTGTTTTACCTCCAGAAAAATTTTAACCATATGATACTTAGGATCTACTCAGCAAAGAATTGTTTATTCAGCAAATAATCATGAAATACCTATCGAGTGCTGAACAAGACCTGCGCTCCTACAGGTATGGTAGGTATCATAAAAGGTAAATCAATGGCTATCGACATGTGAAAAAGATTGTTAATAGCTAGAGTGATCGCAAAGCCTGACTTGCTTCCTAAATCAGTTTATGTCATTAGTCCTGAAGTATTTATTATTATCATCCCGTTTCATTGTCAGAAGTGTCCCAGTTTAGAAGGTTAATTATATGATCACTGTAAGGAGTGGAGAGAGTATGGGAATTAGAGTCAGAATTAAGATTAAATCCTGACTTTGTCTTTTGCCTCTTCATGACATTGGCCTCATTTTCTTCATCTGGCAAGTAGGGATCTTACCACTTAAATTTAAAGAATATTTGTGAAGATCTGTGAAGATACAATGAAGTGTTTGTAAAACACTTTGCCCTCCCATCCCTCACCCCAGGTTCCCGGCACCATGGTATACACATAGTAAACATTCAATACATATTTTTTTTTAATATTTAGAAATACAAAGCCAGCTACATAATTTACAGTACTCAATGAAAAATAAAAATGCAGGGTTTTCTTGTGCAAAAAACATGAAAAACTACTATTAAAGGTGCTAAAATATAAAGTCTTTTCTTTCTTCCACACACTCTCAACTTGTCATAATATATTTTGCTACTTAATGTTATTATAAGACAACATAAAGTTAAAATTATTATCATGGATTTTACCATTCATCTTTACACTCTATGATGCCAGTTTTAACTGCAAAGATAAGAATATTTAATTCATATACAGAATCACCAAAATTACACAATTTGTATTCCTTAGCTTGTGCTTGCATATGCCATTCTTACCAAAACAGTGAAAAGGTTGCACAAAACTAATTCAACTGGTTTTACTTCACTTGACACATGCACATTTTATCAATTACTAAGGAAGAACTGAAAGAAGAGGAACTGTGGGTTGCCCTGTTTTTTTTTCCTTTACTTCTAAGTTATTATTTTCAACTTAAGTATTGGCTAATATAGGGAAGTAATACAGGTAAAAAGAATGATAGGGTTCCTTGATCATCTGGGGTTTTAAAAGGCCATCACCTTCTTTCCATATTCAAAGCAAGTTCTGGCTTGAAAAATTGAAAGGGTGGTTTCTTGTCAGTACCCCCATGAGCTCAGTGGAAGCAGCATAACACACTTAGCTTGTACTCTGAGCCTGGCTGAACTCCCACACTGATGGGTCCACTGGAATCCTGTGCTCCTGGGCATTACAAATACTCTATGCAAATAACACAGCATGAAATGCAGCAGACATGTATAATGTGAGTATCTCCTCTGTTCATCTGCATATTCCATTGTCCCACTGAATTTCACTTACAATTACAAACACAAGTTCAACAATTATATTATCAAAAAGTTCAACACAGTGACGACATTAAACCAAGCACAAAGTCCTTTTGAATGGTGGACCCTGTCTGACATCGCAGGTCACAAGCTCATGAAGCCGGCCCTATGGAAGTATAAGAAAAGCTTTCCTGAGGCTACCATAAAAACCATGGCAATAAACACAAGGCTGCTAAGGAAAGGGAGTGTCTTTGAAGTAGCCAAGATCACAAGAGGAATATACAATGTCAGAAAGTACTCTATAAAATTGACTCTAACCAGAAGTTCTCCAACACCTACCCAATTACACCCTTAACTATCATTGTCACTTTGTAAGCAAAAACTCTTCTACTCCTATATGTACATTACTCTTAGCTTCTGACTTGTTACCAAAGATGAATTTTACTAATTATGTAATGCTTTTGCCTAAATTGGCAGAGTTTGGACAAGTGCTATTATCATATTGATACTTTGAGTTCTCATACTTAAAAAGGTCAGTTAAAAGGTCAAGTTAGTCTTTTGAAGAGGCAAAAAAGACAAAAGGTGTGTTTTCCAAAGATCAATTTCAATGTTCTATACATGCTAAGTTGCCCATTTGAAACTCTGTCCATACTGGAACTGTAGAATTTTCCACCTATTTAGATGCATCCTTTGCTGAAATAATGAGGAAAACAGTAGTATTTATACTACTAAAACTCTGGCTCACAATCTGATGCAGGGGATCAGAAGAAGAAAGAGAAAGAAAAGAAAGAAAGAAAGAAAAAAAAGAAAGAAAGAAAGAAAGAAAGAAAGAAAGAAAGAAAGAAAGAAA
>NW_023270921.1:1886840-2122982 GCF_011800145.1 Mirounga leonina
AAAGAAAGAAAGAAAGAAAGAAAGAAAGAAAGAAAGAAAGAAAGAAAGAAAGAAAGAAAGAAAGGGCACTTCAATGATCTTCTTTCCTTTATATTAGCATCTCATAATGAGAAAATTAAGTGAAACCTAATATTGCAGTTACAGTTTTACTGCATTTGTATATTTTTCTTCATGTCCTTTCTGACTGGGGTTGTATATATTAGGAAATTAGGAAAATGAGACCAGGGTTACTATCCATGAAATGAAAGAAAAAAATATTTATTAATCAAATAACATTCTATTTTGAAATGAGTTTATTACAAGGAACAAGATGATCTTATAATTTAATGTCATTTAACATAATTTTATTCTACATAAAAATTTCCAAGCACCCCAAAAAATCTTAAGAAGAATGTGGAAATCAGAAAGTTTTGAAGGCCAATATATGCCTTAAAGTAAAAGTTTTTGATATAAATTAAATATTAGAACTGCCAAGCCATTAAAAACTAAATAATAAAGAACAAAATTTGGGGCATATATTGTTTGCACATATGTATATATGGGTTTGTGCTGTAAATATAAAATAATAAATCTAGGTGTAGCTCTGTCTGCTTCAATGCTTCCAGCTACAACTTTACCCCATTTGAAATAAATTGCACCTTAAATTTGAAGGCAATTTTCAGTAGTTTGGTGTGCAGTACAGATTTCATCTTTGATATTTAGTAAGCCTGAGATCTTTCTAACTTGTGAAGTCTGCATGTCTGCAAACTAGGATGTCTGTGTTTGTGTTTATTACCTTTTTCATGCATGCCTTGAAATGACTAAATTACAGGTATTTTACATGTGTTTTGTGGTACAAGACAGATACAGTCCACTGGTATAATTTATCTTGAAACAACCTGTTTTACAAAATTACAGAAAAGCACTGCAATTTGCTCAATTTTTTATTTCTAAGACTATGATAAAATCTTCAAAGCCCAGAAGATGTCTTCAGATAAGACCTTAGCCATGCAATAAACAATTTTCATCAAAGCTCTGGGTTTGGGGAAATAGAGTACAATTGTGGATTTAAAATCTTGATAATGTTTCTTACTTATTATCTATTTTGTCTTTTGCATTTTGACCTAATTCAGCCACCAAAGGCATCAACTCTCCTATAAGATTAGACACACACACACACACACACACACACACCCTTACAGCAGTCCAAATCAGATTATCCACAATCAAGGTAATTGTGGAGAAAAAAATTGTTCATCTGTACTGTGCAGCTGTCTTGTGGATTTAGCGTTTGATCCCAAGTGATTGCTGAAGTTTCAACTATACCAGAGTTCTCTAATCCACTGGAACTTTTTTTATTTTAAAAATCACTTTTTAGAAACTTGCTTTGACTTCTTCATGCTTCCTACCAGAATAATATGTGAATATCCAAAAACTCAGCAGAAAATGTGTATACCTTATGGTATTTAAATAAAGTGCAAGATAATTTGATACTGAAAATAATCCTTACTAATTTTCATTGAATATTTAAAATATTGTGTGCCTCCAATTCAGTTTTAAATGTTCTGTCTTTTTAATCTCTGTATGTTAGAAAAATTTTTGTGTTCATGTGTGATTGAATTATACTGATTTTGAAATTTGACATAAATGTTTGAACTTCATTAAAGACACAGAAATATTATTAGCTTTAAAATGAATTTTATATTAGTGTGGCTGAATGTGTAAAAAAGTATATCTGTTTTTTTTTTCTTACGTTGAGTCTATCTATTTAATATTCTGGATAATCTATCAGGATATCTATTATGTATTTGTGTAGCTCAATTGGCTAAGGTTAAATTCTGCATCTTAATCCATTATTTCCAATGCTTTTTGATGTAAAATGTTACTAAAGACATTTTCAACCTTTCTTCTTTAGAATAGAACTAGTTGAGGGATATCTACTAGTCTGTAGATATTTAAAAAGAGCAGTTTATAGAGGTTTTCTGCTTTACTGAGACTCTTCCCTCCCATGAAGTACACATCTTCATTAGTGAATAATCCTGGAGAGGTTGATATATTTTCCAAATTCAAAGTTTCTGTCTTAATTTTATATACATTACATAGTATAACAATTCTTTTATATCATTTATAAATTTTAAATTCAGAAGAAAGACATTCATTTATTTATAGTAAGTTCAAAGTCACTGTTTATTTCATGAGGGTAATATTTTCTGTTTCTCATACTTTTAACCCTGCGTGAACTCCACCATTTGTATCTTCTGCTATGCCTGAACTTAGGGGGTGGGTTCTCAGCTGCCATCAACTATCCTCTTTCCCTCAGTGGTTCCCATACTAGCTTCTTACTTGCTTCTCTCCTAAACATTGTCTCTGCCTTTGCATGGACAGTTAGCTGCCCTCACCATAGAAAAACCAAGCAGTGGTAGGAGTAATAGCTTAGTAGTGGTGGTATTGTGGTAACAAAACTATAGGCACTGATTTTCTCGGTAAAATTATTTATGTTCACTTAGAGGATCACAGCCCCCAAAATACTACTGCAATTCAACCTATAAGAGATAGAAGCCTAGATTTAGAGAAACATATTATATCAAAGCATTTGTGGGCGCCTGGGTGGCTCAGTCGTTAAGCGTCTGCCTTCCGCTCAGGTCATGATCCCAGGGTCCTGGGATCGAGCCCCGCATCGGGCTCCCTGCTCCGCAGGGAGCCTGCTTCTCCCTCTCCCACTCTCCCTGCTGTGTTCCTGCTCTCGCTATCTCTCTCTGTCAAATAAATAAATAAAATCTTAAAAAAAAAAAAAAAATTTGTAATTACAGTTGTAATAACTAACAAACACTTATTTTGAACTTGTTGTACGGTAGGCATTTTCATGAGTATTTTGTATGTGCTATCCTTTCAAATCTTTACAATTTGATGGCTAGGATTATTCTCATTTTTCATGTAATTACAATAAAATTTATCAAAGTTTTGTACATAATTTTTAAAGATTTTATTTGTTTATTTGAGAGAGAGAGAGCACAAGAGTGGGGAGCGTCAGAGGGAGAAACAAACTTCCCACTGAGCAGGGAGCCTGACACGGGGCTCCATCCCAGGACCCTGGGATCATGACCTGAGCTGAAGGCAGATGCTTAACCAACTGAGCCACCCAGGCACCTCAACGTTTGTATATTTTTCACATATAATGTAGCTAGGAATTTCTAGAGTTGGTATTTCATTATTCCAATCCAGGGTCACTCAAATTTAGAACCCATTCAGTGTTATATGCCTGAAACGTAATAGAGAGCTAAATACGTATATGTCAATACACAACAAAGTAAGCCTTGGGAAACACCATATCAGCAACAGATGCATCTAAAAAAGTTAGAAAATTGCAAAATGAGCACAGCTTCAATATGGGGATCAACATAGTATGACTAGAACCTTGAACTAAATCTCAGGAAAGCAAACTTTTTGTCTCTTACCTATGCAAATGACTGAGCTAACTTGGCCTCTGTAGGTATGAGAATTTTAAGTATCAGTGAATTAATAACACTTGTGTTTCCTAATTTCAAGATGGGAAATGACATGGGTTAATTAGTAAAATTCCCCTTTCTGAATATAAACATTCAGCCTATTGATTAGCCTTTTTTTAAAAAAAAAAGATTTTATTTATTTATTTGACAGAGAGAGACACAGCGAGAGAGGGAACACAAGCAGGGGGAGTGGGAGAGAGAGAAGCAGGCTTCCCGCCGAGCAGGGAGCCCGATGCGGGGCTCGATCCCAGGACCCTGGGATCATGACCTGAGCTGAAGGCAGACGCTTAATGACTGAGCCACCCAGGCCCCCCTTGATTAGCCTTTTTAAAACTACATGCAAATGTTATAAAAACAGCAGGGTTTTGTTAGGACTAGTCAAATATTATTACTAGCAAACTGATATACATATTGATCAGTTAACAATGTTACATACAGAGTTAAAGAATCAGGGAAGAGGGGATCCTGGATGGTGCTGTCGGTTAAGTGTCCAACTCTTAATTCTGGCTCAGGACGAGATCTCAGGGTTGTGATCTCAGGGTCATGAGATGGAGCCCTGGGTTGGGCTCCACACTCAGCAGAGAGTCTGCTTGACTCTTTCTGCATCTGCCCCCCGCCCCCCGCTCTATCTCTTGCTCTCTCTCTCTCTTTCTAAAATAAATAAATAAATCTTTTTAAAAAAGGAATCAGGGAAGAAAAAATATATGGAATGATTTCTGCCCTTGAGAATCTAATAATGTAGTAAAAATGATACACACATAAAAATGTAATTAATAAAAATGTTTGATGAACTGATTTGAATATAAGGAATAAAATGGACAATGGGAAAGAAATTCATAAATAAAAGGTAGATAACTATTGAATCTTCATGGCGGGGAAGCCAAAGTGAGGGCTTTGAAAAAGAAAAGGCTTTGGATGAATAAAATGAAGTGTTAATTATTCTCTTTGGTTTCCTGTTACATGAGACTGAGATCTTCGTAACATTAGTTTCCTTGTGTTATGAATTGAATATTTATGCCCCCTCAAAATTCATATGATGAAGCCCTTATGTGATGGAATTTAGAGGTGGGAGCTTTGGGAAGTAATTAGCTCATGAGAGTGGAGCCCCCAAGGTGGAGAAGAAGAGGAAAAGAACCAGTCTTTCCCCCCTCCCTCCCTCTGTCCCTCCCTCCTCTCTCTCTCCTTCTCTCTCTCTCTCTCTCTCCCTCTCTGTCTCAACCGTGCGAGGATGCAGTGAGATGACAGCCATCCATAAGCCAGAAAGAGAGCCTTTACCAATAACCCAACCATGCTAGCCTCTTCATCTTGGGCCTCCAGACTCCAGAACTTTGAGAAATGTTTGCTGTTGCAGCTACCCAGTCTTTGGTCTGTTACAGCATTCTGTACTAAGAAACTTTATTATTCTTCACTTACATAATAAGCTTAGTAAAGGCTAAATAAATGAGTCTTGGGGTGAAGTATTCACATGCACTATCCCACTTGCGTCACAAAAACATATCCCACACTATGTACTATTATTATCCTCATTTACAGATAGCAAAACTAAAGTTCAAGGTAGTTAAATGCTGCCTATTATCATATAGTAAACTCAAGATCTGGAATTTGAACCTAGGCACATTGATACCAGAGGTCACAGATTCTTTTATTACATTATCCTCAAATACTGACATACTGTTTAAAGTGGGGTATGTACAGTTAATAACAAGTGTTAGTAAGGATGTCGATAAATTGGACACTTGTATACTGTTGCTGGGGATGTAAAATGATATAGTCACTATAGAAAAGTGCATGGCTCCTCCTGAAAAAATTTAAAATAGAATTATTATAAGATGTAGCAATTCCATTTCTGGCTATATACCCCCAAAGAACTGAAAGTAGGGACTTGAAGAGATATTTATACACCCATGTTCATAGCAGCATTTCTCACAATAGCCAAAAGGTGAAAGAAATCCAAGCGTCCATCAGTGGAAGAATGGATAAACAAAATGTGGTATATACATACAATGTAATATTATTCAGCCTTAAAAGGGGAAAGTAATTCTGACACATGCTACAAAATAGGTGAAACTTGAGGACATTATGCTAAATGAAATAAGACACAAAAATATAACTACTGTGTGATTCCACTTACATGCGGTACCTAGCATAATCAAAATTATAGACACAGAAAGTAGAATGGTGCTTTCCTGGGGCAGTGGGGAGAGGGTAAGGGGAATTATTGTTTAAGAGGTACAGAGTTTCAGTTTTGCAAGGTGAAAGGATTTCTATGAATGGATAGTGCTAATGGTGGTACAACAGTCTGAATGTACTTAATGCCACCAAACAAAACACTTAAAAATTGTACATGTTATATTACGTATATTTTACCACAATTAAAAAAACAAACAAACTCAATCTAAACTTTAAAAAAAGCCTGGTGTGTGTATCTATCTATCTGTGTTTGTTTCTGTGTCTTATGTTGGGGGGTTGAGGAAGACAGTGGGCATTCTTTTTTAAAAAATAAAAGGAGAAGAAAAAAAGAAGCCATCTTAAATAATAGTAATTAAATTTTGCTAACCACAACTTCTGAATAACTTGAAATGTTCATTTCTAAAATACACTGGATAAGAAAGAAGTCAAAATTATCCACATGTGCAATTTGTCACTTTTATAAGAAACATGTTTGGTCCAGGCTCAACGTTGACATCTTTTAATTAACTAATCATGATTTTGGAACACTAGTCCACGCTGCTTTATAAATCAAACACTGAACCGAAAGGCAGGTCACAAGAACCGCGTCTAAAGACACTATAATATACCCTTTAATTGCTGAGCTGTCTTTTTCTTTAAAGTTGTAATTCCCCAATTTTGGATATCACAGTAAAGTTGACACAAAAGATAGCATCTTAACATAGTATTACTTAACAAAGATGGCTGTCATTTCTGTCACATGAAAACCCTGTCAGGAGCCACACTTCAACTTTCTGTTGCCATAGATACCACTTTTCCTCTGTGACCAAAAGTGAAAAACACAGCTCAGTGTCACAATTCAAATATAAAGAATAGAAACCCCTTCAGAAATATATACAAAGACTCAGGAGCAGGTCTCTTATCACTGGGATTTCAGTTACACAAAGTAAAATTCTAGAATATCTATAGTTGCTTGGCCAGTGGAGAAGTTGAAGAATAGAATAATAATGATGCAAAAGGCAATGCAGGTTTGAATCAATGCATTGCTTCTAGGTGCATTTTTTTCATTTAGTAATAAAAGAATGTACCTCATATTCAAGTTGCAAAACTTAACCTGGACAAAGTTAATTTCCTGGTGTAGTATACATATTAATAAAAGAGCAAGTTTGACATTAAGTGTTACTGGGATTGTTTTATCTTGAACTGCACTTAATTTTATCCTAAAGAATGGTAGTCAGAGATTATCTATGAATTTAAGGGCAATTAATAAATGATGCATATTTGGACACCAGAGAAGTCTGAAGGGCAAAACTATCCAAATTAAAATTAAAGCCCTGATGGAAATAAGTATATGGCTGAAAAACACCTGTACACCAGTAAATAATATGTTCAGGAAAAGAGTCTCCTTCAGAGACTACGGTTGTTGTGGAGTTTTGCCAAGCTTTTGCCAAATGTTAACCCTCCGTGGTCTTTTGTGTCCTTGGGTATGAGAAGTGACAAGAGAAATGAAGAGTCTATACTTGAATGCCTTTGAAACTTACAGGATTAAAAATGCATGTCTATCCCCCTTTTTTTCCTTTGGGTCTTATTTATGGAATCTTGCAATAAGTGCAAGTTGAATATTCCTGGTCTAAGTAAAAAAGCTAATTAAAATTATGAACCAACAAAATAATTATTCATATGATAGCTATTTTTCAGAAATCTATTTAGTTTTTATACAAAAAGGCAAGTGGGAAGAGACCGTTAAATTTTTACATTTACTAATGCAATCGGTATTATATTGTATTGAGTAATATTTGGGGGATCAAAATTCCTTCATGAGTTATTACCTACAATAATTGGGAGGCAACAGGCATGATAGGTGAGCCTACGGCCTTGGGGTTAGATAGAACTGGCCTCTGCCACTCACTAGCATGGGATGTTGAGTAAGTTACTTAAGTTCTCTAAATCCCAATTTTCTTACCACATAATGAGAATAATAATATCTACCTGATAAAATTATCACAAAGTTTAAGTAAATAATATTATAGAATTTCTAAACACACAAAAAAATCCTCATAAAAATATTTTTAAAAGCCCAATATTGAGTGACATAAAAAAAAATGGCTATATACAGAGATGAGACACACCATGTTGTTTGATGGAAAGACTGGATTTTGTTTTTTGGGGTTTCTTTTTTTTAAGATTTATTTATTTACTTGAGAGAGCGAGAGGGAGAGAGCAGGGGAAGGGACAGAGGGAGAGGAGAAGAGAATCCTCAAGCAGACTCCCCACTGAGCTCTGAGCCCACCATGCCACCCACCGGGCTTGATCCCACAACCCTACAATCATGACCTGAGTCAAAATCAAGAGCTAGACGCTTAACCAACTGATCCACCCAGGCACCTGGAAAGATTGGATTTTGTAAGGAAAAGTATTTTTTTTCCAAAGTACATTTTTGTTTTAGCACAATTCCAATCAAAACACAAGCAGGATTTATTTGGAAATAGACAAAGATCATGTATAAGAATAAATGGGATCCAATGAACACAAATAACTTTAGAAAGAATATTAATGATTGAAAACTTTTAAAAATTTACTAACAAAATTCTAAATAGTATAGTCATGTTTGAAGAATTATGAGGAGGCTCAATAGAGGTTTGATAAGTCAGAAATAGATTCCAGCACATACAGTACTTTGCTATCATAAAAAATGTTACATGACAAATCAGTAGAGAAATAAATGGTTACTCTCTAAATGATTTTAGAAGTATTAGGCTAATTTGTTAGGAAAGAAAAGCTAGATTTTATTATATATCCCAGGTAGAAATAATAAACAAATATGCTAAAATATATGTAAAACTTAAAATCATTCAAAGATCTAGTGGAAATAACAGAGTATTTAGGAAAGGGAGATGAATTTCTAGGTGCACAGAATCACTGTAAAATTCCTGGAGGGAAAGGTGTATACATGTAAATCAATATGTTAAATATTACATGTCAGTAATTTCATTACCAAATGCATAAGACAAGTGGCAAAGCAAGATAACGATGTTTGCAACAAGTAGTATTACACAAAGATGACTTTCAAGTCAAATAAGTAAGTCACTAACTCTGCAACAGAAAAGATGGCCCAAATCATTTAGGTATTTTAGAAAGGAAGAAATACAAATGGACAGCAAACACATAAATAAACGTTTTACATTACCAATAATTAGGTAATGCAAAATTTTAAAAGATGTCATTATCCTTCATTAACATTGGCAAATATAAAAAAAAATTCCAAAAACAGAGATTGTTTGGTGGGACAAGGATTTTCATAAAGTACTTACGGAAGTAAAAATTGACAGAACCTTTTGGCAAAGCAATTTGGAAAAACAGAGCTTTCATTCTTTTCATTTTCTTTTTCCAATAATAGTTGTTGCCAGAACTCATCCTAAGGAGATGGGAAGAATTTTCATTGTAGTGCTTCTGTGATAATAGTAAGCATTCTAATTATCATTAATGATTAATAGTTAAATAAATGATACTACATCCATTAATTCAATCATCTCTCCATTAAAATTATTTTTAAAAGTTCTTTAATGACATTAAAAATGTTCAAAGTATATTAAGTGGGACAAAGGGACAAATCAGAATACAAACCAATTGCATAATTGAATTTTGTGTAAATAAATATGTACATTCCACATTTGTGTGTAAGTGTATTCTTACAATAAATCAAATTAGAATATTAATGGCGATGCAGTTGTAGAATGGCAGTGAAAATACATCTCAACTTCTTCTCTACACATTTTTGTATTTGCCTGATTTTCTTTTTTTTTTTTTCCATGTTAGGCACATAAAGACTCATTCCATCTCTATTAACATTTTTAAATGAATATTGGAAATATTCATTTTGCATTTATAGAAATAATAAATTTTTCTGGTTTAACATCTTGTGATATTCTTCAATTTGAGTTATCCTTTTACTATTAGATAGAAAACATATCAGATAGTAACTGATAAGAACAGATACTATACTTGATTTTGATTTTGGCCAAAAGGCTGAAAAGCTATCTAGTTATTCTTTTATTATTGTGATTATCTCCTCCTTCTATTAATGAATCATTTTGAATAGCTAATATAAGTGCATGGCACAAAATTCAGAAGGTACAAAGACGTAGATAGTGAAAATCCATCTTTCTTCCTCCTCTGCCTTGCATCCACCTAACTCCCCTTCTTAAGGCAACTGATGTTATCAGTTTCTTGTTTATCATTCCAGTTATGGTTTATACATTTTAGAATAACCCCCCAACACACACACACACACACACACACACACACCCCATTCTGTACTATTCTGCATATTGTTTTTCTCACTTAATATTTATTTGATGTATTTTCATACCAGTACCTATACAATTGTTTCATTGTGTTTAATGACTTTATAGAATTCAGTATCAATGTAATGCCATTTATTAATTGTTCCTGTTATGATGGGCAATTGGGTAGTTTTTAGCCAATTTGCATTTACAAATAATGATGTAACTAGTAACCAAACTAGTAAACTAAAACGAACTGTTTTTTAGTTTTGAAAGTTATTATCAAATTGCCTTTCATAGCTTTATACCATTTATAATCCCATCAGCAACAAATGGGTGTGCTGATTTCCCCTTGACAATATGGATGTGATCAAGCTTTTTGATCTTTGTCAATATGGAGATGAAAAATGGCATCTCACTGTAGTTTTAAAGTGCACTTCTCTTTAAGTGTGAGGTTGAGTTTTTCATATATTTAACAGTCATTTGTATCTCATTTTGAAGCTGTAGTTTGTAGCAGAGTATGATCTGACTTTGCATCCCAATTCATGCTTTGTAGAGCCCAGAACATGCCTTTTATATCTCCACAGCTTTTGTATCAGTTTAGGTCACTTTGACTGTAAGTAACATAAAATCCCGGCTCAACTGACTTTAATAGTAAGGAAAATCTTTTATCCTACATCATATTATGTCCTAAAATGGATAGCACTAAGGTTGCTTAATTCAGCTACTCAGCAAAGAAACTGAGCTTCCTGGTCTCTATCTTTCTGATTGCCACACTCCAACTAGATTACCTCATGGTCACAGAAAGGCAGCATCACAGGCTATTGACAATACAAATGATATTAAAACTTGTTTAAGTTTTAAAACTCTGAATTACAGAAAGGTATAAAATGAGAAGTAAATGTTTCCTTCTCTCCTACTTTCAGTCTCTCTCCAAAGGAAACCACTTAAGTTGTAATGATTGCTTTGAGAAAAAAAAAGAAAACAAAGACTATGTGCATACCTGAGTATCTCTATTTATATTTCATGCATTCATTTTATTTTAAACCCCAAAGTGACCGAATTTTACATATTGTCCTAAGCTTCACTTTTTTCACTCATTATTCCTTAAAGATCTTTCTAGTTAACCCATAAAGCCCTCTATCATAATTTTTTTTTTTTTAGACAGAGAGAGAGAGAGAGCACATGCACATGGGGTGGGGAGGGGCAGAGGGAATCTTTTTTTTTTTTTTTTAAGATTTGATTATTTATTTTATTTGCCAGAGAGAGAGAGAGAGAGAGCACAAGGAGGGGGAATGGCAGGCAAAGGGAGAAGCTTCTCAGCAGGGAGCCCAGTGCTGAACTTGATCCCAGGACTCTGGGATCATGACCTGAGCCAAAGGCAGACGCCTAACGACTGAGGCATCCAGGCGTCCCTATCATATTTTTTAATTGGTCTCCCTGTTGATAAAGACTTTGGTTAGTTCTAATTGGGGGCTACTATAAATAATGCTGCAGTGGACATCCTTGTATATTTATTTTGGCATACTTCTACAAGTCTAAGTTCCTAACAGTGGATCGAAGGAAAAGTACATTTTAAAACTTGATGGTGAGGGCGCCTGGGTGGCTCAGTCAGTTGAGCGTCTGCCTTTGGCTCAGGTCATGGTCCCATAGTCCTGGGATCGAGCCCTGCATCAGGCTCCCTGCTCTGTGGGGAGTCTGCTTCTCCCTCTCCTCCCCACTTGTGCTCTCTCTCTCACTATCTCTGTCTCTCTCTCTCAAATAAATAAAATCTAAAAAAAAAAAAATTAAAAAAAAAAAACTTGATGGTGAGATTTACTTCTAGAAAGGTTGTCCCAGTTTACCTGCCCACCAGGAGCATGTGAGAGTGCCTGTTTCCTGTTGGTAGTAGAGAATCTTGCCTCTTCCAGGAGGCCTTTGACATCTGCAGTGTTGAGAAAGCAAGTCCAGCCCCTGGGCTGGGGGCAGCAGCTGGACCCCTCCATAGCCTGTGCCTCCTCCACTCCTCGTTGATTGTGAAGTGACAGTCTCAGTGTGGGAGCCAGCAGCCTCTCTTTTGGGTATAGGAAGCACACACTAGATTTCCCTTATCACTTTAGCATGGTTGTCCTGACTGTCCCAAGGTGAGAGAGTAAAGAACCACATCCTCTGACTCTTTCAGGTGAATAAGGCATATAGACAGAAGACCCAATCCTGCTGCCCAGACAAAAATTCAGACAATCCCAGAGCAGGTGAGACTCTCCTGGTTATGTGGGTCTTCTCCCCTGTGTGTGGGTCTTCCCCATCTGCATTCCTGTCTGAGTGCTATGGAGTACCTGGCTTTGGGCTCTGGACGCCAAGGCTGCACTTGGCATGTTAGAGGCATCTGGTCAGTTGCTGATGTGCTCAACCTTCCTTGCTGGTCTGTCATTTGCTGACATTGGCTCTTCTGCAGCCTGGTGTCTTCTTGGAGGTGCTTTCCTGAGGGAACATGCTATCACCAAGTCTATTTTTATTGTTCTCTCTTTTTGATCCTCATGTTTAGCTGAATGAATCTACCAGCTTTCTCAGGCGTGGGAGATACTGACTGATGGCAGCCAGGGTAAATGCATCACCCTCTTTCTGAATTGTCTGCCATGGTTAGATATCACTGTGGCTCTTCAACATTGGTCCACTAAACTCTGTCCTGTGGCACAGTCCTTGCTGTCCCAGCCTGCAGACCCGGTCACCAAGCTGCCAACCCATGGCTCTGGGGCTAGGTGACAGGGCTAGGAAGACGGCTGAGCTCTGTGCTTGTTCTCTGGCTGACTGCCCCTGGTGTTCCTTTCTCCTGCCGGCTGCACATGACAAAGTCAGAAAAGCCAAGAAACAGAAACAGAGACACCCAGAAACTTTTGATGAGAGAAGGAAGTAAAAGTGAAGATGATGTGGTTGTGCTTGGTGGCCTGTGGTTTTCCTGGGCCCTGTTGATGGCAGTTACCTTACCTTTCTTCCTGCAGCTTCAGTTCCAGCAACTCAAAGCCTCTTGGCCCTGGCTCCCAGAAGAACCCTGATCTCAGGGGTGGGTTCTAAGGGTACTCTTAGGAATAATAACAATGATTGTATCTAAACAAATATTTGGAACAGTAACATGTGCCGAGAACCTTAAGCATTTTACATGTTTCAAATAATATAAACCTCAAACCACCCTGTGTGCTAGATTTTATTTTCTCTACTTTTTTCAGATGGGAAAATTGAGGCACAGGAAATTAATTTTCTTGAGACTAAAAAACAAAAATATAGGATTCAACCCCAAGACAAGTTTGACTCCCATGAATTTAGTTTAGTCCTCTAAATCATGGTGGACATTGTTTGTATAGCTTTTATAACACTAATAAATTAATCAACTAATAAATTATTTAACACATCACACTAATAAATGAATTAATATATGAAGTATTTAGCATATCAAAGTTGAAAGGATATTCAGCCTCAGTCTACCCTAAATCCTTGGAATTTGATAACCCAAGCCTCATGGACATTTCCTCGGTTTTAATATTCGTGTTGGAATTCTCCCTAACAGAAAAATAACAAGATTTATTCTATTATTGTTGATGTTTCTTAAATAACCTGCAGAACAAATAACATAATAATGAAACCACGTCCAGCGATTAGCTGCTAAAGCACACCCTCTTTCATTGCACAAAAATACTCTTCTGCATTGATAATGACATGTTATGTAAAATAATTTGTGACCTCAGCTTATAACTAGTCTGCCTGTAATTAACATTACTGAAGAATTCTAAGTCCTAACCATATTTTCAATAGAAGGGAACATATTGAGGAGGGAGAAAAATTCATCTTAATTATTTTTAACAGCTTTGTTACGCTTTTTTCCACAGACTCTATTTAATAGTGTTTTCATTTTATAACGCTCTACATTTTAAAATATATATTTACTAACAGACTCCAGCAGTGTGATTAAAAACTTAAGAAGTTATTTGAAGCAAATATTATTAGTATTTAAAATACCTGTAAGTACAGGGGCGCCTGAGTGGCTCAGTCGTTAAGCGTCTGCCTTCGGCTCAGGTCATGATCCCAGGGTCCTGGGATCGAGCCCCGCATTGGGCTCCCCGCTCGGCGGGAAGCCTGCTTCTCCCTCTCCCACTCCCCCTGCTTGTGTTCCCTCTCTCGCTGTGCCTCTCTCTGTGTCAAATAAATAAATAAAAAATCTAAAAAAAAAAAAAAAATACCTGTAAGTACACACATAAGAATGATGTTGTCTTTTTATTCAAAATCAATGTTTTCTATGCCAGCTAAATGAATTATAAAATTATCAATTAAGTCTCTGGTATTTCCAAAAGTGAACTTATTTGATTTCAACCATATTCTGAATAAATCCATATTCTTTGAAAATTATATCATATGATAAACCAATATATATAAGTTATCAGCAGAAGTCTGATTTCATATTTTTTTAATGGCCAACTTCCTATGTACTGCCAATGTTAGAGTAAGCTCTAGGGCATCGAGACTTCCCTTGACTGCAAACAAAAGTAGAGCGAGCAGCCGGGGATCTATTCCAAGCTCTCAATTCCATCCCTGTGGGGCCCTTTCAGTAACAGATGCAAAATTTCTTTCTCTATTTCATTTCTTCTATTTCATATTTTTCTAAATTAACATTTCTTGAAAACACAGAAGTTTGTCACATTAGTCTGAAAACAGAAATGCAAACTCCAAAATAAATTTGACAGCACAAATTGTTCTGTAACTGATCTTATAGTTCTTTCTTATTATAATTCTAAAGACTTCTGACAAGTTTTTTATCTGAATATGTGTATATATACATATGCTTGTATATTATGCATTTTTTTAGAAACAGTAACAATAACAGCAATAACAATCAATTTTTTCTTCCTTGCTTTTAGGGAAGAAGAGTAAATAAAGTATCAAGGACCCTGAGAAAATTATACTTTCCCTATGGGGTCCAAAATTAGTGAAATGGATATCTAAGAGAATTTTATATGTGAAATAACAGCAATATAATTAAAATCTGAGCATAAGACCTCAACTTATTTTGAAGGAACTTTTAGTTTTTAAGATGATTGAAGACTTCCAAGTTCTAATGGCACTAGTTTTATATTAACAGATTGAATATTAGAATGAATTACAACTGCTCCAAAATTCTGATGTAAGCTAGAAGAATCAAAATGGAATCAAAGTGTATTTTCTTTAAATGTAAAATAATATACATACTATGGATATGCTTAAACATGTGCGTTGTGTCTGTGTGTGATATGTATATAATTTTATAAAGTGTGCTTATACAAATATAATTTTCCAATGATTTCACTCAAAACTGTTTACTAAAACTGCTAAAACAATAAAAAATACATATTATATTTAATTCCACTTCAAGTTTTAAGATAATTGCATATAAACATAAACATAGAAATACTAAGACATTCATTACTTACTGTTGTTCATAACCTTATCATGTAAGTTTAAAATTATTTCAATAGTCTTAATTTTGACACTGTATTTGCTATGGTAATCAACTAAACCAAGAATCCACCTGAGTATCAGGCTTTCAACAAAGAAAAATGCTTGTGATTAACATGCCCAAATATTATAGCATTTGAAAAAATAAAAATGCAACATATGTAAATAGAAATGACAGAATAATTTTCCCAAAGCACACATAGCAAAAAATCTAAAGGAATAGCAAATGAAACTTAAAGATCAATTCCATAATAACTCAGCATTATTTTTCTTAAAAAAACAGAGCAGTATAAATCTTAAATGATGTTAACATATATCACCAACCCAGCTCCCAGAAAAATCACAAGATTCAAGCCTCCTTTGCTACCAGCATGTATTTGTCTCCCTTCCAATATTTGAATTGATCTTTATTTATTCAGTACAAATTACTGTGGAAATGTTTTAATGAAAAATAACAAAATCCAAGAACAAAAAAAAATAGCTGGTTATGTAATATGCTATTTAATCTTTTTAAATGAAGCCTCATTTTAAAAATAAATAGACTAAAGACAGAGTAGTTAATTATATGCATTCTCTTGAGTTAGTTCTTTATGATTTGACAACTTGCACGGCAGCTGTTCCTGTAAATATGACAATAAATTTCTAAATCTCCAGAGAACTGGTAAATACAGGCAGATGCACTTAACTGCTGGTGGGCAACAAAAGTCAGACTGCAGGAAACTGTGGCACTAATGTAGCTCTTGATTAATCTCTAATTACAGTTTTGTCATCTTAGCAGGGAGACAAAACTATATCACTTCCTAAATAGGCAAGCAGCATTTTGGCACCTAGCAACCGGCAGTTCGTTCCTATTAGCTGCAGTGGACCCGATGCTGTTACAGGGGAGGTGGTTATGGATCACTGCTCTATTATTTATGGAGCAGCATTTCCAGAGGCCTTCACAACAGTAGATAAATTAGCAGCTTAATAGGCCAGCACTAACTAAAAACATAGCATAAGCTGAAACATCAAGTATGAAATTAAAATGTGACTTGCTCATAATGTTTGCATCATACATGGAAAGAAATGCTCATTTATTTCTGTTAATTATTCAACAAATAGAGCGTGAATGTGAGCATATTAATGAAAACCATATAGACATATTTTCAATCATTTCATATTGTTTTTATAAAGTACTTACATCAAATCTTTCTGAGAGATATTTTTAAAAATTCATTTTCCTCCCCCTTAGGGGATTCTCTTGGTTTCGTTCTTAAGCCCAGGGATGATAGGTGGCAAGCATTAATTAGAACTAGTGCAGTCACAAGAGAGCCCTAAGTATCTGTGTAAAAGTGCCTTATTAAGCTCAAAATGGGCAAATGAGGCTGATTCTCATCATGCTTCCACATCCCTTTCACTTTGGGTGCGATGAAAAAGTCTAAGAAATGACCTCACACCTCTGTCTGTGTCAGTAATTTGAAGGGAGATATAAAATTCTTAAGTATTTTTTTCAAAAGGCAATCCATAGGCAGGTTTACTTAATTAAAATTAATGGAACATCTTCCTTAATCTTGATAGTGGTGACTCTATTATTAATATGATCCTGCTCAGGAGATCCAAAATGTAATATGCCAAATGATTTTTTCTCATTTCCTCCAATTTTACTAAAAATTGTTTTTAAATAAAATGGCATGATACATATTTTTAAAGCATCCCCTTGTATTTTTTAATTATAATTCCTATAAGAATTTCATCCAAATGAAGATGTCCTATATTTACATCACTGCATGACTTCAGAAAAATATTTTTTTTTCTGACAACACAAGTTGTAAAGTCATTTAAAAAAAACTAACATTGCATCAAGATATTATGAACAAAATGAAATTTCTTTAATTCAACTGTCTGGAATATCCTGCAACAATTGAGAAGCCATCCTACTGAAATAAGACCACTCTAGAAATTGTTTCCATTTATAAATTTATCTTTTGAGTAATTCTTCCTTAATGATGACTCAAATTTCTATCACCACAAATTCTGAATATAAAATTTCAGTATCATTATGTCACTCTACCCTACAAGGAAATAATGGAAGATGGCAAAGTTTGGAAAGAAAGCCGTGGGTTCAATTCTAGGGTGTAGAGCCGGTGTCTTTGAGATACCCAAGTGAAGATGTTCGCTAGCCAGTTTGACAGGTATGGAATTCAGAGAACTCAGAGCTAGAAAGAGAAATTTTAGAATCATTATCCCAGAGACAGTAATTGAAGTCATAGGCATGGATGAGATAGTGTAAAGAGACAATGGAACATGAGAGAAGAGTGAAAATCAGGAACAAGCCTTGAGGAATGTCAATATTTCAAAACCGGCTAGAAAAGGTTGAGGTGGAAAGAAGACTGGAAGAAATGACCAAAGAGCATGAGAAAAAGTGGTAAATGTGCCATTGCCAAGGCCAAGGGAAGGGAGTTTTGAAAAATGGAAAGACCATTTGAATGCAATCAGAAGATCAAGTATTGAGTATATTGGAGAATAAAAACTCGATACACTAATAGGAAGGTGAACAGAACTATTTCAAGAGAATGATGAGCAGGGATGGAAGCCAAATTTGAGAGAGTTGAGGGGTAAATAAATGAGAAATATGAAAAGAGAGTGGAATGACCACTTTGTTCTTCTGTTAAAACTTGTAATTAAAGAGGAGAAATTCAATGATAGCTGAAAGACTTGATTGTGTGTCGCTGCTCTTATTGTCTTAGGAAGTAGGAGAGCAGAATTGAAACATTGCCAGTAGACAAAGAGATAAGATTGAAATAAATAGTTTAAGAGTTCCCAGGTATGACAGGTCCTTCTTTCTTGTTCCAAGGAGCTTCATGTTAACTTTTGATAGTGCTGTTTGGGGGCAGTAAGGCTATGAAGAGGCAAGAAATTTATTCTTACTGTTTTCAATCTCTGAGGGATTTTTTCTGATGCTCATGGCACTTGGGTCAAACTATTACTGTGATGATCAGTCAAAATCGTGTAGCAATTCTCAGGTAAACCACGAAAGCTTTGTCTATGTCTCCATCAGACTTCCCTCAAGATGGCTAAGATGAAATTACAGCTCCACTCCTAAATTCTGCTGGTTAGGCTAATCTTCTGCAGACTTAACCCAACATAGGCTCTAAGATGGAAAACCATGTTCTTCAGTGAAACAGCAAGTGTTCTCAAAAGAATAACACAGCATAGAAAATGTGGAGAAAGTACCTTTGACGTTTTCTATTGTCTCTTAATTCACAGAGTTGGACCTTTGTTGTGAGTATGTTCCATCTTCGTTTTTTTCCTCCCACTTTCCATTTTCAAGCTTCCAAATCTGGTCCTATCATCTGCTCTTGGGAAATTCATCCTTGCTACCCCAATTTTGTGTTCCTCCCTTCCCCACCATTCTTATATTCAACCTTGGTCTCTTTTTGTGCCTGACAGTGTAAAGTATTTCAACTTAGTCCAAATGATCTCAAAGGCTTCTTTTTACTTACTTCTTTTGATTCAAAATAGGAAGCGCTATGGCCTGTAAGCAAAAAGTGAGGGTAAACACAAATGCTCCCATTCTGGCTTACATTCCTATCAGGGAGAGAGCTATGACTAAATTTTTTATGTGTTTACCTAAAAATCAAGCTCACCTTAACAAAGGAATGTTATGAATGTTACTGCAGTGGTAATACAGTCTAATCTCATTTGTGTAGAATATATTCCTCCTTTGAGCGTGATTTTGATTTGACTTTTTTGGGACAATTACATGACCATTATTTGCAAATATTTTTTTTCCACTTGGGTAAAGTATTATAGGCTCCACCATACTAGTGTAAACAACTCCTTCCTTCTTGGCCCTCCAAATTTCTCCTTATACAGAATGAGGGCAGGGTGGTTTCCAAACCAATATCCTTCCTAATCTTTGAGAAATTTAGGATGTTTGGGATCCAGAAGAATGATGAAAAGATTGGCTATAGAGGGATGATGAACAACTTCTCTTAAAGAAGGGACCAAGGAAAAAATAGGTGCAAATGTCCAAAAATTAAAGAACATTTGAGTGAATTTTTGTCTCCTGCTTTCTATTTTCTCCATGCCCATTTTCATCTGGAATGGCAGATTTAGTGTTTTGAAGAGAGTGAAGAAGGTTTTAAATAGTTTTTGTTGTAAGTACCAGGAGAGTGAATCAACTGGAAAAACATAGAATTTCTGTGCTGATTAAGAAGCATATGAGATTGGTAATCATAAATTGACAGTGGTACCAATTTATTCTAATGCATACTTTCTTGAACAAGAATCAGCTGCAAAATAATAGAAAGTAGGTAAATATTTTTGTTCGCCCATGTTGGGGATTTTGCCACATTGATAATATAAGAAAGGAGCAAGATTGTGACTGAAATGATAGACCACAGAACCCAAACTGAATGTGAAAAGAAATAAAAGGAGAAGGGTACCAGACTGATAGAAAGAAGAGTCTCCTAGAACTCAGGAAAATGTCCCAGTAGGGATATTTGAGCTCTCAAGCTGGAATAATAGGAAAATTTTATCAGGGAATCTCATGTTCTATTTCAATGATTTTGGGTGGAAGAGTTATTTCTGGTGATGACAGTGTTCAACATATGATTTTGGTAGTGCGGATGAAGTAATATTAAACAAATCAAGAGACATAGATGTCAGGGAATTGGAAAAGTCAGTCCTGTGGATATTGACATGTCCATGGATGAAAGAGAAAACCATGAGTAGTGTGCCAAAGTTTACACTTTATGAAGAAGGAGTCAATGATTCAGCTATAGAGCACTAACTCCAACAAATAGGTTATTTTTACTTTATTTTGTTTTATTTTTATTTCATTTTATTCTATGTAAGTAGCCTCCATGCCCAACATGGGGCTCGAACTCATGACCCTGAGATCAAGAGTCTGATGTTCTACCAAGTGAGCCATCCGAGCACTCCTTTATTTTAAATAGGTGAATTGGGGAATAATCATCTGGAGAAGCAATCAAGAACAAGGAGGACACCAACCACTCCTCTAAGCCATTAGTCATATCAAAGAATTAATACAAGATAACGGAAACCAACAATAAAAAGAAAATTCTAAAATGTCCCATATAAAACACTATAAATAAAATGGTGGGTTTTTTTTTCTTAAAAATCAAATTTATTGTAGTTTCATTAAAAAATAAATAGACATTAATATATTACAGTGAAAATAATTTTAAAAGTCCTAATTGTTTTTAGCATTCCTAGATTATTTTTCTTATATCAAAATGTAGGGAAATCTTCATGAAACCTTGAGTAAGCCTTCAGGTGTCATCTGAAATGCTGTGCAGATGGGGTAGAAATACCAGACAAAACCTTCCTTAGTGAGCACATGAAACGCATAGCTAACCTTAAAGAAGAGACACAGTCAATTAGTTTTAATAGTATGGGTATTCGGGAAGATTTGTTTAATGATGACACCCTCATTTTACTGAATCAATACCAGGGAGTGTTTTACAATGAAATGTCTCTCTCTTGTGAGTAATTTACAATAAATAAATCCATAAATCTATCAAGACAGAAAATAAAGCCCCTTTACTAGTCTGGGAATCTATAAGATATGCATGGTTAAAGATCAGCAAGAACTTTTGACACCAAAGTTCCAGGTCAGCAGATGGGTCACTGGAACTCTAGCAGTAAATTTGGGAAAGGCTGATCAAAATGATTTATTCATTAAGGATTTGTTTACTGATCATGGGTTTTTAATACATAAATATCTCTGGTATATAGATAAAAAAATGGATTACATTTTTGCAGAAAACAATCTCCTTGCTTGACATGCTATCAGGTTCTATCCTTCTTAAATGTTGTGTGTTTGTACTCTATATTTCAGCCTCTGTGTCATAATCCAGACACTAATTCTATGACCTTGAATAATTTGGTTAATCTCTCATTGCTTCAGTTTCTTTATCTATAAAATGAGGTAATAATAGTACTTGCTCATACAGTAGTTTTGAGAATTAAATAAATTAGTCTGTGCATAGTACTTAAAGCTGAAAAATAATGCCAGGCATAGAGTAAGCACTCAATAACTATAACCTAGTACTATTACATTATTGTCATTATTAATAAAAAGACGACCAGAGGTACACTAAAGCATATATATGGATGGGCATAGGCATTGATTCTCTACTGACAAAAAACAAACAAAAAACAAAAAACAAGTGTGTTGAAATAACAAATGACCCATCTACATGGATTCTTTTGGCTTTGTGACCATTTGGGGACATCTGTCATCCTCCTCTTCCTCATTCAACATTAAACCTTTGATTTCATTTGTCTAAACCATATATGTGTTTGCTGTTTTTTTTTTCTTTTTAAGTAGGCTCCATGCCCAACATGGAGTCCATCATGGGGCTTGAACTCACAACCCTGAGATCAAGACCTGTGCTGAGACCAAGAGTCCAATGCTTAACCAACTGAGCCACCCAGGCATCCCCAAACCATATAGATGCTTTAGTGCATGTCTGGCAAAAGTACAACTGCCATTTTTTATTTTAATCATGTCCGTTCTTTCTTTCAGCAACCTGAAAATGTCACTGTACTGAATGATAGTAAAAATGAACATTTATTATTTATTATATGTCTGGCCCTATTTTAAACAATCTCATGGACAAGACACCATTAAAATCTCACTTTACAAATGGAGAGGCAAAGAGGCAGAATAAGTTGTCCAAATATGTAGAGCCAGTAAATGGTAAAGGTAAAAATCAGACTTCCTTTAGGAAATCTGATTCTAAGGAAACTTTTAGGAGATACAATTCACTATTGGCCCCAAGTCTCTCAACACATCTTTGCTGAGTATGCCATAGTGCAAACTTCACCATCCTCTGGTAGCTAGTTACACAGGCAATTAAAATAGTCAAAGCAACCACAATGTGAGACCTTGCCATGTGAGACCTTGCTTCTCAAGGGAGGTTGGTTGACTTGCTTACTGCCTGCTGCAATAGGTGTTGAGCCTTATTCTTGGCTTCTTTAACTACTGTGCAATCTACTGAGTGTGAGGCCATTATGTGGCCCATCGTGTCACCTGTGTGGAACCACGTCATGATGGGAAACTAATGTCACATTGCCAATGCTTTTAGTGTCTGCTGTGATGTGAGCAATGAATAGATCAGCACTTTGATCTACTGAGACTCATTATCTACTTCTAGCACCTCTGAAGTTGTGGCAAGCCAAACTGCTTGTTTGCTTAGCTATTTCCTTTGAAGTCATGATGTCCTTTGCCATCTTCTATAAAGTTAACATTCTTCCCTGACAAATATGTATTAATCACTCATGTTACTGCCTCTGAAATTTATCCACTGGGTCCTTTTCTCTTCTTCCCATTGCTAATCTCCCTGAGTCAGGAAGAAATTCCATCCAGGATCAAATCCATTGGGTTTGATATTGGGTGCAAAATATTTCATTCCACATTTTTATGTTTTTTAAGATTTATATACTTTATAATATATTTCAGTGTATTATAGTATATTCTTTCAGGTGAGGCTATCTATAATTTATTTTTATAGCACCAGATGCTAGTATATTTCATGACACATAAAAGGTACTCAATACATGTATGTTGAGGGAATGAATGAATGAAAAAAATGAATGAACTAGCAATTGAAAGAATTAATATACAATAATTGGCTTTTCCTACTTGGGCAATTGTTCCATTATCACTTTTTACTTCTAGCTACCTAGTTAGAGCAGAATGGGTCTCCCCCATTGAAATGTCTTTCTTCAGAGAGGCACTGTATACAGTAAAAGTGTACTCATTAGCATTCAGTCATTCTGCATGTGTTCCTTTTGAAAGGCAATGTGACACTGTATAATAATACCCCTTAAGCTCCAGGATTAATTAGTAGAATTCTAATCATAGATTTGCTCCTAACTAAGCAGCTCATTTGATTTTCCTGAACTGCAAGAGACTCATCTTTTAAAATGAAGCTATTAATATTTGCTTTATGTCACAGACTTCTTGAAAAGAACAAATGTATTAATCTATGCAAATAAGTTGCAAAGCATTTGGCTGCAAGTAAGAGAATGGGCAGTTTAAAATAGTTTGAACAATGAGATATATTGTCTCAAATAAAAAGGAATTAGGAGGAAGGGAGGCTCCATGTTTCACTAATTCAGTGACTTGACAATATAATTGGGTCATTGAGAGAGTGGTCTTTCCCTTTCCCTCTCTGTTACCCTGAGCATGGCTCTTTAATCTAACCCTATGGTACCAAGGGGTTTCCAGATTCTATGTCCCACATGCAGACAGGACAGCATCTGGAAGCCAAAAAAGAGGCTATTTCCTTTTTAATGTATTTTTAAGATTGAAGAAAATAAATCCCCACTGATTGCTCTCATGTTTGATTGACAAAGAAATAGGACCACCATGGTTTTTCCTTATAGCAATGGTTCTCAAGCTTTATGCAAAATGATTCAATCCTTTCTATCTCTGCTTTTTCTCTTCAAGTTCAGCGTTTATATTATGCTACACACAGGTGAGCAAAAGTTGTAAATAAATGCCTGTGAATTTATTTTCAAAGACCTAATCTTAGTTGAGTAGTAAAAAGACAAAGCAGTACAGGCTCCTTATAATAGTGTTGAAGAATTACTCACCATCTGTGACACAATGTCAAGTTAAAATTATCTTCATATGTCAAGGTATAAAGCTCCTAATCAGGATCAAAGTTCTACCATGCTGAGAACAATGAACTCAATGCTGAGACTATCTTCCAATTTCTACCAGTGAACTCCATTAAATTTTCAATCTCAATAATGTTTTTGCTTCTAATGTGTAGCTAGTCTTGCTACTCTAAAAACTGCAGCAGCATCCATCAGATCTATTACTTCTATATTTGCAATCCCACGGGGCAGGCTCAATCTGTTTTTTGATAAAGACCTATTCTTTCACCTGCTGGCACATCTTACAGGAAAATTCAGCTCCTACAAAAAATAAGGCAGTAGAAAATGAATTCACAAATGCAGACCAAACTCTTTTTCCAGGGAACCATCAATTGGGCAGCATTCACACCAAAACTGTGAAGAAAATGACCTAGGTCTTCATAGAGATGTACTACATGTGCCTGTGTAACAACATCCATGTGACGTGAACAAGCACCTGTGCAAGGGCTCGCCATTATTCCCAGCAAGAATATCCAAAACAAGAATAGCAGGCTATGTCACACAACTGATGAAGGGGGTTCAGAGTGGCCTCAGGAGAATTATCCCCATTTTGTTGCAGAAGAAGGAGAGAGAAAGAGAGAATTATGTTCCTGAGTCTCAGCCCTGGATCAGGAGGTCATTTGAGTGGATTCTGACACTAAGGAAATGCTGAAGCTCTTGAACTTTAGCAGTCTGCCCAATCTTCAGCCCACTCAGCCCATAGTTGGAATGGACTTCAAAACACCATTTGGAGTTTTGAAATCTTTCTTCTATACTGTAATATTGCCAATAAACCTGCGACAACAACAACACGGAAGTAGACAGAGAAGTAAATCGAACTCTCTCCAAAATATTGACCCGGTGTAACCCTTCTTTTGGCAAAGATGCCACACAGAATCATTGTGTTTAATGAATAGCAAGTGTTCAAAAAGGACAGAAAAAGAAGAGCAGAAGCAGTGAAAAAGGAAGTTCAAGATCTGGCCCCAAAAAGGTAAGTTGGAAAAATATATTTGCTCTTATACAATTGCATGTGTGGGTATGTTTGTGTATATACATGCAACTGTATATAAGCATATGCATATACATATGTGTATATCGTGTATACATATACATATATGTATCAGCATATACATAAATATGCATATATATACATGCAGCTAGAGATATGTATGCATATTCATATTCACATACACATACACATATAAATAAAATTTATGAATAGACTTATTAACTAAAGATGTTTGAAAGAAATGATCTGATTCCCCTTTGAGAGGCTAAATGAGAGACATATGTAAGGTAAAATTAAGTGGTGGTTAGTGGCAGAAACAAAGAAAAGCTTTGCAACAAACTGATGGATCATTAGAGAAGAACAATTTTTGCAAGGTTGGGTCATGGGGACGTGCTCATTTGGTTATATGAATGGAACTAGGCGTAGTTTTTAAATATTAATTCCTAGGCCTTATTCATGAAGAATCTGATTCAGAGAAGAGGCTAGGTGAATACGCATATATGACTAACCCCAATGGCCATGCTCAGGATATGAAACAAAGTACAAAGGACTAGATAATCCATGCCATCTCCATTTGCACTGTCCCCAAAAGCACCTTTCAGTTCCATCATTCTGTTAAGCCTGGAAATGTGACTTCTCCTCCTTCCCTTAATTCTCTATCCTCCTTTAAATACATTGGTGCATTGGAGGAAACATGAGTCTGTTTCTTACAACAGAATAAAGCCAACTAACTATAAGACATCAAACCTTTCATTTACTTTATACTTTTGAAAACAATTGCTTCTATAACTAGTTATAGTGAAGATGGTAATTATTCATAGAATCACAAAAGTAGACATGGAACTCTAAATTTATATGCTCCAGTTCAATTCTCAAGAAAGAACAAGCCCATTCTTCTGGTGTGATAGCATCTATACTTGTAAGATCAGTTATCTTACAAGGGTACACGTTATTGTTTCATAACTCTAATGTTTAAGAAGTTCTAAGATATGACTTATTAAAATTCCATCTCAAAATTGTCATTAAACTACATGAAAAATTCTGTATAACTTAAAATTTAAATAATATTGAAGTCCACATATAAAATACTATTAAGAAATATATGAAGGTAAGAAATAAATCAATGCATGTATTAGGGTTCTCCAGAGGAACAGAACCAATGGGATGGTCATATATATACATACATATACACAGATAGAATAGATTTATGATACAAATTAGAAAACTCACAAACTGACCATGTTGCTTTGGAGGGACATTAGGACATTTTGTTTACCAAGGCAATGAGGATGGACGAAGAGGATGGCATGAGCATAGTTTAAAATCTCATTAATGTCTGTGCTATGCATATTGAGATTTCAGTTAAGAGATGCTATTACAGCACCAGCCACCCTGGTAGTAATGGAGATGATGCAGTCCTGGAATAGCAGAGGCCAGGTGGCAGCATTTAATTGTCTGAACCAAGGTGGATATAATTAATGCAATGAGCAGCAAAGTTAGAAGGGCAGTCAGGAGTGCTTGACACTCAGAATTCTATGAAGATGGCTCATAAAACATAGACAGCTAAGAAATATATATAATCAATTAATAAATATAATCAAAAGATATTAAGAATGAGGTTAGTAATGCCAAATGCCTTTTTCAGTTACCAGACTAAACTCTTAGATCCACATCTATTGACTTGAAGCTGGGTCTCTGTGAGGAAGGATCCTGCCATAACAGAGCAAGTACATACTATAGTGATTTTTCAAGTCCTTCTGAAAAGGGTAATACACACTGAGAGAGGGGGGTATTCGATTCAAGTTTACGATAATATTCAAAGAAGCAGTGCCATCTTGCCTCATTCTAGTAGGGGCAAACATGGGTCAGAAAATAAAGAAAGCCCTTGTTCAGGTTCATTTGACAGTGGGTCTACTGGTTCCACATATACCTTTGGTCAGTAACTTGCTGGCTAATATTTACAAACTGGCTCTCTGAGGAGAAAAAAAGCTCTTTTTTTTTTTGTTTTTTATAGCAGCTGTTTGTTTCCATGGTGTAAATCCTCCCACCATGACTGAGTTCAAGGTCTCAACATGAGAACATGGATTTGGGAAGAGATGTCTGTGATTGGTTCTTGTGAGCCAGCATGAGCCAGCTCCAACACACCACTGCTCCTAGTGCTCCTTTCCTCAGATCACAAATATATAATTGGAATAGACACACTCCATATTGGCAGAAATTGGCAGAAAATTCATATGAGTTCTTTCACTGTACAGTAGGGAAGATTTCCCACCTCCCCCAGCCAATATAGTAAATTAAAAAAACAATACTTATCCTGAGGTAACGGGTTAAGTTAGCAGTTATAATACTACCTTGGAATACCTAAAGAATGAAGAGGTGGTGTTTCTTGTATAACATAGGTTGGGTTCTCTGGAACCAGACTGAAATGAAGTTTCATATAATATGTTTATTAGATATCAGCACCTATGAAAGGAAGGAGATGAAGTACATTTGAGCAGAAGAAGTCAAAATTCAATGCAAAACTGATAAAATTTTGGCCAATCCTGCTGGGAGTTCTGGAGTTAGTATGTTTGTCAGAGTGTCCCATATTGGATTCAATTTTTGGCCTTTTGTACCCTACCTTGAGCATTTATTAGATGGGCATGACTTAAGGAAAGCAATTCTCTGAAACTAAGGAAGACTCTGAAAGTCCTCCAAGCTGGATGCTTTCTAGTCACCACACTCCATACACCCAGGTAGGCAGCAAGTTCTTCCTCAAAAGCGATCTGGATGACACATCTCTGTGTTAATCTACATCTTAATTCCCATTTAATACTGACCAGTCAGAAATACGCAAAACTCTTATGAATCATGGTGGGTAACTGGTAGGTAATTGAAAACTAAACCAATAAATAGTAAAATAAAATTGCAATACTAGATAGGCCTTCGTGGCAGCCATAAAAAGTCACCTCTCAGATCTTCTGCTTCAGGGACCATAACCAACTGATAGCATTGGCCGTTCCCCTTTGGATCCACTACTATGTTTATACTGAGTCCATCTCCCCCAAAATTGCTCCCAGCCAATGACTGAAGATGGAAAACAGTGAGAGTAATAATGCAGTCTCATTCCTTCAAGATACAAGATCCTCCCATTAGCACCTGTGGCCTGAGGACTTCACATTAGCCTAGCCAAAACCTTCCTGAGAGAGTGCTATGGCCTGAAACTATTCTAACCTGTGATAGGAAAAGTAATGCTCCCCCAAAGATTTCTAAACCCTAATCCCCAGAACCTATGAATATGTTGCCAAACACGGGATATCAATTGACCTAGTGACAAGAATTGTCCATCAAGAGCTGAACATTGTCAGACCTACCAAATTGATATTGGCAGGTCTAATAGCAATTTTAAAGTGGAGGCAGTACATTTGGAATCAAGCTCAAAAAGGTTCTCATGGTACACATAAGCTTACATGAAGAGGTAGCTCAGAACCACTGTCATCTGCTACAACTGAAATGATGCTTCTCTCATATATGAAAGAGGGCTAAAACTAGATAACACAAACATTTTGAGCTTTATTCTCAGATGGGTCAACTTAGCATGTGGGGGTAAGTCAAATATAAACTACTAATGTACCATGGACCCATTCAAAGGTGCCCCTAATCAGTGAGGAGAAATCTTTCCAAAGGACAGGGCTTCAGACATGGCATCTCATCATCTTTCTGTGAAGAGAGAAATAGCCCAAGATAAACATATACTTGGAATAATGTGCAGGGGCAAATGGCTTAGCAGACTGGGCAGAAACTGGAGAAGCAACATTTAAAGATCCAGAACAATAAAGTCAGGGGAAGAGGTATATGGATGGGCAAACAGTGAGAAGATCTTTGTAAAATGCCACATTACTGTAAATGCTCAATTCTTAATGTTTATGATTATTATTGTGGTGGTGCTGGCTGTTAATTTGTTGTTCTCCATTTCACAATGATAGGTTTAATTAGTTCTTGTTCATTAAACTTGTTTAGCATATGGTAGGCCATTTCAGTTTGTAGGCATCTCTTTTTAGCTTGATAGATTTTCTTGCATTATTTCTTTGATATGTCTTTCTCTTCATTTTCTCTATTTAGTCTTTGTCAAATATATTGATCAGATTTTGGCCATCCAGAATTGGAATTCTGTGTATTTTTTTCTTTTAATTTTTTGAATCTCATTCCTTTTTTGCTTTTCTTTAGAAAGTTTTTCTCAATTATACTTATAACCCTTCTATTTAGTGTTATATTTTGGAAACAAATGTTTAATTTCCAAGAGTTCTTTCTTTTAATTAGCTGCTTTTTATTGGGATCTTATTCCAGATTTTTATTTTTTCAACTGAATATAAGGATTCTACTTAAAGTTTTGTTTTATTTAAGTTTGACACTATACTTCTAAACTATATTGTATTTCTTTTTTTTTTAAATTTTATTATGTTATGTTAGTCACCATACAGTACATCATTAGTTTTTGATGTAGTGATCCATGATCCATTGTTTTCGTACAACACCCAGTGCTCCATGCAGTATGTGCCCTCCTTAATACCCATCACCGGGCTACCCAATCCCCCCTCCCCCCTCCCCTCTAAAACCCTGTTTGTTTCTCAGGTCCATAGTCTCTCATGGTTCATCTCTCCCTCCAATTCCCCACCCCCATTTTTCCCTTCCTTCTCCTAATGTCCTCCATGTTATTCCTTATGTTCCACAAATAAGTGAAACCATACGATAATTGACTTTCTCTGCTTGACTTATTTCACTTAGCATAATCTCCTCCAGTCCCATCCATGTTGATGTAAAAGGTGGGTATTCATCCTTTCTGATGGCTGAGTAATATTCCATTGTATATATGGACCACATCTTCTTTATCCATTCATCTGTTGAAGGGCATCTCGGCTCTTTCCACAGTTTGGCTATTGCGGACATTGCTGCTATGAACATTGGGGTGCATATGGCCCTTCTTTTCACTACATCTGTGTCTTTGGGGTAAATACCCAGGAGTGCAATTGCTGGGTCATAGGGTAGCTCTATTTTTAAATTTTTGAGGAACCTCCACACTGTTTTCCAAAGTGGCTGTACCAACTTGCATTCCCACCAACAGTGTAAGAGGGTTCCCCTTTCTCCACAACCTCTACAACATTTGTTGTTTCTTCCCCTGTCCATTTTTGCCATTCTAACTGGTGTAAGGTGGTATCTCAATGTGGTTTTGATTTGGATTTCCCTGATGGTTAATGATGATGAACATTTTTTCATGTGTCTATTAGCCATTTGTATGTCTTCTTCAGAGAAGTGTCTTTTCATATCTTCTGCCCACTTTTTGACTGGATTATTTGTTTTTTGGGTGTTGAGTTTGAGAAGTTCTTTATAGATCTTGGATACCAGCCCTTTATCTGTAGTGTCATTTGCAAATATCTTCTCCCATTCTCTGGGTTGCCTCTTTGTTTTGTTGACTGTTTCCTTTGCTGTGCAGAAGCTTTTTATCTTGATGAAGTCCCCAAAAGTTCATTTTTGCTTTTGTTTCACTAGCTTTTGGAGATGTATCTTGAAAGAAGTTGCTGTGGCCGATGTCAAAGAGGTTACTGCCTATGTTCTCCTCTAGGATTTTGATGGATTCCTGTCTCAAATTGAGGTCTTTCATCCACTTTGAGTTTATCTTTGTGAATGGTGTTAGAGAATGGTCAAGTTTCATTCTTCTGCATGTGGCTGTCCAATTTTCCCAGCACCATTTATTGAAGAGACTATCTTTTTTCCATTGCATGTTTTTTCCTGCTTTGTCAAAGATTATTTGACCATAGAGTTGAGGGTCCATATCTGGGTTCTCTGTTCTGTTCCATTGGTCTGTATGTCTGTTTTTGTGCCAGTACCATGCTGTCTTGGTCATCACAGCTTTGTAATATAGCTTGAAATCAGGCAACGTGATGCCCCCAGCTTTGTTTTTCTTTTTCAACATTTCCTTGGCAATTCGGGGTCTTTTCTGATTCCATACAAATTTTAGGATTGTTTGTTCCAGCACTTTGAAAATGTCATTGGAATTTTGATTGGGATGGCATTGAAGGTATAGATTGTTCTGGGTAGCATAGACATTTTAACAATGTTTATTCTTCCGATCCATGAGTGTGGAATATTTTTCCATCTTTTTGTGTCTTCTTCAGTTTCTTTCATGAGTGTTTTGTAGTTTCTAGAGTATAGATCCTTTACCTCTTTGGTTAGGTTTATTCCGAGGTATCTTAGGGTTTTTGGTGCTATTGTAAATGGAATCGTTTCTCTAATTTCTCTTACTACAGTTGCGTTGTTAGTGTATAAGAAAGTAACTGATTTTTGTGCATTGATTTTTGTATCCTGCCACATTACTGAATTGCTGTATGAGTTCTAGTAATTTGGGGGTGGAGTCTTTTGGGTTTTCCACATAAAGTGTCATGTCGTCTGTGAAAAGAGAGAGTTTGACTTCTTCTTTGCCAATTTGAATAGCTTTTATTTCTTTTTGTTGTCTGATTGCTGTTGCTAGGACTTCTAGTACTATGTTGAACAATAGTGGTGAGAGTGGGCACCCTTGACGTGTTCCTGATCTTAAGGGAAAGGCTCTCAGCTTTTCCCTATTGAGGATGATATTCGCTGTGGGTTTTTCATAGATGGATTTTATGAACTTAAGGAATATTCCCTCTATCCCTATACTCTGGAGAGTTTTAATCAGGAAAGGTTGTTGTATTTTGTCAAATGCTTTTTCTGCATCAATTGAGAGGACCCTATGGTTCTTCTCCCTCCTCTTATTAATGTGTTCTATCACATTGATTGATTTGCGAATGTTGAACCACCCTTGCATCCCGGGGATAATTCCCACTTGGTCGTGGTGGATGATCCTTTTAATGTATTGTTGGATCCTATTAGCTAGGATTTTGTTGAGGATTTTGGAATCCATATTCATCAGGGATATCGGTCTGAAATTCTCCTTTTTGATGGGGTCTTTGCCTGGTTTGGGGATTAAGGTAATGCTGGCCTCATAGAATGAGTTTGGAAGTTTTCCTTCTGCTTCTATTTTTTGAAACAGCTTCAGGAGAATAGGTGTTACTTCTCCTTTGAATGTTTGGTAGAATTCCCCAGGGAATCCATCAGGCCCTGGACTCTTGTTTTGGGGGAGGTTTTTGATCACCGCTTCAATCTCGTTACTGGTTATTGGCCTATTCATGTTGTCAATTTCTTCCTGTTTCAATCTTGGCAGCTTATAGGTTTCCAGGAAGGCCTCTATTTCATCCAGATTGCTCAGTTTATTGGCATATAGTTGTTGATAATAATTTCTAATAATTGTTTCTATTTCCTTGGTGTTAGTCGTGACCTCTCCCCTTTCATTCATAATTTTTTTAATTTGGGTCCTTTCTCTCTTCTTTTGGATAAGTCTGGCCGGTGGTTTATCAATCTTATTAATTTCAAAGAACCAACTTCTAGTTTCATTGATCTGATCTACTGTGTTTCTGGTTTCTAATTCATTGATTTCTGCTCTAATTTTAATTATTTCTCTTCTAATGCGTGGCTTAGGCATCGTTTGTTGCTTTTTCTCTAGTTCTTTAAGGTGTAGAGTTAGTTGGTGAATTCAGGATTTTTCTGTTTTTTTGAGTGAGGCTTGGATGGCTATGTATTTCCCCCTTAGGACCGCCTTTGCAGTATCCCATAGGTTTTGGACTGATGTGTTTTCGTTCTCGTTGATTTCCATGAATTGTTTAAGTTCTTCTTTGATTTCCTGGTTGACCCAAACATTCTTGAGCAGAGTGGTCTTTAGCTTCCAAGTGTTTGAATTTCTGCCAAATTTTTTCTTGTGATTGAGTTCCAGTTTTAAAGCATTGTGGTCTGAGAATATGCAGGGAATAATCTCAATCTTTTGGTATTGGTTGAGACCTGATTTTTGACCCAGTATATGGTCTACTCTGGAGAAAGTTCCATGTGCACTCGAGAAGAATGAGTATTCTGTTGTTTTAGGGTGGAATGTTCTGTAAATATCTGTGAGGTCCATCTGGTCCAATGTATCATTCAAAGCTCTTGTTTCCATGTTGATTTTCTGCTTAGATGATCTGTCCATTGCTGAGAGTGGAGTATTGAGGTCTCCTACAATTAACATATTGTTATCAATATGACTCTTTATTTTGGTTAACAGCTGGCTTATGTAGATGGCTGCTCCCATGTTGGGGGCATAGATATTTACAATTGTTAGATCTTCTTGTTGGATAGACCCTTTAAGAATGATATAGTGCCCTTCTGTGTCTCTTATTACAGACTTTAGTTTAAAATCTAATTTGTCTGATATAAGAATTGCTACCCCAGCTTTCTTTTGAGGTCCGCTGGCATGGAAGATGGATCTCCATCCCTTCACTTTCAGTCTGGATGTATCTTTAGGTTCAAAATGAGTCTCTTGTAGACAGCACATGGATGGGTCCTGTCTTTTTATCCAATCTGCAACCCTGTGCCGTTTCATGGGAGCGTTTAGGCCATTCACGTTGAGAGTGATTATTGAAAGATATGAATTAATTGTCATCATGTTGCCTGTGAAGACGTTGTTTTTATAGATTGCCCCTGTAAATTTCTGTTGTATATCACTCTTGGGGTCTTTCTCCTTTTATAGAACCCCCCTTAATATTTCTTGCAGGACCGGCTTAGTGATCACATATTCTTTCAGTTTCTGCCGGTCGTGGAAGCTCTGCATCTCTCCATCCATTCTAAATGAAAGCCTTGCCTGATAAAGTATTCTTGGCTGCATGTTCTTCTCATTTAGTACCCTGAATATGTCTTGCCAGGCCTTTCTGGCTTGCCAGGTCTCTGTGGATAGGTCTGACGTTATTCTGATGTTCCTCCCTCTGTACGTAAGGAATCTCTTCCCCCTAACTGCCCTTAAGATGGTTTCCTTGGTTCTAAGATTTGCAAGTTTTACTATTACATGCCAGGGTGTTGGCCTGTTTTCCTTGATCTTGGGAGGGGTCCTCTCTGCCTCTAGGACTCGAATGTTTGTTTCATTCCCCAGATTAGGGAAGTTCTCAGCTACAATTTGCTCAAATACATCTTCTAGTCCTCTCTCTCTCTCCACTCCCTCTGGGATTCCAATTATTCTGACATTGGATTGCTTCATGGTGTCACTTATTTCTCTGATTCTATTTTCATGGATTCTGTGTTGTTTTTCCCTGGCCTTCTCTTTTCCCTTTTTATCTATTGTCTTCCAGGTCGCTTATTCTCTCTTCTGTCTCAATTACCCTAGTTGTTAGATTATCTAGATTGGATTGGATCTCATTGATAGCATTTTTAAGTTCTGCCAGTTCAGCTTTCATTTCTGCCTTAGAGACTCTATGTTGCCATTAATTGACTTCTCCATTCTAGCCATTGTCTTCACAATTGCTAGCCTGAATTCCATCTCCGACATCTTGGTTATATCTGCATCCATTTGTAAATCTGCAGCATAAGTCATAATCTCTGAGTCTTTTCTGTTTTGGGGGCTCCTCCTCTAGTCACTCTGTTGATGGAGCGACTCCGTTGCTCCAGGTTTCTGACCCGGGGGCTGCCCTAAAGTCCTTTCCCCGCTGCTACCACTACCGGTCTGTGAGTCTGTGCCCGTCCGCAGCGCGCGAGGCTGTCGCTCACTGGCGGTGTAGGATCCCCACAGCCAGGCACCCTCCCGCTGCCGTTTATCCTCCGATTTTTCCCCGCCGAATCACGGCTCCCTGCTTCGTACCTCAAAACCAACCACCTGTGATATTCTGTTTGTAGAGATCCAGATCCTCTTACATCTCAGCCTGGTTTTGTGGGTGCTCAGAGTGGTCTGGTAGATATCCAACTCAGTTCCGGGGACCAGCTGAAATAGGGTCCCCTACTCCTCCGCCATCTTTCCCCTCCTCCTATACTGTATTGTGTTTCTCCTAGGATTATGTATGTATGTATACATGCATATTTGTCTCTTAGGGTTTTTTTAATGTATCTCTTTTATCCTAGGGTTATTTAAAAAATTATTTATCTTAATCTTTCTTGTTTATGTTGCAAGTTTTCCCTAAATCTTTGGTGATGCATGGGTATTTGGTCATATTTAATAATGAGCCCCACATCCCCAATATAAGCTTACAAAGCTCTGTGCACATTGGTGGGCTTATTAATTTAAAGTCTTTACTTTAGCATGGGAAGCAATGATGCTTATCTGGAAGCCATCATTAAATAGTGGGGCCTTTAAATGCCAGGCACAGAGGCTTCTACTCTAGGGATCATCTCCTACGCTAGCTGCCTTGCTCTCTTCCAGGTGGTTCATACACTTTGTTTTAGAATACTTGAATTTTTAGTTTAGGAGAGAGTGCTTAACTGCTGCTATTCTATTGGAAGGGACAAACCAGTCTTCCATACGTGAACCTCTAAAATGTTCTCTACTTTTCTTTTCTTTGTTGCTTTAATTTATCTTTTCAAGATTTTATTTATTTTAGAGAGATAGTGTGTGTGCACATGTGAGAGAGAGAGAGAGAACGCACACTAGTTGGAGGAAGGAGCAGAGCAGAGAGTCTGACACAGAGCTAGATCTCAGGACCCTGGGATCATGACCTGAGCTGAAGGCAGAAGCTACTGAGCCACCCCGGCACCCCTGTTCTCTGCTTTTCATACCCACATATTTTATCTATGCTTTCACAAACTGATATGTCCTAGTGCAGGGCCTCTCTAAAGTTAGACCAAATAGGTTAAATATATCCTTAGCTGGAATCCTTGTTCTGCTTCATCAGTCAACAGAGTTAAACAAGCATAGTTCTTGCCTTCAAGAAGCTCAGACTTTAGGAGTGTTGATAAAAACAGAAACAGATAATTATAATGTAATGTGGAAAACACAGTAGTGGGTTTTTACAGGCAAGACTGCATGATCATAGGGACAAATTAACTAAACCCATTTGACAGTTAGTGTCAAGCTCTTGATGTCAGGTAAGATCGCCTGGGAAAGGGCACATCACATTTCTTAAAGCCTCATATCTCCCTATTGATGGGTTACAGGAACCCAGACTTGGTTTCCTGGTAATTCAGTGTCATCATATGAAAAGCAGTATAATTATATATTTCTCCTAGGGTATTTTATGAAGACTAAATAGCATGATACATATAAAGCCCATCCAAAAATGCTTAAAACTAGAAAGATCTTATGTATAGAATGCTCTCAATAAGTGATAATAATTTTCTTCAATTCTGTCATATATATTTTATCATATTTTATCTTCTCTGAGATGGGAATTCTTATGATTCTTACCAAAGAAATATGTCATCTGTCAGGCAATGGATTGGGTTATGATATAGCTGTCATTTGTTCATGTGTGAATTTAGAAATGCTCAGAAGCTATCTACTTATCTCCTTGTCATCTCAGCTGCAATATATTTATTAGTCATGTTATAAAAGATTGAAATCAAAAGTGAATCTTTCATTTTTACTTCAAATGTCTTCAGAAAAACAATTCTATGATGCAGAACTGAACAAAAAGGCTTATCCTATATGCAGAAGATGTCTGCAATTAAATGTAGTAGAGATTGCAAAATCTCTTGAGATAGCAGTAACATTTTCAATCAGTGACAGGTCAGTATGACAGATTACTTCACAATGGGCTATGATTTAGGAGATAACATTTTTATGCCAAAAACTTCTAGTTGGCTTTTAAGAAAAGTAGAGTCATTCCTGGAGATTCATATCTCAATTAAAGGGGAGATATGTTTATTTTTGTTTCTTCAATCTGCTTTAGAAGTATATTGTTAATGTTAGAGGTGCAAAATGATGAATGTGGATAAGGACATGAAAATATCCATGATAGCAGGCAAAACTGCCAATCTGCATGATTAAGCCAGAAGAATCTTTAGCCTTCATCAGTGAACTCATCTCTTTTTTTATGCTGAAGAAGAAAATAATGTAAAAGTCTTTGTAAATCAAAAGAAATGAACAAAACTATAATAAAATATATAGGTTTAAATCTAACAAAATGTGTTTAGTAACTTTGTGTTGAAAATTACAAAATGATGAAAGAAATCAAATAAGGCTTATGTAAATGGAAAGATACACTGTGTTCATGGATTAGAAGACTTAATATTCTTAAGATGACAATTATCCCCTAATTGATCTATATATCTGAAGTAGTCTCAATCAAAATCCAATAGAACAGAACTTCTTGTAGAGATGGACAAGCTGATTCAAAAATTTATAAGGGAATAGGGAACTAGAATTTAAAAAAAAAAGTGAAAAAGAACAAAATTGGAGGGCTCACACTAATTGATCTTCAGACCACAGTGAGGTATTGGTGGCATACTTGACCCATAGATCAACTGAGTAGAATAGAGCATCCAAAAATACACCCTCATAAATATTGCCAACTGATTTTTGACAAATGCAAATACAATTAATGGAAAAAGAAGAGATTTTTCAACTATTGTTGCTGACTAGTCATTTATTTGTAAACAAAAGCCAAATAAACCAAAAAAAAAAAAAATGATCTAACCATCCCACCTTGACAAAAATTAGCTCAAAATAATTCAAAGATCCAACAGAAGACATAAGGCTATAAAATTTCTATAAGAAAACATAAGAGAAATTTTTTTGACTTTAGGTTAAGCAAAGATAGGTATATCTCCAAAAACAATATATTTAAGAGAAAAAATAATAAATTGGAGTTTATCAAAATTAAAATAATTTGCTCTGTAAAAGACATTGTTAAGAGAAGAGAATTCCTTGGTTCTGCCTGTATGGAGCTTGGAAGTCACCAAGGTATCCTAACAAGTAAATAGCTAAATAGACTGAACAATCATTAACTCTTTTTGAATCCGTAAGACAGAGGAGGACAGAGGGCAAACAGCTGCCTCCAGAATTGGAAACAGACAGGTGAATACAAGGAGTCACAGCTTCCCAGAGAAGAGACTCACAAATAAAAATCTCCACAGGAACCAGTGTCAGAGTAGGAAAACCTGAACTTTAACTGACAAATTGATGGAGGTTCAGTACAGACTGAGTTAAAAACTCTAGGGAGACCCAGTCATCAGTTCTGTGATTTGCCTCCAGGAGCCTGACCAGATTTCCTACACTAAACACTGAAAAAAAAAAAAAAAAAAAAAAAAAAAAAAAAAAAAAAACCTCCCTTAAGCATATTTCCTAAAGGGAAAGAACAAAAGGAACCATTTTGAAATATGCAAGAGCATTCTGTTCTTTTTTTTTAATTAATTTATTTTTTTACTATGTTCAGTTAGCCAACATATATTACATAATTAGTTATTGATGTGGTGTTCAACAATTCATTAGTTCTTTTTAACAACACCTGCCTTCAGGGGAAACTAGTTAACCAGAGCCTAAACAGCTAGAGTATTAGTTACAGTCAAACTAACTTGGGGAAGGGAACCACCCAACTCCAGCCAGCCTTAGTCATCCTGTCCCACTTAAGGGGAGAGAAAAAGCCAGAAACACTTGTGAAGTTCACAGTCTAGATGGATAGGCTCACTAAAAACCTGACACCTAATTGTAGCACTATAGAATATTTTCCTTCTCTCCTCACCTCACCACATTGCTGAAGGCCTTTTACATCAGGTTATCAAGAAAAAAAAATTACAAGTTATACTAAAAAGCCACAAACACAATTTGAACAGACAAAGCAGACATCAGTAGCAGACATGGAAAGGATGTTGGAATTATCAGATAATTTAAAACAACTATGATTACTACGTTAAGGGCTCTAATGGATAGAGCTGACAACATATAAGAACATAGAGATGTAAATCACAAGAAAAAATTTTAAAGAATGCTAGAGATAAAAAGTACTATATTCAAAATGAAGAAAGACTGAAGGACTTATAAGTAGATTGGACACAGCTGAGGAAAGAATCTCTGAGCTAGAGGATATATCAGTAGAGCCCTCAAAACCAAATAAATAAATAAGTAAATAAATAAAAACAAAGACTGAAAAAAAAAATAGATGAAGGAACAGACTATCCAAGGGCTGTGGGACAACTACAAAAGGTATAACACAAGTATAATGGGAATATCAAAAGGAGAAGGAAAACATAAATGAAGAGAACAAATATTTAAAACAATGATTGAGAATTCCTGCAAATTAATATCAGACACCAAACCACAGATCTTGGAAACTCAGAGAACACCAAGAGTGAAATATAAGATCAACAATGGACTCTGGATAATTATGATATATATGCCAATGTAGGATTAACCTTGGTAAAAAAATGTACTCTTCTAGTAAGAGAGAATGGAGGAGGCTATGCAGGTGTGAGGGCAGAAGGTAAATGGGGAATTTCTGTACATTTCTCTCAATTTTGTTGTAAACTAAAATAGTTAAGTCAAAATAAAAAGGAAATTCTTATTATGAATCAGGGCCAGAGATACTTAGAGCCGTGCAAAAAAAATTTTTTTCTCATAATCTAGGAGAAAATATTTGAAAAATCCATATAAGATAAAGCACACGGATCCAAAAAAACAATATGTGTATGTATATATCTATCTATATTTATGTATGTATACATACATACACCCAACAAGAAAATAACCCAATAAAAATTTGACAAAATTCTTGAATAAACAGTGTGCCAAAGAAGATATATGGATGGCAAATAAGCACATTAGAAGATACTTACAATTATCCATCTTTAGGGAAATGAAAATAAATTTTATACTATCACTGTAGGTACCGCCATCTAATAAAATGATTTTATATTTTTTAACGAAAGAAATGAAATACAATGTAGCTAATAAGAATTTAAGACAACTGAAAATCTCATACATTGCTTGTGGAAACTCATAATGTACAACCAACTTTGGAAAGGCTTGTAGTTTCTTTTAAAATTAAACACACATAAAAAAAATAAAATTAAACACACATTTACCATACAACCTAGCAAATCTACTTGTTATTTACCTAAGAGAAATAAAAACTTGTGTTCACACAAAAACCTGTATGCAAATGTTTAGAGCAGCGTTACTCATGATTGCCAAGTGGAAACAACTCAAATGTCCTTCAACCAGTAATGGCTAAACAAACTGGTATATCCATATAGTGAAATACTAATTAGCAATAAAATTAACGAAGCTATTGATCACACACAGCATGGGTGAATTGCAAGCACATTCTGCTAAGTGAAGGAAGCCAGCCCAAAAGAGTACACATGGTATGATTTCACTTATATGACATTTGGGAAAAGGTAATACTAAGTAGACAAAAGATAGATCAGTAGTTGCCAGGGGCTAGGGTTGGCAGGAATTGACTACAAATGGACAGTAGGAAATTTGGAGGGATGATGGAGCCCTTCTAAATCTTGGCTTTGGTAGCTGGGTCACAGAATCATATATAATTGCCAAAACTCACAGAACTGTACGCTTTTCAGAATCCAGGATTATACTACTGCTCCTTTCAAACAAGAACTTATAAAATGTCTACATTAAAATTTATGGTCCCAACCTGTTTCTTCTAAATTAGTTTTTAATTTGATTAATGAAATGTATTTAACATTATTTTTAACTTTAAAGAAAAGTCAGAAAGTTCAATGTCTACTTATTTAAGCCTGCATAAGGAAATGAGAGTTCCAAAATGCAATATGGATTAGTTATAAAGACTTTGGAATAATATGGTTTGTTTGTAATAGCAATCCAAATTAAACTCGTCATAGGCTCACTGTATTCTAAGTAAATTAATAAAAAAAAGAGATACCTAATTATTTAATTAAGAAGATAAATAAAATAAATTCTAATTTGCAGTAAGGGTTGGGAAGTAAAACTAGAGCAGCTTTTCAACAGTAAAATATAAAAAGGGAAACTGTGTACAAAGTGTGGATAAAAATAAGGTTGTACCTCAAGAATGTTACATAAAATAGGACAGCTCAAGGAACATTAGTCATGAGGGAAAATGAGAAAATAAAAATAAGAAAACATAAGGTCTGAAGCAGTTTTAGTGTAATAGATGGAGATCTGGGAGTCATTTGCACATTTGACAGTTAAAAACATTTGAATTGAATACAGCTCAGAATGAGATAATGTATAAAGACGAAAGAAAAGAGGTACAAGGAAAGGCCTATGGGGGAAAAAGCTACATATATGTGGAAACAGGTAAAGGAGGAAGGAGGAAAATGTGTCCAAAGAAGGAAAATAACAGCAGGGGTAATTAAAATATATTCAATTAAATACTGAAAGTAATTTATGTATATGCTATTTCTCACTGAACTTTTCTAAAAACATAAGGGAAAAGCAAGTGAAAGTATTAATGACTAGTAAATGTCAGAGGTAGGAATGGAAGTTCAGTCTGTTTCACCCCAAATCTTGTCCTCTCATTTTTATCATCATTTTCCAAGCTCACGGATGCATTATTGGTCTTTTGCTATAATTATTTTTCAACTGATTATATATGAACAGTTGGAAAAATGTGCACAAGCTATAATCTATATAATAGGAGAAATTTTACTTTTTATTAATTGTAGGAAATTAAATACATTAATATTTTCAGTTCTTAACCACAATTACCTCTTTTCTCATCATGGAATTAAATATTTGCCTGCCTCTTAGCTTCTATTTGCTCAAAAAACAAATAAAAACATGGGACGCCTGGGTGGCTCAGTTGGTTAAGCCTCTGCCTTCGGCTCAGGTCGTGATCCCAGGGTCCTGGGATTGAGTCCCACATTGGGCTCCTTGCTCAGCAAGGAGCCTGCTTCTCCCTCTGCCTGCTTCTGTCTGTCTGTCTGTCTCTCTCTCTGATAAATAAATAAAATCTTAAAAACAAAAAACAAAAAAACAAAAACAAATAACCCACTCATCCTGTGCCATATGATTAATTAGGAAGAAACAAATGCTTCTTAAAAACCTGTTCTAGGGCGCCTGGGTGGCTCAGTTGGTTAAGCAACTGCCTTTGGCTCAGGTCATGATCCTGGAGTCCCTGGATTGAGTCCTGCATCAGGCTCCCTGCTCGACGGGGAGTCTGCTTCTCTCTCTGACCCTACCCCCTCTCATGTACTCTCTCTCATTCTCGCTCTCTCAAATAAATAAATAAATCTTAAAAAAAAAAAAAAAAAAAAAAAAACCTGTTCTAGTTCAAGAACATCCTCTTCCAGACCTTCCACCTCTTTCTCTCCTATTAGCCAGTGGATTAAGATGAATGATGATTTTGTGGGGGTATAAAACAACTTTTCAGGGGCAGGGATTCATAAGTATTTATGTTTTTAACCTTTTAAAAAGTAAAAGAATGAGTAAGGCATACAAAAGACAGTTTGGTGAGCTTGACTCTATACTTCCAGGTACAGACAAGAGAGAAGGTATTTGCTTTAGGTTAAAAAAAAAAAAAAAGTTACTAAGTAGCATGTCAAGTCTATTAGGCAATTAAATTCAAGGAACCCCAGACTACTAATCCGACTCTCACCCTCTACCTTTATGGGACATTGAATAGAAAGAAAGATATTTTCTTTTAATGATCTTTCACTTTAACAAATATTTATTGAATCTTTGAATATGGAAGGCAAGCATACTTTCTGGTCTTTGATTCTGATTCCTCTTTATTATAATTTATTATTAAGTTTCATAAGAAAATAATCCCAACTTTAATCAAATGTATACTTAGAATAATCTATTCAGTAGTAAAGAAAAAAAACAAAGTTTAGAAAATCATTTCATAGACTGTACAATTGGCATGCAACACATAGAACACATTTATAAAGAATTTTGAACATAAAATTGAATAAGCAGGAATATGTGCAAGTGACAGATTCAGAGCTGAAATATATATAATGATTTTTCTAAATTTTTTCTATTCCTTTATCTAAAATTAGAGAAGCAATTATATGGAAGCCATAAGTAGAGTAAAAGGTGATTAGGAAACACAAGGAGCCCTTTAAGAAATAAAATTCTGACCAATTATTTGAAAGCAGAAAACTCAGCAAAAACAAGAGTGAGAATGTAACTTAGAATGTTGGAAAATCAAAGTACTTTGTTGGGGTTTCTTTATAGCAACTCTGTATTAAATTGCTTGCAAAAATAAGGACCTTGTAAAACTCCTGTTGATAAAAAGCAGATAAGCAAGCACTAGGAAAATAGGAACATATTATATGGGTCTTAAGACCATGCCTTTTCAGAGGGTCCTAGGGACATATATTTAACTATGCAATTAACTATGTATGGCTTTAAATCACTACGTACAATTTCTGAAACTCACAAACTTTCATTGAAGTAACTTAGTTTGCTCTAATAAAAAGAAAACATGGAATACGTGGATGCTTTTTTTAAAAAGAGAAGATATTTGGTAATAATCTTTCACTTGAACAACCTTTATTGAATGTTTAAATATGGAAAGTACCCTTGATTTCCCCTCCTATCTTTGGGGATTCTCTTTTAAATAAGTAGTTCATGCTAGGCCTAATCAAAGTTAAAACAACATTTTAGCTCTCTAGAGCAAAGAACATAATAAATAATTTCATATTTTTTATAAATAAGCCAATCACTTATAATATATTGACACATATTCATAAATGAAGAAACATAAACATAAAATTGAATTAGCAGGCACTGCACCTAGATTTATACTACTAAAAATAAAACTGTGATGTTTTCTCTAAAATCTAAATACTAGTATTTGCAAAAAGATGTCCAAGATAAATACATATCCTTGACAAAGAGCAACATTTGATAGGTGGTTCACAGAAGACAAATTCAACAATAACTCAGACTATCTGGAAACATAACACAGGCATACAAATATATATAATATACGATAAGGGAATTTTCTACGTGAAAAACATTTTCTATTAAATATCATAAAGAAAATGCATCTGCTACAATAGCAACTAGAATTACAAGAGCATACATCAAGAAGGATTCTTAGAAGCAGACATTTTGACCAGGCATTTAAAATGTGGTGAGGATCTCCCAGACAAAGGTGGACAGACACTCCCAGGTGGAAGCAGCTTAAGGAGTGGTGGCGCAGAAGTGGGAATTGTACTGTGGGAGGCTTGGATCCCTCTAATAGAGCAAATGTAGCTCCAGAAAAGTTCCATTTGCTGATCTCCTTTCCATGCCATCAAATCTGGTCACTGTCAGTAGGTGAGGTTGATGAATCTAGGAACATTTAACATCTACTTGGTCTTCTATCACTTCCTCCTATGGTTGGCTCACATATACTTTACTTACTTTTAGTTTGTCTAAAATGTCTCACCAGCTATTTGCTTCTGAACTTAGTTTCACCTTTTTGCCTAAGAACATTGAAAACCACATGATTGGGTAGTGTGATCATTCCACCCCCCATACCCTCTTTTAAGTGTGTAAATCTCAACTATCTTTCTTCTTGCTTCTTGTTATATTTTTCAAATTGAATTAATCAATACACAGTGCAATTTAAGTAGTTTAATTTGGTCCTGCAATATAGCATGCTTAGCAACAAAGAATATTAGTAACATAAAGAAAACATGGGATGGTGAGGTTTGTTTTGATTTGCTTTTTGGAAATTTGGAATAAGTATACCTATTATATGTTTAAGTAATAAGTATAGTTATTTATTATACTAACATTTAAGATGCTAAAAATTATCTAATGGAGATAAGGAGAATTAGAAGATACCTAAGTGGGAAGGGGTTATTGATGAAAGATGGTTTTGTGTAAAGGGTTTGGAGAAATGGTGAGCAGAGGTCCTATGGAGGAACTAGCCTTGAACAGGAGGAAGGACACTTCTTCTGGCAAAGGAGAAAAAGATTTAGATAAAGTCATGGTGTAAATTGATTTGAAAAAGGGCATAGGACGTCAAGGGCATTCTACATGTACTTATTTAACTAATATTTATCAAGCAAGTATGTGCAAGATATGATGGTAAGTGTTAGGTCTTCATTAAGGCAGTCTATACACTCACAGGGAAGACACGTAATTCAAGACGAAATAGTTGAGATCTTCATAATCAGTCATAATTAGTCAAGTGTGGAAAAGTATGAGGGCTAGTAGCATTTCGGGCAGAAGGAATATCTGGTATAAAGTCCTAAAATTTAAGGATCATATGACATATTCAAAAAGTAAAGGAAGTTGGTTGAAATAAAGAGTATGTATGTACGTGGAGGGGTAGAAGGCTGGGGACAGAGGACAGTAAGACGGATAAGAAAAAACTGGAAAGGTAAGTCGGGTGGATAGATTTTGAAAATTTTCTGGTTTTATCCTAAAGACAATGAAAACCATAAGGGCTTTTAAATGGAATCTGACATAAAATAATAATAATAATAATAATTATTATTATTATTATTATTACTACTACTACTACTATTGCTGCTACAATAATAAAACCAGCTATGTGGAAAATGTATTGAAATAACATAGAGAAAAGGAAGACTGGAAGGCACAAAGCTAAATGGATAAATATTTCCCAAAAGAAGTTTGAAAAAACATAAATGAAAGTAAAATATGTTAAGATCCTAAGGGGAAAAATAATAGGAGTATGGCTTTATGTTTTGGTAGCTATGGCACATACAAGAACTGGAACACAATCTTCAGCATTTAGAAAGGGCCAAATTATATCACAATCAAAGATATACACATTGTTACCCATTCTAAAATGTTTGCTTGGAAACAATATAAAGTATCCTCTAATCATTTTCTTGTTAATATTTGTTACATGGTTATACTCCACCATTATAAGAATGAGAAAAATGAAGTCCATGCAGTTGTAAGATATCTAAATTTTCTACAGACATTTTATACCCATTCCCATCACTCCCAAAATTTAGCTTAGTGATAGACATAGAGTGCCTGTAGATATTGATGGAAATTTCCCGTTTTCGATGTGTGCTTGTGGTGCCTCTGCCATAGTCCTATTTCAAATTAATTTCTATTAAGAATAATACATAGCACCACTATAATTGCTCAAGTCTATAAATTTCTGTGCTATTCCTAAGTTTTCTAAAGCATTTTTTTTCATTTTGGTATAGATTTTTTTTTAGTCTTAAAAAGCATATATGATGATGCCCTAATATTGGAATAATACTAAGCCACTAGCACTAGCACTATAATCAGGGTGGAAGGTGACCTTAGATCTGGACAGGGTCCTAAAGACCCTACTGCTCCAGGTTTAACCACTTGCTTAATGGATTTTGGAAAACTCTTGGGAGTTCACTGGAAGAGATTAGAACAGCACCTACATTTGCAGACTCCAGGGAACTCACTGTGTACCAACTACCAATTTTATTGTAGGAACACTGACCCTGTCATAATGTTAATTTACTAACAACTTCATCAATTTGCTGTCTTCTATTCTGTTTGTGATATTCTTCCTAACCCTTGTTTCCAAATCATATATAAAATATATTCCTTTTCCCTGTCTATAAGAGTTGAGGATACTATGGCTTGCCCATGTCCTCTTTTTTTTTTTTTTAAGATTTTATTTATTTATTTGAAAGAGAGAGACACACAGAGAGAGGGAACACAAGCAGGGGGAGTGGGAGAGGGAGAAGCAAGCTTCCCGCGGAGCAGGGAGCCTGATGAGGGGCTCAATCCCAGGACTGGGATGATGACCTGAGCCGAAGGCAGACGCTTAACTACTGAGCCACCCAGGTGCCCCGCCCATGTCCTCTTTACCTGATTCTTGACCTGCAATTAATTTGGTTGTCCCTATGGGAATGGTTACACCTTGGCTATGCCTTTAGACCTAAACAGTCATATTTCTCATAAGCTTGCTTTGTTGAGAATACGTTTTTTGAATGCTTTTCCAACAGAGCTTTTCCGCTTCCTTTCAAGTGGTTCTTAATAAGCATGGTATTTATTGTTATTCAGGTCTATAGGGGGCCACAGATCTGTGGTGTGGTTCATGCAGATGGTGCTGTCTTAAAACACCACATCTAGGGCGCCTGGGTGGCTCAGTTGGTTAAGCGACTGCCTTCGGCTCAGGTCATGATCCTGGAGTCCCGGGATCGAGTCCCGCATCGGGCTCCCTGCTCGGCAGGGAGCCTGCTTCTCCCTCTGCCCCTACCCCCTCTCATGTGCTCTCTCTCTCATTCTCTCTCTCAAATAAATAAATAAAATCTTTATAAAAAAAAAACCCACCACATCTATTTTCAAGAACATACTTTTAAAAAAGATGCAATATTATTAAAAACAAACAAAAGAGATACAATTCATTTCCCCACTGTCTCCACTATTTCTCACAATTTAATTAACTCCTGTATTACTGTGGTTCTCTCTCTCTCTCCTCATGGTGGTTTTCTCCATTTTCTGGCCCTATATATTCATCATTAATATCATGTGGTATAATATTTTTCCTTGAACTTAGCAATTATATCTTATGTTTCATTAACATCTTCTCCACCAATTACTGTTCTTGGACTCATTCTCATTTAATAGTAAATGATTGATTGTATACTTCAAATACTAGAACATGCAGCTTTCTCATTATCAAGCAGTGGATTTATAGATTCCTTAGATCCACTATCAGAGTTCTTGATTCATAACACATAAAAAATGTGGCATGCTGACTAAATTATGACATAAGCCAGAAAACTGTCCCATAAGGATTCATGTTCTCCCAATTGAGAAATTGTACAACTAAATATCACAATGAATAGATATAGGATTAAAAAGTCATATGAATCATCTTTTTCATTATCATCCCTCGCCCCTCTATCTTGCCTCACATCCTGGCTAACCACACAAGCCTTTCTGACAAAGCAGGGATGCCTTTCTATAAGCAGGTGTGGCATCAGTTAAGAGAGTTCAAGAAGATAAAGTGACAGACAGCTTTCTTACACTGGAGTCTTCTTGAAACCCTCTCACCATTCCCATGGGAATGCTCTTGATGACTATAGTGTCCTTAATATATGTGATTTTAAATGGAGCTGGAAACTCAGTCAGTGGCAGAAACAAGATCACAATAGTAGTTATGCAGCCATCAAAAGGAATGAGATCTTGCCATTTGCAACGACGTGGATGGAACTGGAGGGTATTATGCTGAGCGAAGTAAGTCAAACAGAGAAAGACATGTATCATATGACCTCATTGATATGAGGAATTCTTAATCTCAGGAAACAAATTGAGGGTTGCTGGAGTGGGGGGTGGGGTGGGAGGGATGGGGTGACTGGGTGATAGACACTGGGGAGGGTATGTGCTCTGGTAAGCACTGTGAATTGTGCAAGACTGTTGAATCTCAGATCTGTACCTCTGAAACAAATAATGCAATATATGTTAAGAAAAAAAAAAGAAGATAGCAGGAGGGGAAGAATGAAGGGGGGAAATCGGAGGGGAAGATGAACCATGAGAGACGATGGACTCTGAAAAACAAACTGAGGGTTCTAGAGGGGAGGGGGAGTGGGAGGATGGGTTAGCCTGGTGATGGGTATTAAAGAGGGCACGCTCTGCATGGAGCACTGGGTGTTAGGCACAATGAATCATGGAACACTACATCTAAAACTAATGATGCAATGTATGGTGATTTACATAACAATAAAAAATTTTTTAAAAAGAGATAATGTAAGGGAAAAGTGTACTTTAAAGTAATACACAGTCTGGAATTCATTTTCTTATCACTGTTCTTCAATACTTCAAATCAGATATCTAATTTATTAGCTCTACTAAGTCTGAACAACTTATTTGCCCTGTTCTGTTCTCTTTTGGTTATATGTCTGGAGCATGCCATTATATTCCTAATGAAAGAAACAAATTTCCATTTAGAAAGAGAGCCTCCATTATCAGGTCCTAATAAACTATATGAGTAAGATTCAAGATTAGGAGTGCTGGAAATGAAAACTGACCTATGCTGAAATTAAAACTATAGTAATGTAAATGGGTATCTCTTGTGTGAAATGTTCTCCAGGTGGGATGGGACTATTCTTCGTGCCAAGTGAAACTTACAATGGAGTAATTAGAATACATTCTTTGTTTACTTACTGAAACTTATTTCATAGCAAGATGAATTTTCTGAAATAATATGTGGGAGAAAAAGAAGTTATGTCATACTTAAAATTAATTTCACAAATTGCTAAGAGTTTATGGATTTTTTTCCCCAAAAGGGACTAAGTATACAGAAAACCTGGTGATGTCTAAATCAAAAAGATAAGAAAAGATGTCTAATAGTGTGCTAATAGTGTATTGCTAATCACATTGTTAATAGTGTATTAAGTGGGTGTTACAAATCTCTGGAGAATTTGCATTTTTTTCAATTAATTATATCTTGAAAGATAGAGGAAAATAAAAAAAATAAATTATCAAGAAATGTAAACCAATTGGTTTTGCCAAACCTCTCCAATTAATCGATAAGTAATAGAGCCATAAAACTGAGTATCAGCCTCAGTGCTCACTGTGCGCCACTTATTTTGACCCAAGTATGAGAACAATGCTAACGATACATTAACGTTGTCCTGCATTTATAAGATGACACTGCCAGGTACCCAGTGGTGGGGTTTTTTTAATTATTTTTTGAAGATTTATTTATCTATTTGAGAGAGAGAGAGAAGGGAGTGGGGGGGGCAGGGCAGAAAGGGAGGGAGAGGGAGAATCCCAAGCAGACTCCCTCCTGAACACAGAGCCCACCATTATGGGCCTTGATCTCATGACCCTCAGATCACGACCTGAGCTGAAATCAAGTCAGACACTTTAACCCACAGAGCCACCCAGGTGCCCCAGAAGTCTTCTACATTTATTAAAATGCATTTGATTGTTGCTATTTTCTGACTTTAGAGGCATTTCAGTGTCCAAATAATATTTGTAAATACAGATTTATAAATAGCAGTTAAGTAATGGGCATGCTTATTTAATCAATAGCTCTAGTTATTGATACTCGGAGATTGATAAAAATATTGTAAATGCTTATTTGTTTTTTTTTTTTTCATTAGAAAGCCTAAAAACATGATTGCATTAGGATGGTTGTCCAAAATCAGAACTTAAAATATAAAGGGAGTCTCTAACTGTGACCAGAAAAATAAACCTCCTCAGTGAAAGAATATCCATGGCTTAGAATTTAGTCTCTGAAAATCTAAGGATTACATGCTGTTAAAAAAAAAATGTGTTTAAATAAACCCCTTCTTGAAAAACAAAGCTGGAGTTGTCACACTTTCTGATTTAAAAGCATATTACAAAGGTATAGTAATCAAGGAAGTATGGTGCTGTCATAAAATTAGACATATAGACCAATGGAACAGAAATCCAGGGCCCAGAAATAAACCTTCACTTATATAATCAACTAATATTTGACAAGAGAGCCAAGGATACTCAATAGGGAGAGGATAATCTCATCAATGAATGGTGTTGGGAAAAATGGATAACCACATACAAAAGAATAAAATTAAACCGTATCTTACATCAATCACAAAAATTAACTGGTAATGGGTTAAAGATTTAAACATATAAAATGAAACCATAAAACTTCTAGAAGAAAACATAAGGAAAAAGCTCTATGACGAGTCTTGAAGCAACACTTTTTCTTCTTTTTTTTCTTTTTTCATCAGTCTTATATAATACCCAGTGCTCTACATCATGCGCCTTCCGTAATGTCCGTCACCCAGTTACCCCATCCCCCCACCAACCTCCCCTCCAGCAACCCTCAGTTTCCTATGATTAAGAGTTTCCTATGGTTTGTCTCCCTCTCTGATTTCGTTTTGTTTTATTTTTCCTTCCCTTCCTCCATGATCCTCTGTTTTGTTTCTCAAATTCCACATATCAGTGAGATCATATGGTAATTGTCTTTCTCTGATATACTTATTTCACTTCGCATAATACCCTTTAGTTCCATCCACATCATTGCAAATGACAAGATTTCATTTTTTCGATGGCTGAGTAGTATTCCATTGTGTGTGTGCATGTGTGTGTGTGTATATATATATACACACACACACACCACATCTTCTTTATCCATTCATCTTTCGATGGACATCTTGGCTCTTTCCATAGTTTGGCTATTGTGGACATTGCTGCTATAAACATTGGGGTGCATGTACCCCTTCAGATCACTACATTTGTATCTTTGGGGTAAATTAGTAGTGCAATTGCTGGGTTGTAGGGTAGCTCTATTTTAGTTTTTGAGAAACCTTCACACTGCTTTCCAGAGTGGCTGCACCAGCTTTTATTCCCACCAGTAGTGTAAGGGATTCCCTTTATTGGAGCAACACTTTTAAATATGATACCAATAGCACAATCATCAAAAGCAAAAATTAGTAAGTGGGACTACATAGAACCAAAAAGTTCCTGCACAGCAGAAGAAATGACCAACTAAATTAAAAGGCAACTTATGGAATGGGAGAACATATATGCAGATCAATCTGATAGGGGTTAATATCCAAAATATATAAAAACTAAGACAACTCAATAGAAAAAAAACAAAAAACAAAAAACAAATAATCCAATTAGAAAAATGGGAAGAGGAACTGAATAAGTATTTTTCCAAAGAAGACATACAAATGGCCAACAGGTACATGAAAAGATGCTCAACCTTACTAGTCATCAGAGAAATGCAAATCCCCAAAATCACAATGAGATATCACCTCACATGTAGTAGAATAGCTATCATCAAAAAGACAAAAGATAAGTGTCGATGAAATTGTGGGGGAAAAGGAACTCATAGGCACTGTTGTTGGAATATAAATTGGTGCAGTCACTATGAAAAACAATATGGAGGTTTCTAAAAAAAATTAAAAATAGATCCAGCAACTTACCTATATTTACATCTATATAGTATCATAATATATATCAGTCATGAGAAAGAAGAAAATCCTGGCATTTACAACAATGTGTATGGCCCTTGAGGGCATATTATGCCACATGAAATAAGTCAGACAAAGACAAATACTAAATGATACAAATTATACATGGAATCTAAAAAAGCAAACTCATAGAACCAGAGAGTAGAATAGTGGTTGCCAGGGGCTAAAAGGTAAGGGGATGGGGAGATGTTGGTCAAAGGGTACAAACTTTCAGTTATAGATGAATAAGTTCTGGGAATCTAATGTATAGCATTGTGACCATCGCTAATAATACCATATTATATACTTGAAAGTTGCTAAGAGAGTAGATCTTAAGTATTGTCACCACAAAAAAGAAATGACCATTATCTGACATGATGGAGGTGTTAGCTAATATTATGGTGGTAATCATTATTAATACATAAGTGTATCAAATCAATACATCTTATACCCTAAACTTAAACATGTTATATACACAATTATATCTCAGTAAAGTGGGTGGGGGGGGAACCAAACAAATAAACTTTAAATGACCATATTCTTACATAAAAATTGAGTGCCTTCAATATAGATAAATAAATAACATTAAAACTCCAAAAACTACTACAGATGTTATCAAATACCTCATTCTAATAGTGAGTTAGGACTTTTGTGAGATCTTTTTTTTTTCTTTAACTTTCAACAATTTACTAGTCAGTTATATTTTTGTTTATTAAGTGCTGTCCTTTAAGGTAAGATATGGTTTACAAATGAAGTCTGCAATTTGGGATTTTCACTAAATGAGAGGAAATTCTGTTCTCCAACCTTCATTTTATTTTTGATTTGGTAAGATACTGAGTAAAAAAAGTCATTCAAATACCAATCATTTGTCCAGAACTTTGTAGATGCTCTGAGAGATGCTGGAGTTAGTACTGAGAACCATTCTGTTGGTTCTAGGATTCCCTTAGTTACAAATGTTAAAGATATTTTCACAGTGACAGCATCCTCTACAAGAAAGGAACCATGTAAGTAATGATGGCTGACTCTCAGAACTGACTCAGCCACTACTGCCTTCTTAAAATACTAGTCTCCTTTAACTTCATGACTTCTTTCCTTCTGGTTTCTGTTTAACTTTGTAATCACTTTTTATCAATGTCTTCATGAAGTTACTCACTAGTCTTTAAACTCCTGGTGGGTGCGGAGTTCACACCCCACCAGGCCCCACTGAATATATTCACTCCCATGGATTCACTTACAAATTGTTTATTCACATCTTATGAAGGAATTTATTACCCACGTCTCTCCTCAGAGCTCTGACAGATTAGATGACTTCACCAAATGTCCTTAAACTGCAATTGAATGCATGCAAAACTGCACTCTTCATTTCATCGCCCTTACAGTATAAACCTCCTGTATTTCTGTCTAACAAGTTCAGAAATCATGAATCACCCATGCCTCCTCCCTTTCCCATACCAACCTACCACCTAAACCACTGCCATGTCCTATAAAATTTCTCTCTTCCTTTGGAATCTATCTCTTCCCTCTATTCCCTCATCCTTAATTCATAGTCTCATAATTTCTCTCCTGATTTATAGTAACTTGTTTTAAATTGTCTCCTTTGCTCCCAGTTTTTTTCTTACCTCTAATTTACTTTGCATACTTTTGAAAATCAGATCATGTTATGCAGTGTCAAATTTTCTAATTGTCTTCAACATCAAACTCCTTAGCTTGACTAATAAGCCCTTCAAAGTCTGGCCTTTTTTTTTTTTTTATCTCCAATGTTGTATTTTATAATTTCAACCTTCCTTTTACAATCAACACCTACCCACTGCCACTCCTCCCCTATGCTCAACATACAAAACTGTTGTCTGGTTATATTAATCTACTTAGAGTTTCCTCAGTGTATCAGGATCTCCTGAGTTTTCACATATTGCTCTTCTGTCATATTGACTGATATACTTCCTTCTTCACTTCTTGTCTATCAGATCCCCACCATACTTCGTCTAGCTCATAGATCCTTTTATTTTGAACCTGGGTTTAGATGTCCTACCTCCAGGAAGACTTCCTTATAAATACATTAATCATGGCCTTTATCACACATCATCTCATCTGTTTCCATGACTGACTTCCTCATAAACTTTAAGCACTTTGACTTTGAGGATCTGACATTATTTGAGTTTGTATGTTTAATACTTAGCATTCTGGTTAGCACTGGGATGCAAAGTAGACATTTGATATATTTTACTGAATTCATGAATTAATAAATAAATTTGCAATAATTAATAATTATATAATAATAAATAATGCAATCCTGATACAGTAGCTATTCAGATATTAGTGAAAGGAAAATATATTCACATATTTCAGAAAATCAGCAGTTACTGTGAGACACACTGTACCATTATGAAGACATACAAATAATGTTTAAAACACTTTTGTGAAACTTTGCATTTTATATCTATACAGGAGGATTTTAGATTTTAGAACCAGAAAAATATGTATTATTATCATTTTAATTCTTATTAAACAAGGTCATATAATTTTATAGTATTGACATCAATATATTCCTGATTATAGAAAATATGGTAAACAAATGACACTATGAAAAATCTTATAAAAGTTTGGACATTGACAGAAAAAAATCACTTACAAACAAAAGGCATGAAATGAACAATTTCCTTAGTGGGGGCAGGGGTGGACAGGGAAGAATATTAATAGAGTCAGCAAATGCATAATGTCATAATGACTAATAAGGTATTTTTGCCTTGCACACTTTTAACCCACGATTGTCTAATAATGGTAATCTCAATATTTTGGCTTTATTTCTTTAGCCTCTGGCTCTGATATTTAAAATGGAAATTACATTTAAAATTAACCTAGAAAGGTTAACACTTAAGTTTTCATTAATCCTTTTCTCCTTAGTGGGAACAGCTCCTCAGATTCTCTTTAGCTAACTGGATTATGTGTGCGGTGCATATGTATGTGCATGACTGACTTTATGTGGAGTTTTTGGTACAGATAGGAGTGAAGAAAATGAGCAAAAGGATTTATAATCCCAAACTATTTGTATGTAGTGTTTTTGTTCCTAATTAAAAACATCAAATTAAAAAGCATTTTTACATTTTGTTATTACTTGAAACAAATAATATGAGTTCACCTTCCCTAGAAAGATGGAGCAGAGCAATTCTTCATGAAAGGCTCTAGGAGCTGTCTCCAGACCGAATATGTATACCTTGCCTTGCAGTCTCCAGCAGGGTATTAAGTATCAGCTGCCTCAAAGGTTGGCGCCAACCTTCTTCTTCAGTGCATCACAAACCAGAATTAATTGCAAATCAATCGAACAAAGTACAACTGATCAGTAAACCAATTAGTAATTTTAGCTATTCATCCTGTCTTCATTTACTAGGGGGAAAAGTGGGGAATGGAAGTGCTTTTTAGAACACATATAAGATTCCAGTCTTTACCTCACTGCCCTCTGCTTCCCCACCCATTTACATTACAAGAACATTCTTATGTAAACCCTGTGAAAAGCACGTTACATGAATATTATGCAAGTAGTCTTGGAATTTGTCTACTTTATTTTGGAAGTATAAATTAGCTTTGGCAAATAATTCCTGGACAAAATAAAACTAAATAAGTTTTCCTATGCAAATATGGTATGTTCTATTTTAAAATCAGCTTTGAGAAAAAAAATTAATATAACATTTTTTCTACAGTTTTTATTATAATATGCTCATTCTTAAATGATAGATATTTGAAGGTCTCTGATTTAAGGGTAAGTAACTCTTAAACGTATATGTCGGTATTTGTCCTAAATTTCATTATGTGAGTGATATTTTTTCACTATCCTTTGGTGTGTGTATATATATACGTGTGTGTACATATATATGTATACATATGTGTGTATATGTGTATATATGTATATATAGAGAGTATACATATACTTTAATATAATATATATATTATAATATAAACATTCACAAAATAAATCTATATTTATAGCTTTCTCAGTTTCCTGTCAGTGCCAAATGATCTTACCTTTGATAGTACCTCATATGTTACCTGTTAGTGACTGGAGGTTCATATTATATACTTTGTATATGTTTACACTCTAATACTGATTAGGATTTTTTTTTTCTTTGTTACTTAATTGAAGGCCAGAACATCAATTTCGAGTGAGCCACTAGGCTGGGTTTATATAAAATTATTCTGCTTGAGAAAGAAATTAAATTCAGGTTAGTATTGTCATTCATAGAAGATAATATGTTTTTAGTCTAGCTCAAGCGAAGATATTTTTAAAAACTGCATTGACTTATGGATTCAGGCCATTGCTAGTACCATCCTGTGAGTACAAATAGTGGTATCCCAGAAAAGTAAGTTTTTATATACACTAGTTAAAACAGATTTAGTATATCTGAGACCACTTGAAATTCCTATGGAAATTCATCAAGTTAGCTTAGTTACAGTACTCTTCTATAAGGCTCTGCTGCTTAAAAAATCAATGATAGAGAAATCTAAATGGTCATCATGTTGCCTTTATCACTGGAGAGGAATTTATCTACTTCAAAAATCTTTTTTTTCACAGCAGGTCTCCAAGGATAAATATATTTCAACAGGAAATCTTAAGATAAAGGAGTAGATTGTCTAATAAAATCACTTCAAGCATAGTACAGGTAACTTATAACAGAGTATTCTCAATCCCTTTGATCCATCCCTTGTGACACTACTGTCATTCATTTCACTTATCCACATGCTATAATTACCCAAAACATTGTTGTTATTATTACATTGAACAGTTATCTTTTAGATAAGTTAATAACAAGAAAAATAAAAGATTTTGTTTTGCTTTAATGAATTCATTCTTCAATACTCTTCTTTCCTTTATAGAGATCCAAGTTTCTGAACTATATCATTTTTCTTCTTCATGAAAAATGGAACATTTCTTCTAGGGCAGGGATGCTGGCAATGTGCATGTTACACATTTAAAAATTGTCCTACAGTTCTGTTTTCTTTTATTTCCTTTTTTCTCCCAGTCTTTTTTTTTTTTTTCTCTCTCTCTTCTCATTGTTTCTCAGCTTGGGAAGTTTCTACTGACCTATATTCAGGTTTAGAAAAGCTTACTTCCTCAGCTATGTTGAGTACACTGTTGAGTCCATCAAAGGCTTTCAGCATTTCTATTAGTGTTTTTATTTCCGGCATTTCTTTTTGATAAACCTTTCTTAAAGTTCTCATGTCTCTGCTTATATTAACTATCCCTTCCCGCTTGTTGTCTAATTTTTTTTTTTTTTTCCATTAGCTCCTTTAACATATTAGTCATAGTTACTTTAAATTCCCTGTCTGGCAATTCCAACATTTATGTCTGAGTCTATTTCTGATTATTGCTTTATCTCTTCACACTGCTTTTACTTGCCTTTTGGCATATCTTGTAATTTTTTATTAAAAGCTGGACATGTGTAATATATAATAAGAACTGAGGTAATCTGGTATTTAGTGTGAGAATGTATGATAATCTGGCTAGGAGTCAGGCTATGTTTAATGTTTGTCCTCTAATGTCCTTATTTTTATCTCCCCTCTTGACTTTGGGCTTCCCTATATATTCTTCAACTGAAAGTATCAGGGTCTTTCAGCGGTAATACACTGTTATACTCAAGGAATATTGGTGTTATAGCGATGTGTAGAGGAGAGAGAGGGTTCTATACTCTTCTAGTTGAATCTGAAAACCTTTAGTGAGCCTGTCTCTTGGGGCTGTGATATTCACAGGTGTTTCTTCAGTGGTATAACTTTTTTTCCCCTCTGCTCCCTATTCCTTTCCTTGCCTACATTGCCCCTGGTTTATTTCTCTGAATCCCTGATCCATTTTGAGTTTTTTTTGTTATTGTTTCTTTGAATTTTCTTTCTCCTCCCTCAGGTGAGACAGTAAGGCTACAAGTTTGTCTAATGGGAGAAGGAATGCCCCTCTTCCAACTAGTATAAAATATTGGCAAAGTCATTTCTCCTGGAGTATAGACCTTTTATATGGAAAAAGTTCAGGGCATATATCACAATGATTACTCCTTCCCTTCCCCTGCCAGCATTATGAGGGTATATTTCTCGGTTCTTTGCCATGAGAACTTAGGTGTGGGAGAGTAGTTGCTAGATGTAAAGCTTATGAAAAGGGGGGTGGTTCCCATAAGACTATGACCCCAGGAGTTTCTTAATGTTATGCCAGTTGACATTCAGACTCCAACAACTTGTCAAAAGTAACATTTAAATGTTCCTACCAGTGTAAGGTTCCAGCAACTTATGCTCCAGATAGGCAGATCTCAACCATGTCTCTTGGTATGAGTCTGTTTCTCCTAATTATGGGGGTAGCAATTTGCCCTGTAACCTCAATTCTTTGATAGATCCAAGAAAAGTCATTGATTTTCAGGATGTCCTTTTTGTTTTTGTTGTAAGGACAGGAGTGATAAATTCCAATCTCTTGGCATGTTAAAGCAGAAACCAGAAGTCAATGCTTTAACATAAGAAAACACAGGTTATTATAGTACAATGTAAGGATGGTAAAACTCAAGTGTGACAGACAGGAAAAACTTTTGGAATGAAATCATAACAGATAAATTAGCCATGTGACCACTCAAAGAAAGAACTTTCTAGACAGAGAATGTAGGTATGCAGGTGCAAGAAAGCAGTAGAAGAACATCATGTGGTAAAATCTAGCAGTAGTATAGAGTTCAAGAAGGTAGTTATTAAGAAATAAGTTTACCTGAGGCGCCTGGGTGGCTCACTTGGTTAAGTGTCAGATTCTTGGTTTCAGCTCAGGTGGTGGTCTCCTGGGTCATGAGACTGGGCTCCACGTTAAGCTCCTTGCTCAGCTGGGAGTCTGCTTAAAGATTCTCTCCCTCTGCCCCTCCCCCCACTTGTGTGCATGCTCTCTCTCTAGCAAATAAATAAATCTTAAAAAAAAAGAAGTTTACCAAAAAAATATATCTAGTCTTTGCATATTTTTCTTGTATCTTCTGTTAAGTTTTTTCCTGGTATCCTGTTACCTAAAATCAAAGTTATGTAATTAAAAGATTGATTTCAGTACATAGAATCAGCTCACAGCTTAGAGAGATGCTGAATAGTCTAATCTATCAAAGAAAAAAAAGAACTCCTGTGATATAAGTATGTCCTTCTCCTTTTTCTTTTGTATATTTAAAATGAAACAAATATGTATTTATTAAACTTTAGCAGGAAATTATGTCAATAAATAGACAACTGGTTTTGTGTGCTTTTTTAAAAGATTTATTTATTTATTTTAGGGAGGAGGGGCAGAGGAAAAGGGAGAGAATCCCAAGCAGATTCAGCGCAGCTCATGGTGACTATAAATAGTGTAAAGGAATTAAAGCAGGTTTCTGAAGGTTATAAAATTTTCTTTCATTCGATTTTTTTATAAAATTTTTCAATTGTAAAAGTAGTAGTGTGAATCCTATATGTTCTATTTAGATTAAACTGTTATTACTTTGCCATATTTGCTTGTATACTGAAGTAGTTTAAAGCAAATTTTAGACATCCTGGCATTTTACTCTTATTATACTTTAATACCTAGTTCATATCCAAATTTCCCCAATTACATGAAACGTCATTCTATAATCAATTCGTTTGAATTTTAATCCAAAAAAAATTCTGCAGACTGATTTGGCTATTATGAATTATTAAAGAGATCAGGTCAGTGTTCAAATAAACTCTACATTCCGGATTTATCTACTTGCCTCCAAATGGTGATGTTTATTTTATTTTTTATTTTTTGGAGAAAGAGAGTGCACATGTATGCACACAGTGGAGGGGAAGAGGCAGAGGGAGAAGAAGAGGAAGAAAGAGAATCTTAAGCAGTCTCCATGCCCAGCTCGAGCCACACTCAGGGCTCAGTCTCACGACCCTGAAATCATGATCTGATCCCAAACCAAGACTCAGGGGCTTAACCAACTGTGCCACCCAGGTGCCCCACAACTGGTTTTGTTTTATTTTATTTTTATTCTGTTTTGTTTTGCAATAGTAAAGGGGAACAAAAGAGAGGGTGTAAAAGGGACCTTGAGGGAGAGAGGCTCACAAGAGCACAGCTCCTCTTTTTATTGCTGTAGACACTACTCAAGAGTGAAGACTTTCACAATCACTGAAAAGGTAGGTTATTGAACATCTCCTCCCCCTATAGGTGAGCAATCACCCCAACCTCTGCATAGGTAGCCATAGCAGGCAGACAATGATGTCATCTACAGATATAAAGGATTCCATCCTTATAACTCAAATGTGACCTCTGGATTTAGACACTGACAAAAGAAGATGACATATCCCAAGAATCTAAAATTGGGTAACTGATAATACTGATGCTTTATCTTTGATCTATAGCTTATATTTTAACTTGTTGGAGTCAAGGTACATTTTCTCTTTCTCTCTTTCTCCCTTTCTCTTTCTTTCTTTCCTTCTTTCTTTCTTTTTTTTTTTTCATTTTGAATAACCAAGGACACTGACAATGCTACTTACCTAAAATACAGTTTATATTCAAGTGAGAAATTCTGATTTGTTTCATTAACATAATAAATGTTTTGACTTCTAAGTAGTTTAAGGAGCTTTTAAAGAACCTGGGAGATTGAATTAAATCTAAAAAATATGTATCTTTGATAACTTTTATTTCAAACATGAAAATAAACATTGTCCTTGATACCCTTTAATTATGACTAGTAGATTTCTGCCTAGACTCTTTAGCTATGGTCCTGTGGCTGAGTTTCCTGTTGGAGACTGTAGTAAGATGATATAGGAGAGATGTAATAGAGTGATTACTTCATAATAAACTTGAAGATGACCAATAGAAAGCAGGGATATGCTCAGAAAACCTTAGCTCACCTTGGATATGGCTTGCATGGAAACCCTCTCAATATTCCCCACTGCGGGCCCCTGGTCTTTTTCTGTTCCCCATCTCGACCTTCCTCTACCAATACCTTTGTCTCCATGTGAATGGCCTCATTTGAGTGTCTATTTGTCTGTTTGAATTAGAAAAAGTCTTTTTAGCAAGTAGACAGTAGCTTAGGTTCCTTAAATCTATGGCCTGGGCAAAATCCTCTCCATGCCCAATATCTGTATTCCTTAACAGTTGTGCAGTTCCAGAGCTTTGAGGGATCCCAGAAAATATGTCTATATTTAGCAGCTTTGGTTTCAGATTACAATTTTGTTACATTAATTGGGTAACCTGAGCATTCATCCACCTGGTTCTTAAGACAGCATCTTCTAGCACAGAAGAATTTGATTTTCCACCTCTTGTTCCCTATTTGTCCATGCTCTTATCCCACCAATTACTCTCAGTTTTATTATATATTAATACTCATTGTACTGCTGGTCACCACCTAAAAGCCCAAGGTCAAAATTCCAAAAAAGATGCTATTTCCTCTCCATGGGCATCTGCAAAGGAATATAAATAAGAAAAGCCACACTTCTTCACTATCAGTCAACCCCTCAGTGAATCCAAGATGACTATTTTGGCTGGACAAATAAACATAGTACACAGTTTTTAATTCAGGGACCAGGGCTATTTATAAGTGGAGTTTTAGCAAAGGTGGTGAATGGTTAAAGTTGATAAAAGGTTCAAGGTTACTATAGATTTTCCTTCAGGGTCCAAAGAACTACCAACTGAGAGGTTAAGTTCTTCTTCACAAAGATGTTACTTCCACCACAGGCCTCCAGTTCCTAATCACCTTTCCTTGCTTTCAAATTTGGCACTGCCCCCCACTCCTTCTTCAAAATTTTCTTGCATGAAACTTCACTGTATGCACAGGTGAGGACCTCATCCTGGATCCAACTCTCTTATCTCATTTGTACATTTCTGAAGTGTGAGTCATTGATTTCAGAAACTATCTCAGAATATTAGCAACACAGTAAGTGCTGGTCACAACTACACAAGCTGAACATGAGAAAGGTGTGGAAGAAGCTTCGGGGCTCCAAATTCAGAAAACAAATCCAGAGTAACAGCCAACCAGATTAGATTTCCTCACCAGGGTAGATTTCAACACATCTGAAGCTTTAACTATTTTACTTGTAAGGCAGAGCACCATTGCACACATCTCCCAAGGACCAACAATTTTAAGGGAGAGTATAGGCTAATATCATTAAGAGGTAGAAAATATTTGCAAAGTGCCCTCTCCATCAATGAACTTTGTAATTTACATTATTATGTTGAGCAATTAAGTTATCTTATAGAGCCCCAAATATTCATACCATTGTTATTTACCTTCCCTGATGAGTAAAAAAGGAAGCAAAATTATCACCTTTATTACTCTTAGAGGCCAAATTGTTGAGTGTGGATCTAGATCTCTTTGCCATGTGCGTTTGCACTATTAAATTCCAGTCATAGACAAAACTGAACTTGGAAAGCCTTTCCACACAGAAAAGTCCTGCGTGGGTCTGATTTATGACATAAAGGAGCGGAAGGAAACTCATTCCTTCCTTGGTCACGTTTGTACTCAAGAGGAAAAAAAGGACAGATATGATCTAAGTGTGCTAGTTATTCTTCTCAAAGAATCCACTCTACCTCTTTAAGTTAAGTCAGTAAAGGAGCAAAATGTGTGCTTAGGGAAAATCTTCCAGAAGACTGAAAAAGCAGAGAATGTGCTTTCCTCTAACACAGGGTAGTACAAGTACAAACTGCCTTATCCATAACTTTGAAATCCAAAAGGCTCTATTTCTTTTTTCAAATTTGGAACAAATTCATTTAGCTGCAAAACCTCAACTGAGCAGATGTTATGCCATTTATTTATTCATTGTTCCTACTTGGGGCAAATATTAACCTGTTATTAAGCTATTGTCTCTTACTCCAATATAGCCTTCCATGTTTGGCTTTGCAAAGCTGGGGCTGAGCCACTCCAAACACATTTCTTCTTTGCTAACTGGTTTCTCATTCTATTTTACCAGTAAGAGGCACTAAAGGGAGGTAGGAACAGGAGAGGACACTTGCTTTTTTCCTGTTGGTTTGCTGTTCTCAGCAGAATCCCTTCCACAATTGTTTCCAGCCTCTAGGTTCTTTTGATGCCTATAGAATCAGCCCCATCGCTACAGTTGGGAAATGCTTTTCTCCTAACCTTCTAAATTCCCATAAACTTTTCTTGCTCTTATTTTCTCTGGATGCCCCAATGTTTTTTTTCTCTGTTCTTTTATCTCTCTAACACCTGTGTAGCCTATCTCTCATATTAAATTTCCTCTACTGAAATATCTAGTGAGATTTCTCTTTCCTTGACTGGATCATGACTGATACTGGTATGTTACCTCCCAGAACCTGCTGAGTATATTATGTCACACATGGCCGTTAGAAAGGTCATTACCTTTCTAAAACTCCAAAAGTTCAGAATTCTGAAATACTTCTCATGCTTAAACTTTTGAGCAAGGGATTAGAGAAGAGTATTTCTGTAGTGCTTTTAAATAACTGCATCAGAATCCTCTTTTCTAAAGGGCAGACTCCTGGGCTACACCAGAAATCTCAGAATCTGACACTATGTCCTAGGCTCCACACTTTTTAAAATATTTCCCCAACCTTTGCTTGGCTTAAGAACCACCCTCTTCTATCCACTAGAAACGAAAAATGGCCGCATATACCTTAGTGGCTACTCTCCTAAGAACAAAACAGAGAAGCATGAACTGAGCATTCCAGAATGTTCTCATCAATTTACTAACAAAAGCCCATGTTCTCATAAGACTCCATCTGAGGAAAAGGGAGGAGACAGTCTATTGTTACCTGTATTACCCTGACTGAAAAACTGAAGTATGTATAATGATTGGGGTGATGTTTGTGCTGGCTTCCACCAGCATGGCCCTTGAGACCACCCAGTGCTGAGCACCCTGCCAGTTAGGGTTGAGTAGTATTGTATACTTTTTCTGGTTCTAGCCTCTGGTTCCTCTCAGCCTCTATACCTGCTGGATTCATCCAGCTGCTGCTGCTTTCTATGTTAACTCTTCTTTCCTTACTATCACCTATAGATGCTTATGGAAATACAAATGGGTGTTTAACAACTGTCCCAACATCCTACAGTTTCTGAACTATTATATATGCAAATGAAGCTATGTGTACAACCCCTTAGGAAACATTTCTTTTCAGTAAAGATTAAACAATAATCATGGTGTTCAAAGGTGAGACATAATATGGACCCAGACTGCCAGCAAGATAATTGAGGTGTGTGGGTTGATACTTGCATTTTCATTGATGCTGGGTAGATAATAGAAAATTTTCCCTCCATGTGATGCAAATATAAAATTACTTAAGTATTTAATCTAAATACAAATATAAACAGTCATACAATCACATACTTAGCATAATATGAAGTTAGGCTTGAAGGGACCTTGATCATAATTGAAACATAATCATTATACAGATCAGTAGCCTCCAAATCATTTTAATTGTGCACCATTATATTCATCCATATAATGTGTGTAGATATACATGGACTACTTTATTAATACAATATGCACATTATAAATCATAAAGGAGAAAATATGAAAAAAAGAAAACAAATATACTCAGAAGCTCCCAATGTTATCTTCCTCAATCCCAATAGAGCACCTGGCATGTACCATCAAGTGCACACACCTGGAGATCAATGTGGCAGCAATAATAATCAACATCTGTATAGGAAAAGCAAATCAATAACAATACTAGCAACTAAATATGTCTATCATCAATGACAGATTTCTCAGGTAAGCATATTCACACCCTCTCTGCTTGCTATGACAGTTGATGAGAAATCTTGTGTTTCCATTTTTTGCGGTGGGTAACTGTATGTGATGTCTTTCTTATCTAGCTTTCTCTTCTCATGGTCCCATTGTTCTTTGTTTGTTTGTTTGCGACAAACAAAAGTTGCTGAAGGCACCTCATTCACCATATTCCTACCTTACTTTTCCCCTTCACTGTAGCCCCTTCTAATTTGTGTGTTGTGTATTGTGTGGCCTCCTTAGATTACTTTCTGCCCAAAACTATTTTTGATTATCATGTAGATATATAGTATGAATATCAGCATATGCTCCCCAAAGGTGGATTTTCCACAAATTAAAATATTCTATTTAGCTCTAAATATGGAAACTAAAAATATACAACCCACTGTGAAATGAATTACTTATACATTGTGTGTCACATTTTAAACTAGCAACTCTATAACCTTAAAATACAACTCAATCTTAAAGTATTAATTTTGAAATGATGCATTTGTGCTAATGATTTACTGGTAGGAAAAATCCTTTAATCTAACCCTTTTGCTTATGAACTTGAAAGTTGAACTCCATAGAAATGACTGACTGCAACAGCAGGGCTTTTCACCAGCTGATCAAAATTAACAGTTTCTTTCAATTGTTCTAATTAAGACCAAGGGGAGTTCTGGAATGTACCAACAGTATCTCAAATTGCTCTCATGCTTAAAACTAGCTCTTGGGAAGGAGTATCAGCTTTTACCTTTCCCCACAAATAATTTAGTCTAAGTTGCTATTATTACTATTTCCTAAAAGACCTTTTATGAATATATCCCATGAGAATTATTTTCAGTTTTATTTTATTAGATTAGAAAGGATAATAATTAAAGATGAGAAACATAATCATCTTGAGTAGAGATTTGTTAGAAACCAGAGCTCATCGATGATCTGTAAAACTGATGAAAGCTTTATAAATATTGGTTAGTGTTTTGCATAGTAATAATTTTATCATAATAACTATTTTACATTCATACTGGAAGTACAACTAGGTAAATCAAATAACTGAATCATGATCATGGTAATAATATAAAAATTAAACTTATTTAAACTTTAAGTAATATAAAAGCATTGTTTTAAAGTGTATATTTTTTTCTGCTAGTTGAATATCTTTCGAGAGACATTTTCTACCCTTCAAAAGAGATGCTTTCCTACTACACTTTAGTCTATTGTCATTCATCATCTAAAGTTCTGATTAGGGTTATTAATAAAACATGTATTCTTCTTTAAAAATTATTCACTTAAAATGTTCATTTTCTTCAAGACTCTTGCTTTGGAGTGTTTAAATAGATTTTACAATTTAAATAACATTTACCTTAAATGTTATAAATGGGAAAGCGTGCATAAAACAAATACCAGTATTTTCATCATTGAAGCAAAAGTAGGGTAAAGTTTAAAATCTTGACCTGTATGTGATTCAGTAGCAGGTTATTTAAATGTTACTTATAAAGTGATAAAAATAATAAAAAATTGTTTTCAAGGTCAACCTATTAAATTCCATGTGCCCTATGTATTATGATAAAGATTCCAGATCCCTATAAGTCAACCTAACACCAGCTTGCTTATAAAGCATGATTGTGTTATGAGTGATGAAAATATTTTGCCTTGCCTCATCACCATTTTAAGACATTTCTTCTTTGAATGTGGTAATTCTCAGTTTAAAGATCTTTGAGAGGGCATACTCTTTAACCTCATACACAATCCCTAAATAAGTAATTGACTCTTTCAACTCTCATCGCTGTGTTAAGATACAAGCAATCTCTTGTTGTAATTAGCATTCTTTCCTAGGAGAAGGATGATGATTGGGTGGCTAAGTGGGCTAGCAGTCTTCAGAGAAGCATTCTCTTCCCTAGGGCTGGTCACAGACTATTTAAAACCCTTGTGAAAGAGTCAACAGGATTAACATAGAGTCAACTTCCTTGGGAAATGGAGCCAAAGAGATTCTAAGGAGACAAAATACTTCAAGGCAATCACACTAGTGGTGAAAATCTCCAGACTTACTGGTCCTGTCACATCTAATTTAACTGATGACATGAACATTAAGCAGGGCCACAAAGTCTTTTTCTTTTTCTTTCTTACTTTTTTCTTTTTTATGAGCTTAAACTCTTTTTTTTTTTACTTCCTGAAAGATCAGAATATTTCCAATTTTTTCAAACAGAAACTAAAGTGAAATCCATCAGAAAACATCTTCTATTTAGACATGTATGCAAGATGATTAGCACCTTTAAATAGAAATCATTTTACCACCAAATATTAAAATGTATTCAGTTTTCTTTTATTTTACTTCTAACTCTTATTATATATCTTTTAAAAGTTTTAATTACACATGAAGTTTTACATAAATTATATGTAAAAGTTTTACTTTATAGATAATTAAAGATTCTTAAAATTAATATATATTTTTGTGTAACTTATTTGTGTAAATTTCTACAAGGATTTGAATATATTCACATTATCAAGTCTCATAATTGAGGATTTAAATATATAAGTATAAAATAAAACTTCAGGATACACTTCCATTATTTATTAAATGATTATTTCATTGTCAATAGGTTAAGTCCAAATATTTTACTAATATTAGTTTTTTTCATAGAAGACAAAAATTTAAAATATAAAGAGCTATCATTCTTTGTTTTATCTGTATAGTTAGAAAGACCTTTTATTAACTATTAATACAAATTGTGTACAAATCATTATGGTGCATATTTGAAATGAAGATATAGATAACAGTTTTCTCATCTAAAGCATTTATAGTGAATTTGGCTAATCATCTTGATGAATAATAGGACCTATTAACTATGGACAGTGGGCTATGTCTGTAAATAACTGGTTTCTAGGTTGAAATGGCAACACTGGTGTAACCATGTGGGCCAGCATTAAATTCCATCCCAGGAGAGTTGCAGATGTCAAAAACCCTATCTGGGTCTATGGGTGGGAGAAAGCCTGGGGCTTTTAATTATTTATCAAATTTAAACTAGATCGATTTTCTATGGGAAAGAATTTTTATTTTAATAGAAAATATATAAATAATTATTTTGTATTATTTTGGTTACTTGTTGGTTCAAGAGTGAAGATTCGAGTAATTCTGGGATGGAGTTCAATCCACTTACTAATTTGTTCATTCACTTATGTATGCAATCATTCAATAACAGTGCATACAATGTACTTGGCACTGACTTACACATTTTGCAAATACTATTTCCTCCCTCACCTAAGATTTTGAATTTCCTGGTATATGTAATTGTATGGATTTTCACTGACAAAGTAAGCAAACTGTTCATGATTGTCACACTGGCCTAGAGTTAGTTGGAAAGAAGGATGAAGGAAAAATAATAATAGAATCTACCACAAGGGAATCTGTGCCTCTGGGGAAAAGAAATTGATATTAAAATAAGACCAAAGCAGACACAATAAGGGCAATTCAGTGATAAAGTATGAAAGTCAACAGGGTGGCTATTATTTAAAGCCTTCTTGACTCAGGCACTCTGGATATGTTATGCCTCCTGAGAATGAAAAAGATACTGTGTGATAGTGTGTGACATATTGTGTATAAACCATTTCATCAAACTCCCATACTTGGGCCCAAGCAACCCTGGTATGGACACCCATAAGTTATAACAATAAATGGAGGGAAACTTTCCTTTTCCTACTTTGAAACAAAAACAGAATTGGTACAGCTCTGTAATAATGGAAAGATTAGTTAAGATAATGTTCAAAGAATCTGAAACCTACACTATGTTTTAAATATGTTGAGCTGACATATATAAGAAAGCAACCGTGGAATGAATGCTGAAAGTCATGCATTCTCACAGGAGGAGGCTGATTAGGTAGAAAAAACGCATATTCTAAATGGTGAAGCCTTCAAATTCGCAGAGGTCATTATCTACTTTCAAAAAGACCAAGATGCCATAAAAGGTTAAATGCTAACTTTCTGCTGTACCTAAAAATGATGTCCATGGCTTGGGGCCTTTGTATTCAACCCCTATGACAGAAATGTTAATGGAAAAAATTGAAGGTAGTTAAACTGGCATCATGTCAGAAAAAGTTACATTTCCTAACCTATTACTTGTATACCATTAGAATACTACACTAGATTGTAAAAATGACTTACCAAATCTTCCACTCCATGTAAATGTTTCCAAAATAAAGGACCATTTTGTGAAGAAGTCAAATAAAATACTTGAGTAGATTTTGAGAGGTTAGAAATTTGGCTATTTGAAAATAAAATATTTGAATTTGAAAAACAAAAACACAAAACTTATGCAACCCAATACTTAGGGAATCTATTGTTTACTCATATATTAATTTGAAGGTAAAAACAAAACATTATTTTGCAAAATTATACTACCAGAATTCTTAGGACAAACTACAGCTGCATAGACAATAGATGGATAGATTGATCAATCTTTTCTTTTTAAGATTTTATTTATTTCTTTGAGAGAGAGACAGAGAGAGTACAAACATGGGGAGAGGCAGAGGGAGAGAGAGAAGTAGACTCCCTGCTGAGCTGGGAGCCCGACGCGGGGCTCCATCCTGGAGATCATGACCTGAGCCAAAGGCAGACTCTTAACCATCTGAGCCACCCAGGAGCCCCTGAGATTGACTGATCTTATTAGGGCAAATGGACTTAAAGTTTATAGAAACAAGAGGAATCCATCTGGTTTCCCCTAGTGATTTTTAAATAATAGATTGGATTATAAACTTGGACACTCAACTCCTCCAGTTACAAAATGAATATAATAGTTGCCTTTTTATTTTACTTCATGTTCTAATGAGAGATAGTAGATAAGAATGCATTTTGGAAAAAGAATAACTTTATGACAATATAAAGGAAAAATGAATTTACATGTAAAATTGTCTAAACTGATAAACATGAATGCCTTATTTATCTTTTTAATCACACAAAAATAGACCACAGGTAGGGTTATAATTTTCCCAAGACACCTATCACCTAAAAAGGTGATAACAGTATCTACGCCAACAAAGGCCCAGTTTGCTCACAAATCTGTTCATTACCCTTCAGCTGCTCTGCCCTATATGGTGGGAGGGTTAGCCTCTGCAGGCTCCCCAGACCCCTACATAGTTAACTTGTAGCTAGCTGTGGTTCAGGAGACACATGGGTTGAAAACTCGAGATTAGGAAAAAGGGAGAAGCTAGGATAGTTCACTTCCTACTTTGTACAGCCACTCTAGCTGCAATCACTTCCCTTCCCAAACTCTAACTTCCACCAGAATTTCCTGTTTAGCTACAATTTCTCTTGTGTGACTTATCTCTGAATTTGCTTAACCTTTCCTCTTATCCACATCCCCTCAAATAATCTTGATGTGACAGCAGCTTCCTGCTCTTCCTAATCCCTATGTTGCCTCACTGTTCCATGGGTGCCATCTTGGCTTTCATCACCAGTGTAATCAATTCCTGTATTAAATTCTCTCTGTTTGAAACATGCAGAGTGGTTTCTGTTCCTCTGGTTGAACACTGGCCCATACAGTAGTTAATGTATTTAAAATGTTTTCAATATGATCTGCCAGACTCCCTTTGAAGTGCTTTATATTTACTAAATCAGTATCACAACAACTATACTAGGAACGGGTATCAGTTTTGTCTCTATTATATATGAAAAATTAAATCATAGATAATATTTAATAATAGCTAATGTTCTCATGGCTAGTAAGTGGTGGTGGCAAGATTTTAATCCAGATAGTTCATATTCTTTATTTTATTTTCATTGAAGTAGAGTTGACACACAATTTACATTAGCTTCAGTTGTACAACACAGTGATTTCACAAGTCCATACATTATGCTATGCCCACCACAAGTGTAGTTACAGAAAGTTTACATTCTTAAACATGCACTTACTGCCTCTCTGCTAAGGTTGACCTCACTACCTCTAAAGAGATTATCACCCATCCAAGCACTTAACCAGAAATGTACCACTGAGTGTCCAGAGTCCCATGCCATATGTATGACTTAGAATAGTTCCAGGCACAAAAATGAACTATTGGGACTTCATCGAGATAAAAAGCTTTTCACAGCAAAGGAAACAGTCAACAAAACCAAAAGACAACTGAAAGAATGGGAGAAGGTATTTGCAAATGACATATAAGATAAAGGGCTAGAATCCAAAATCTATAAAGAACTTCTCAAACTCAACACCCAAAGAACAAATGACCCAATCAAGAAATGGGCAGAAGACATGAACAGACATTTTTCCGAAGAAGACATCCAAATGGCCAACAGACACATGAAAAAATGCTCAACATCGCTCGGCATCAGGGAAATCCAAATCAAAACCTCAGTGAGATACCACCTCACTCCAGTCAGAATGGCTAAAATTAACAAGTCAGGAAACGACAGATGTTGGCGAGGATGTGGAGAAAGGGGAACTCTCCTACACTGTTGGTGGGAATGCAAGCTGGTGCAGCCACTCTGGAAAACAGTATGGAGGTTCCTCAAAAAGTTGAAAATAGAGCTACCCTACGACCCAGCAATTGGACTACTGGGTATTTACCCCAAAGATACAAATGTAGTGATCTGAAGGGGCACATGCACCCCAATGTTTATAGCAGCAATGTCCACAATAGCCAAACTATGGAAAAAGCCAAGATGTCCATCTACAGATGAATGGTTAAAGATGTGGTGTATATATATACAATGGAATATTATGCAGCCATCAAAAAAAAAATGAAATCTTGCCATTTGCAACAACATGGGTGGAACTAGAGAGTATTATGCTAAGCGAAATAAGTCAATCAGAAAAAGACATGTATCATATGATCTCACTGGTATGAGGAATTCTTAATCTCAGGAAACAAAGTGAGGGTTGCTGCAGTGGTGGGGGTTGGGAAGGATGGGGTGGCTGGGTGATAGACATTGGGGAGGATATGGACTATGGTGAGTGCTGTGAACTGTGTAAGACTGTTGAATCACAGACTGTACCTCTGAAACAAATAATACATTATATGTTAAAAAAAAAGAAGAAGAAGAAGAGAGTAGGAAGGGAAAAATGAAGGGGGGGAATCAGAAGGGGGGATGAACCATGAGAGACTGCGGGCTCTGAGAAACAAACTGAGGGTTCTAGAGGGGAGGGGGTTGGGATGGGTTAGCCTGGTGATGGGTATTAAAGAGGGCACATATTGAATGGAGCACTGGGTGTTAAACGCAAACAATGAATCATGGAACACTACATCAAAAACTAATGATGTAATGTATGGTGATTAACATAACATAATAAAATAAAATTTTTAAAAAGATGCAAATCATGGTACCTACTGCAAAGTCCATAAATTTAAACACCACATCATGTTATAATTGCATAAAGCTGCCCTATTATTCATTTGCATTTGAGCTAATGATGGACATTTGTTGTAGCACAACTATAGAGTATATGCTTTTGGTTTTGTTTATTAGTTTGTTTTCCTGCAGCTGAGAATAGTAGACCTGTGCCTTCTTAAACCATGAGAACAGAAAATAATTTCTTTCAAGCTCAAAAAAAAAAAAAAAAGAATAATGCCAAGCAAAGAGGAAGCATTCAATAATTCAAAAAGTTTTACCTATCATTATTATTATTCACTTAATTACAACATTTGAGACCCAAATTTTGCACATGGAACACAAAAGTATTTATCACTTTACATTTTTGTGATTAAACTTTAAATATTTGGTAAATAATTTAAAAAATTTAAAAACTCCAATTTAATAATTATAACAAGATAATTACCATATTATTACTAAATGTAATTTTGCCAACTGCTAACTATAATTATTTCTTTTTTAAGATTTTTTATCTATTTATTAGAGAGAGCAAGAGAGAGAGAGCACTAGTGGGGTGAGAGGCAAAGGGAGAAGCAGACTCTCCACTGAGCAGAGAGTTCAATGCAGGGCTCCATCCCAGGACTCCGGGATCATGACCTGAGCCGAAGGCAGATGCTTAACCGATTGAGCTACCCAAACGCCCCTAAGTACTATTATTTCTATAAAGGAAAAATGTTGTGATACTAAAATTGGGACAGATATTGAGAAAAGTATAGATCTTGAAATTAAATAAATTTAGTATTATGAAAAATTTACCAAATTACTCATTAAATAACTCCATAGTAGATTGTAAAATTAATCCACAAACTCTACTCTTGGAAAAGAATTCCTTTAAGTATTATATTGCAATAATTATAGCAATTAAAAGTCCTAATAACTACTCTTAAAAAGAAAGAGTTGAGGTAAATGTTGTTTATCAAGCCAGAATATCTTCTCTCCCTTCTTCACAAATTCTAATTTTTCTCAGGAATTTAATTTATACCTACATGTCCACAGATCTTGACAGAAGATGGCCTATTAGGAGTTACAAAAGATAAAGTCATCCAGTGGAGTCAGTAGCATGGTAGACTGACTGACACAGTAGATCCAGGACAGACAGACAGAAACTATCTGGGTACTGATGAAGTTATTGAGTTATTAGATAAACTAGTCCTGAAACCCACCCTACATTTGGATTTCCAATTATTTGTTCAAAAAGGTGTCCCAATTGTGTTTTTATCCCATGAAGCCTATATTAAACACAATACAATGATAATAATAAACAATAGATAATAAACAATAGATAATAAACTTTAAGATTCTGAAGCAATCTTCCCTGACAAATTATCTACAAAAATAGATGAATAAAATCTTTTTAGAAGGGCAATAATTCTAATTTGTTTTTCTACATCTAATCCCCTAGTGATCCAGTAAAATTAATCATTTCTAAATAATTTTTAGTTATTCTTTTGAGAATATAATTTAAGTTATATTACTTTGAGAAGGTGAAAGCTAAATAATTTTCCAAGGAAACTGTGTGTGCCTATCTGTGCAAAATTTTCTGAAATCATACTTTTAATCTGAAGTCCATCCACAGAATGTTGAGTTAAGCTATAGACTGCAGGTTAAGAGGCTTTGCACCTCTGAAAATAAGCATTCTTAAACTGAAATTTGATATCAATTTCTGGCTTAGAAATCTTTCAGTAGTAGGCAATTACCATACAGGATAAATTTCAAGTTGTTTTGTATCAAAACCACTTTATCACACCCTTCATTCTGCTTTTTTCTGGACTAATAAATCAGCAAATACTGAGCTCTAACAGTTCTTCAATGTGTCTTGGTGTTTGCTACCACTACACCATGGTTCTCAACCTTCTTTAATTTAGAACAACTTGGGGCAGATTTCTAAAAATACCAAACCATGCACAGTAGCCCCAGAGATTCTGATTTAATTGGTCTGGTGTAGGGTCTAAACATTAGTATTGTTTGAAATTTCACCAGATAATTCTAATGTGGTATTTGAGCTGAAAAACCTGTGATTTGTCAAGTAAACTGATTTTTTCAAAAATATTCACTTTAAATGTTGTGGATCACGAGTAGGTGTAGAGCCTATGGTCACTGAGAAGCAGGTAAATTAGTAGAGTTGTTTAACGGATAGAAGAGTAGTAAATTAACTGGGTATTTACCCCAAAGATACAAAAGTAGGGATCCGAAGGGGTATGTGTACCCCGATGTTTATAGCAGCAATGTCCACAATAGCCAAACTGTGGAAAGAGCCAAGATGTCCATCGACAGATGAATGGATAAAGAAGATGTGGTATATATATACAATGGAATATTATGCAGCCATCAAAAGGAATGAGATCTTGCCATTTGCAACGACGTGGATGGAACTGGAGGGTATTATGTTGAGTGAAATAAGTCAAAAAGAGAAAGACATGTATCATATGATCTCACTGATATGAGGAATTCTTAATCGCAGGAATCAAACTGAGGGTTGTTGGAGTGGGGGGTGGGGTGGGAGGATGGGTTAGCCTGGTGGTGGGTATTGAGGAGGGCACATTCTGCATGGAGCACTGGGTGTTGTGCACAAACAATGAATCATGGAACACTTCATCTAAAACTAATGATGTAATGTATGGGGATTAACATAAGAATAAAAAAAATAAAAATAAATAAAAAAACATTTCCAAGCTGAAAAAAAAAAAAAGAAGAGTAGTAAATTAGGAAGAATCTTTCTTGAGAGGTAAAATTAAGAATGAGATTCCAGTAGGACAATAATTCATTCTGGGAACAGCAGTCATAATAAGTCAATTGTACCCTCTTTTTCCCTAAGCCCCTTCACCCAACCCCTGCAACCCTATAGGTAGATGGCAAGATATGCATTAACTATGAAATAATATGAATGTTCCTGTTCCATTATAGTGTAATCCTGTATGTTTTTGTGTCACTATTCACTTGTTTGGATTGTGAAGTAAAAGTTATTTATAAATAATATTTCCTTTTCTTCCAATTACAAAGGTATCTTATGATTTAAGGCAGCCAGCGAATGAAATTCTAGATCTATACCTCGCCAAAAGAACAACCTCCTCCTATATTTTTAATGCCTTTAAAGATATAAATAAATCATTACATCAGGGATAATAGAGAAGTAAATGACGGCACCCCTGCCATTTGCAAACATAATACAAATAATCATTAAAATAAAATTAATTGGATCTGTTCACATATGTCATAGTGCACACCTGTTTTTTTATCCATAATATTAAATAAACATTTGCTTTAGGTAGCATTATTCTATTGGGGATATGTTAAATATATCATAATTCAAAGTGGTTTGCATGTAAACATTTTCACATATTCACCTAAACCAGTCTTACCCCTTTAATAGTAAACAAACAAAAATTCTTTTACAACAGGGTGAGCAGAAAAAAAGAAAAGTGGAATTATTTGTACCAAGATGAGTGATTAGTAATAGAAATGCTCATCATTCTAAAAAAAATTAGAAAATCAGTGACTTGAAGATATAGGAAAGCAGATTATCTGAGTTAGTATGAACCTGGGCAGCATTATTAGGTGTCATTTCCCAGCGAACCTACAGTAAGAAGCCATAAGGCTTGCACCTGTCACCACTATGCTGAGATTAGTTACTCTGCTTGGCATTAGATTTAGTATGGTGCTGAATGCTGTTTCACACAAGACAATCTGAATATGTCGCCTAGAAAATGAATATAAAGTTTCCATTGTTATTTTTTTTAGGATTTTGGACCCTGTATATCCCTACTAGAAAGATTTTTTCTGTGGAACTCTGATATGCTGCCATGTACATAGATGTTTTACACAAATTACATGTCCCTTTGATGCATTAAGATACAGAAGCATAAGACATTCATTTTCTTGAAGAAATTCTAGGCTTCTAAAAGGAATTTAGTAACAGGATCTTACTTTGGACCTCACACCACCAGGGCTGTCAGGCTCTTCCTTCTCTAAGATTGGAACACATGTAATAACAAAATGACTTAATAGCAAAAGAACACATTACTTTATGAAAGACAATTTTAACTATCTCAAACCTGGATAAGTCATGTTAGTGCTCAATAATTGCTGTTTTAATGCTAGCTCTTTTAGTTTCTCCAAGAGACATCGTTTGCCTATTCTTTCTCCCTAGTAGAGGAGGTGAGGTAATTCCATGGATTAGTTACTATTGTTAGATAATTATGGCCACACAAACCATAATGGATATCACTTGCAACACCCAGGTAGATGGAGGATATGACATAAATACTCTTGTTCATAAATGATCTCATGTTTGGGAAATGGATAAATTAAGGGCTAAATTAGAACTTAAAGTTATCACCACCATTATGACTGTCCTCCTTGGTTGCCACTGGCCAGAGTGAAAACAATGACCAGAGGTCATAGGGTTATGCTAAGGCCTGGCCTATCTTTGTGTTTTTATTCCAGAAGACAACTTAAAGAAAATTAACATGAATTAACGTGAAGCAAATTGGCACTTGCTGAGAAACTGTATCTACAGCCAGATCTACTCAAGTGCACATGGTCTTACTTTTTTTAGGGGGTGGGAGGCAGTTATTTTTTTAAAAAAGGAAACCCTCAAATGAGGATTACTACCAAGGAAGCTTGAGATTTTCATTAACTAGGAAAGTTACCACCATGATTTCTTATATTGCCCCAATTCTCTCATGATGCACAAAATATTAGATGATGGGGAATCTAAGACTCATTGTAAAGTAATTCATCAATGATCAAACACAACAGAGCCAGGAATAGTTGTGATAAATTTTATACCGCAACGCCATGACAAGCAGAATAATGTCCTTAACAACAGCATTTCCAATAAAAAAAAAAAATGCAGAAGTGGAACTGTGCATATCAGAGCCTGATTTTGGTGTTTTGGGATTTGGAAAAACAAAACAAAAAGTGTTAACACTCATGAATTGATTTAGTCACTCATTTATCCATTCAATATGCTTCACATTATTCCTTCGATAGCATTCCCACCATAGCATAGCATCCCTACCATAATGGCACTGAAAAAAACAAAGCATCCTAGGAGTTTCTTAAAAGATGCTGACTTTATTTGGTTTCATTCTTCTATTGGTTCCCCAAAGATAACACCCTTTAAAATGATGTCTTAATGTATTTCTTGATTTCAGAGCAGGCTGAGCTTCTCTAATGGATTGCCGCCCCCTCATCCAGACCCTTTTCTATACTCTTTATAAGGAAATGCCAGCCAGCTGGAACAGCAGGGCAACAAGTACAGCTGGGAATTCCTGGCCCACAGGTGTCCATTCTCACATTTGATAGCTTGCCAATATCAAAGCTAGATTTGTTGAGGGGATCCCCACAGTTGTTTCACAGAAAGAAAATTATCCACTGGCACTAATAGTAATAATCCCCTCTTCCATATCTGATTTAGTACTTGAGCTAGAGCCACAGGACCCTTTCCCTACCAAGACTGAACCAGTATCAAGTTCTCCATCCTTTTAACAAGTGGGTGGCAGACTGTCAGGACAGGAATTAGATGGGTACAGGTGGCACCACCTGCTTGAAATGCTTTTCAGTATTTTGTGTTTCATTATTGCTACACACCATTGCACCATTCTTTCTTTTCTTGCCAATAACCACAGTACCATTTGTTTGAGCTTAAAGTTTGTTCCAAACTCAGATTTTGGATAAAAAGAAAATGAAAGATTTTTTTTTCATTGAGAATATGGAACAAGTTTCAGAAAAAAAGTAATTATTTTGTGTAGAATGGAATACAATCTAATCTCATTAGAAAGTGCACAGATTCATTAGTAGATAGATAAGAAGTGATATTATTGATGATTCTCCAGGAACTATCTTTGCTTATTGGTTTAGCTGAAATATAATAATCAGTAAACTTTGTATCCTAAATAATATGTATTGATACAAAATTCAAATATAAATTCTATAAATTAATAATGATGAATTCCTAACTCATCTAAATTTTATTTTGATTAGTGTCTTTGACATTATTTCTTTTAGAGTATTAATGATCTTATTTCATGTTTCAGTTAACTTTTAAACAGATAAATAGACTGGCATTTGCTGGGCTCATGAGATGTGGTATAATTTCACTGCATCATCTTGAGTGAGACAGCAGACAACAAAGAAATTGTTTACAAACTAGAAGCAAAGGATGAAACACTTTAATCAAACTCTAGTCTGAGTTAAAAGCATCAGGGTAATCACTTCAAAAGAGTGTTTTCAAACTGCCTGAAGATCATGTGCAGTGGTTAAGAGAAGCTCTGGAGTAAGATAGCCTCACCACAGCACCTACTTTTCTAACTGCTCTCAAAATATGGCACAAAGACAATTACTTAAGTTTGTTGGTTAAATTTATTTGTTTATTTGTTTTTACCTGTCAGGGTCCTAGTATGAAAGATAAAGCACATTTAAACAGCAAAATTGTACATTTAATAAAAGAACCATTTATAAATGTGTGGGAGGGATAAGGAAACTAATAAGGAATGGTGCTGTCCCTAGCACAAGATCTGAATGGACAAGGAGAGGGAATGATTACTGGAACCCAAAGAGAGTAATTGTAAAACAGGAAGAACCAACTAATAGCATATGTGGCCTTAAATAGAGGGATAAAGCTATTGCCAACAAAACAGGGCAAGAGACAGGACCTCATTCATCATCTGCCCCCCAACCACTTCTGGGTGCCTCTCATTGACCTAACCCAACCAGAAGCCAGAAGTAAGGGAGTCCTGTAATGAAGGCTATAAAGCTTTGTCTCCCAAAGAAACAAGGAAGGGGTCAAAGGGTAGAGATCTGGAATGGAAAACTGAAAATATCTAGTACATTTTTCTATAAAATCTATTCTTTTTTTCTTTTTCAGATTATGGCAGTCTAATGTCAGCTTACATTTTATTTACTGTATTCTCATAAAGTCATGAAAAAATGAGCAGAAAGTGAAAAAATAAACAGCAAAATAATGAAAGGAAAGACAGATAGATAGCCATATAAAACATTACTGCTACCAGCCCTGCTTCTATACCTGGTCACAAGGTCCAAGTTGATAATTACAGTTTTTATCTTTCACCACATATTCCATGCTCTCCTTAGCTTTAGCCATCATCTTGACTGGATGGTGTCCTTTTCTTGCTGCAGTAAAACAAACCTCTACTCTTGGATGGTCTTACTTTTATTGAATTATCATAGCTTTTTACTGATCAGGAATATTAGGCAAGAGATCTCTAAGGGATGCCTTAGTAAATCCTCCTTGCCTCAATTGTACAGCTGAAACCCAATATCCCCACTGATAATTAGTATCACCCTCTCTGACTGCTACAGTGATCCTCTCTCTCAGCCTTTTGGTTAAGAAATGTACCCAAAATGGCCAGAGGGAGACCTCCACTTCCAATTTATCTGACCTACAATAGTGTTCTCTGATAGGATGACTTCTCCCTTAGGTAGTAGGTATTCAAACACCAAAGTCCAAGGTGGCAGGGAAGATAAAATATTTTCCAGGGGGTAATTTTGTGAAATAATGAGGGGACACTTCTACCTTCCTCAGAACAACAAATTCTGTATATAAGATAATACCATCACATATCAATCACAAGTTTATGGCAAATAGCATATCCAGCATATCCAGTCCCACCCTCTTAGGGTGTTTTCTCCTAGCTGGTACCACAACCAAGTCTTCAGCAGGCTATTCATTCTATCAAAGCTGCTGCAATTGAGTGATGAAAGCTAGCTTCTACTGAGCCTTATGAAAATTCCTGATAATTCTGTGGGAGAGCCCATTGTTTTATTTCCTTTGTATAAAATGAATCATCTAATCAGAAGTAATGCTTTATGGAATATCATGGTGACAGGTAAGTCATTCTTAATATCCTTGAATGGTTGTTCTGGCAGAAACACTACCAAAAGGGAAGAAAACCATTTCCCATAAAATGTGTCAATCACCAATCTCTTCCATGAGAGAAGGGGCCTAATGTAATCTACCTGCCATTAGTGGATGGTGCCCTGTTGGGGGCTGAGGATTGCTCTCTGATGTTGGAAGATTGAAAACTCAACTGGAAAGAGAAGCCAGAACAATTCTTGGTGAAAGGAAATCCATGTTGTTAGCCAATACGTAGCTTCAATCCCTGTCTCCATGGGCTCTTCCTATATGAGCCTTTGACTCAAGGGTGTCTAGGGAAAGAGGCTGACTGGCATCCCCAGGATAGGTCATCTTGTCCACCTGCTTAATGAGAACTTTTTAGTGAATGGCCTCCGGTGGGCATTTGGTGAAAAATTTCTATCTTCATACCCTTGACACCTTTGAGAGGTCCAACCATATACTTCTAAACTGATTTCTTAGTTTCTTAATTTCAATCCTATTTTATCAGCCATCTAACCTATTAGCTACTATACGTCAGTATCAGTCTGAACCTCAGACCATCTCTTCTACATAAAATAGACCACCAAAAATATCTAAAGTTCTTCTCACTGGAAAGATTTCCCTTTACCATTGTTTTTCAAGGCTACCTCTGAATTTAATGCTATAGTGCCCTTATCTGTCAATTCTCTTTTAGGTATTGGGAGAAAAAAACCAAAAGAGACAAAGTCCCTGCCTACATGGACCTAATAATTTAGGGCAAAATTTCCCAAACTGTCTTGGTTCACAGTACATTTAGTTTCTTACTAGGTTTTTGCAGCATCCCCAGGCCAAAAGAAATATCTTACAATTCCCTTTATTAAGTACTTAGGTCAAAACAACTTATTTATGTCCTAATATGTTATTTAAAATAATAATATGCATATGTTGAGAAAATAATTTACTCCATTCTTTAATAACCACAGTTAATTACTAATAGGAAATGTGCAGCTGTTGAGCACTGCTCAGACTTTGGAATTATTCTGGATTATACCACCCTCACCTATTAGTTCATGGTACTTAGTTTTTTTATCACTGTCACCAGCACCAAAAACCCAGCTTTGTAAAAATATGCCCCAAAAATAATGTAATATGATCTAACATTAAAAGCAATCTTCCTCAAATGTGCAGTTTTTGTGGATTCTGAAATACATCAAGTATCATGGTATTTCCCTGAAATATTTACAATATCCCAAAGTATCCCTGTGAGTTTACTGTAGTGCTCCAGGGCACCTTGGAACACAGTTTGGGAATGGTAGGCCTAGGGAGATATAAAAAAATAAATAAATATAGAAAATGTTAGGACATTATAAATTACCTAAAGAAAAATAAATCAGGAATCAGAAAGGAGTGCAGTTTTCATGGGAGCCTTGAAAGTGGTAAAATTGGATCAGAGACTTGAGTGAGGTGAAGGAAGAAAGAGAATAGCACTCCACACAGAACAAAAGGATAAATGTCCTGAGGGAGAAGCATGGTTCACACACTTGAGGAACATCAAGAAAACCAGTAGCTGAAGTCAAATGAGTAAGGGTATGAAAATATTTGGAGATGAGATCAGAAATCAAGGGGGGGATTAGATTGTATAAGGCTTCATACCTGCAGGGAATCAAGATTTTGTCTTGAGTGAGATAGGACCTATTAGAGTATTTTGAGGAAAAGAATGACATGAGCTAACAACAGAAAAACCATTCTGGCCAAATATACACACCACAGATACTGAAAATTTGTCTGTTTCATTCACTAATGTACATTAAGACCCTAGAAGGGTCCTTGGGCCATTGTAGATGTTCAATAAATACTTGGTGAATGAATGGTTTATGTGTAGAGAACAAATTGAGAGATAAGAGTAGAAGAAAGAAAACAAGTTAGGAAGTTATTGTAGGAGTACAAGGAGCTAATGATGGCTAGGCCTAGAGTACACTTGGAAAAGTGATAAAAACTTACCAAATTTTAAATGTATTTTAAAACTTGACTTATAAGATTTACTAATGGCTTGGACAAAGAAATCAAAAGAAATATAGAAATCATGGATGATAAAGAGAGGGAGAAGAGCAGTTTGGAATGTAAATCAAGCATTTAATTTCAGAAATACCAATTTGAGATGGCCATTAGATATTCAATTGGAGATATTTTCTTGGCAATATATTTATATATTTATAAATGTAGTCACATATTATGACTATTTACATATGATTATTCTCATATATATGAATATTCAGAGTAGAGGTCAAGCTGGAGATATACATCCATGATCTGTCATTATATATGTGATAGATATGTAAAGTCATGGGACATAGTCATGAAGTCTCAAGTTCTCAAAGCTTAATTACTCTCCTTAGGAATCTGTCGCTAGCACATTGTTTATATATTTCCATGTATGTCTTTATTCATATATATATTTATGTATGTGAGCTCACCTTTAAGGGAGCTTTTTTTAAAAAAAATGCATGTATTTTAAAGAAATACGTATTTTAAAAAGAAATATGTACAAATATCTTCAAGAATGATTTTACATTTGTTTCTGCTAAGCACCTGAGAAGCATCATCAGCTAAAGATCAATGTGTTGTTGTTGCTAATTTTTCATCTGGGGTGTTGGACCAAGTGACAAGTATAAATCTGAATCCTAAACTTATGGCAAGTTTAGGCCGAAAGTTTTCATTTCTGAAATCCACTATGCTAGACATTAGAGTCTTTATCACGTCTCTTGGGAGCATGGCCCCAAGTTTAAGCCAGGGTCTCAATTTAAACTTCTTACTTCACTTGATGGTAAGGACTTTTTACTTTTTCATTTAGTCTTTAAAACCTACAGCTATAGATAAATGGGGAATAATAACCTTCCACACACTAATGGCAATCACAGTGTTAGTTTGAATATTTCCCATGCTTTTTCTCATTTTCCCCTTGCCAACATAGTTTTGCATTAATATTTGTTATATTTTATGATTTACACTTTTTATTGTATTTATATATTTTTTATTTTATTATGTTATGTTAATCGTATTTTAATACATCTTATTCAACATCAAAGTTCTAACACGTTAAGGGAATATATATTGAGATACGTTAGTGATTTACCTTACTAAAACTGAAGTGTTTCTCCATTTTCTCAGCCTCCTTTATCGTGTTAGTTCAAATGATTATCAGAATATATTTTGTAGGGGCGCCTGGGTGGCTCAGTCAGTTAAGCGTCTGCCTTCAGCTCAGGTCATGATCCCAGGGTACTGGGATCGAGTCCCGCATAGGGCTCCCTGCTCCGCGGGGAGCCTGCTTCTCCCTCTGCCTCTGCATCTCTCTCTCCCTCTCTATCTCTCATGAATAAATAAATAAAATCTAAAAAAAAAAAAAAAAAGAATATATTTTGTATGTTAGTTTTTATTCTTTTCATCAAGAATATTTTGAGTATGTTATTTTTCCAGTTCTGGATAAGTTTTGCAGAAGTTTTGGGTTCTGATCATTCTTTCTTCATTTTTCCCCTAAGTATAGTGCAGATCCTTACTCTCCTTTAACCAATGTATTTTTTTGAGCTAAACTACTGTGATATTTCTGTACCAAGCCCCAGGAATACACTAGTGAACAAAATGACAAAACCTCTGCTCACATGGGCCAGATAGCCCATTCTTTCTCTGTTGTCTCTCTTCCATACCAATAGGTTTTTTCCCCTCCTCATCTTTTTTAAGGTGGTAAAAAACACATAACATGAGGTCTACGTTCTTAATAATTTTAAGTGTATAGTACTGTATTGTTAACTATAAGCACAATATTGTACAATAGATCTCTAGAATTTCTTTATCTGTCATGACTGACCTCTAGACCCATTGAACATCAACTTCCTATTTTCCCTCACCCCATCCCCTGGCAAACTCCAGTCTACTCTCTTCTATGGGTTTGGCTACTTTTTTGTGAGTAGCTTATTTCACTTAGCGTAATATACTCAAGGTTTATCTATATTGTTGTTCTAAATGGTAGGATTTCCTTCATTCTTAAGGCTGAATAATACTCTCTCTCTCTTCTCCCTCTCTCTCCCTCTCTCTATTTTTTTTCTTTATCCATTCATCCATCCATGGACATTTACCTCCTTGCTTAAGTTTATTACTGAGCATTTTGTTCTTCTTGATGAGATTATGAATAGGATTGTTTTCTTAATTTCCTTTTCAGTTTCTCATTGTTAATGTATAGAAATGCAACTGATTTTTGTACATTGATTTTGTATTCTGAAACTTTGCTGAATTTATTAGTTACAATTTACTAGTTGTGTGTATGTGTGTAATCTTTAGGATTTTCTAATGTATAAGATTATATCATCTGTGAGCAGAGATAATTTTTTCTTTCTTTCCAATTTAAATGCCTTTAATTTATTTTTCTTACCTAATTGCTCTGGCTAGTCCTTCTAGTATTATGTTGAATAGAAGTAGTGAACGTAGACACACTTGACTTATTCTTGATCTTAGAAGAAAAGGCTTTCAGTTTTCCTACTGTGGAGCATGCTGTTAGCTGTGGGGTTTTTTCATATATGGCTTTTATGATATTAAGGTAATTTTCTTTTATTTCTAGTTTGTTAAGTGAAAAGGTGTTGAATTTTCTTAAATACTTTCTCAGCATCTATTGAGATGTAATTTTTATCCTTTATTCCATTAATGTTATGTATCAAAGTGATTGATTTTCATGTTAGACCATCCTTGCATCCCAGGGATAAGTCTCATTTGGTCATGGTGCATGACTCTTTTAAAGTGCTGTTGGATTTGGTTTATTAATATTTTGTTGAGAATTTTTGCATTTATAATCATCAGGGATAGTAGCTTGTTGTTGTTATTGTTGTTGTTTATAGTGACATTTTGGGGGGCTTTGGTATCATGGTATTGTTGGCCTCGTAAAATGAGTTGGAAATTTTCCCCCTTCTTCAAACGTTTGGAAGAATTCAGAAAGGATTAATATTAAATTATCTTTAAATGTTTGATAGAATTCACCAGTGAAATGATCTAGTCCTGCACTTTTCTTTGTTGGCATGTTTTTGACTACTAATTCAACCTCCTTATTGGTTATAACTCCATTCAGATATTCTATATCTTTGAGATTCATTCTTAATAGATTGTATGCTTCTAGTAATTTATCCATTTCTTCTAGATTACCCAATTTGTTGGCATATAATTGTTAATTGTAGTCTCTTATATTTTTAAAAAATATTTGTGACATCAGTTGCAGTGTCTCCTCTTATTTATTTATTTATTTATTTATTTATTTATTTATTTATTTGAGAGAGAGAGAATGGGGGGGGGGGAGAGGGAGAGAGAGAATCTCAAGCAGGCTCCATGCCCAGCATGGAGCCCAATGAGGGGCTCAATCTCACAACCCTGAGCTGAAATCAAGAGTCAGATGCTTAACTGACTGAGCCACCCAGGCACCCCAATGTCTCCTCTTTTATTTATAATTTTATTTATTTGAGTCTTCTTTTTTTTCTTGGTTAATCTAACTAAAAGATTGTCAATTTTGTTGATCTTCTTAAAGAAGCAACTCTTAGTTTTCCTTTTTTCTGTTATTTTTCTATTCTTTATTTCAATTTTTTCAGTTTCTCATTGTTAATGTATAGAAATGCAACTGATTTTTGCCATGTCACAAATTATATAATCATTTCCTTCCTTCTGTTTCTTTTTTCCTTAGGTTCTTTAGGTGTCCAGTTAGATTGTTTATTTGAAATCTTTAAGTAGGTGTGTATCATTATAAAATCCCTTCTTAGTACTACTTCTGCTGCATTCCATAAGTTTTGGTATGTTGTATTTCCATTTCCATTTGTCTCAAGGTATTTTCTAATTTCCTTTTGACTTCTTAATTGACCCATTGGTTGTTCAAACAAGAAGCTGTTTAATTTCTACATGTTTGTGAATTTTCCAGTTTTCCTTCTGCCATTAACTTCTAGTGTCACTCATTGTGTCAGAAAATACACTTGGTATGATTTTGGTCTTCTTAAATTTCTTAAAACTTGTTTTGTGATCCAACACATGATCTATCCTGGAGAATGTTCCAAGTGCACTTGAGAAAAATGTGTATTCTGCTGTCACTGGATGGAATGTTCTTAATATGTCTGTGAGGTCCATATGGTCTATAATGTTCAAATCCCTTGTTTCCTTATTGATCTTTTGTCTGGATGCTCTATCCTTGAAAGTAGAGTATTGAAATCCCCTACTATTATTGTGTTGCTTTCTATTTCTTCCCTCAGTTCTATTAATGTTTGCTTCATAAATGTGGGTGCTGTGATGTGCCTATGTATTTATACTTGTTATATCTTCCTGGTTAATTGACCCTTTTATCATTATATATCCTTCTTTGTCTCTTTTTACAGTTTTTGACTTAAAATATATTTTGCCTGACATAAGCATGACCACCCCAATCTCTTTTGGTTACCATTTGCATGGAATATCTGTCCGTCCTTTTGTAATTATCTATAGGGAAGTAGTTAATATTGATTACCGTTTTGTTCATTTTTTTTTCTGTCTTATAAACTTTTTGTCTCTCTTTTCCTCCTCCTGCTGTCTTCCTTTGCGTTTCATTGATTTTTTTTTTTTTTTAGTGACATGATTTGATTCCTTTCTAATTTCCTTCATATATCTTTATAGGTATTTTCTTTGTGGTTACCATAGGACTTACATAACACATTGTATAGTTATAATAATCTCTTTTGAGCTGACAACAGCTTAACTTCAATCACATAGAAATTACATTTTTTTCATCTCCCCCAACACTTAATGTTACTGATGTCACAAATTATATTTTTATATTGCATATCTGTGAATATATTTCAGTTAGTTATTTTTATACTTTTTTATCTTTTAACTTCTACATTATTAAAAGTGGTTTATGCACCATCATTACAGTATTACAGTATTCTGTATTTGTCTATATATTTACCTTTGCTTGTGAGCTTTATATTTTCATATGGTTTTATGTTCCTGTTTAGAATCTGTTCATTTCAACTTGAAACACTCCCATCAGCATTTCTTATAAGACAGGTCTAGTGTGAAAATCTCCCTCAGTTTTTGTTTACTGAGAAAGTTTTTGTTTCTCTTTCATTTTTGAAGGATAATTTTGCCAGATACAGTATTCTTGGTTGGCAGGTTTTTTCCCCCCTTTCAGCGTTTTCATTATATCATGTCACTCTTTTTTGACATGCAAAGTTTTTGCTGAGAAATCCACTGATAGAATAATGGTGGCTCCTCCTACTTCACGAGTCACCTTTATCTTGCTGCTTACAAAATTCTCTTAGTCTTTGATTTCTGACATGATTATAATGTGTCTCAGTGTAGATCAACATTAGAATTTTAAGACTCTCTAAAAACAAACATGGTGGAATATATCTGTTTTAATGAGAGCAAGCTGGATAGGTGAGTTTATTTAGATATTATCAGTGTAAGCAATAAAAAATTATTTTAATTTGAACATTCATGATCAAAGCCATCTGATCTCTCCTGTGGTTTTGGTACATTGTCATTTTTTATGCTGTCAAGCTCATCATTTAAATATCCATATCTTTAAGTTAGAGATATATATATATACTTTTTAACTCTCAACCTCTGTAACAGAATTTGATACTCTTCAAAACCATATGTCATGCAGGTTGGTATTCACTGAAATGCCATTTAGCTCTACAATATAATACATCTGGAAGAACATCTCATGGAAGTGATTAGAATTAATAATTTCTACTAGTTTAAGAAAAAAAAAAACTGTTCAAATGCCACAGTACAGTATCTACTACCATACAACTTTCTGGCCCACACTACATTTTGATTTTGTTTTCCTGAACACAATTGTAGAATTCTTTCTGACCTCTGTCTTACTATGGCTATTCACTACAACAATTTCAGAGATCTTCCTTTAGAAAAAAAATGCAAACCAATTCAAGGTGGTGTGCAATAAGTTTTATGGCAACCATAAAATTTTCTTAAAAATAAATACAGCAAGTAAATTTAGATAATGAAAATGCAGTTGAGATAATTGATTTGATAACTTGTACAGCCCAAACCTGACATTTTCATTCCCATCTTCATTTTGCTTTTAAGGAGATTTCCATTCCTTGACATGTTTATTATTTTGACACTTAGCCAGTTTTCTCAAAGCATTTTCACTCCCAAGGATCCTAAACTAAGCAAATATATATTATGCTATTTAAAATATCTTAGCTTTACTTAGAAAACTAGCATATTGACAAGTGATTGCTCACACACTGAATCTCTCATCAGAAACCTGCCACTTTCATTAATAAATTTAAGACTACACTTCCAAGCTTGTCAATAGAAAGAAAGATCTTAACTTATGAAGTGGTGACTGGTTTTTACTGCCCTCCATATGACCTCTATGTGTGTTGTCCTTTAGGTGCCAACTTTGGAAGATTGAGGTTTTGATTTTAGTAAGAGTGTAACAAAAAGTAACAGTCAAAATATTTAACCCCAGTATAGTAGGGACACAAACCATCTGAAAAGACATTGGCCATGGTATTGGAGCCCAGTTCCAGCCCCCAATTGTGTCAGACATTATTCTGTATTTGCTGGGTTGTGAGAGGTATTGGGGGTTAGTCAGGGTATCAAGATAACTCAGAGGATTCAACATAACAATTATTCATCTAACTGGCATGAAAATATTACAATAACTGAACTATCATTGACTCAGTATGCACCAACTAAAACAGCATACATTCTCTTGCATCTTCGTGGACTGACTAGCATTAATTGTAAAACTCAGTCCCTTCATATGAATGCAGAGGGAAATTAAGCACAGCAAAAACACTACTTTTATTGAAGATTTGTAAGTCACAAGAAGGGGTCACATCTCTTACATCTATTTAAAAAATCTCCATAGGGCTCTTGTCAGGGCTCTTCAACCTGCCTCCAACCAAAGAATCTTCCTCATTTCCCTTCTCTCTTGTTCCACTTGACCTCAAATGTAGCCGACAGGGTTTTTTTGTTTGTTTGCTTGTTTTGTCTTCCTGAACATTCTCCTCTTCCCCATAAATCAGGATTTCTCAACCTTGGCACTATTAAGCATGTTAGATCAGATAATGCTTTGTTATGAAAAAAGTGTGTATGGGGGTAGTGTCTTGGCCTCCACTTACCAGTTTCCAGTAGCATTCCTCCACCCAGGTTGTGACAATCAAAAATGTCTCCAGACATTGCTAAATGTTCCCCAAGGGACAAAATTTCTCCCATGGAGAAAAGCTTCTCTAACTCATACTCACTTCTTATTAAGACTCTATTCTAAGTGCCTTTAACTTCCACACATACATCCATGAGTAGCTCATAAGACAAAGGACACATGCTCCTAAGAGGGTAGTGAAGGGAATTCTCTTCTGTTGTTGTCCAGAGGGTTTCCTTAGGACTAGACAGACAACTGGAATCTGATGGGTGCTGAATGAGACTATGAGTTTCATTATTCCAAATAGCTTATGTTTTGTGTGTTTGCTTTGTTGAAAAGATCTTTATGGATAAAAACACAATCTATTATTTTATTGTATATAAAATCTTTCCCCTGACAAGGTCTAAATTAAAATCAATCATCTATGTAACACTAGTAGCCTAGAATCTTTCTTCTTGATTTGAAAAACTCCCAGGAGGAGAAAAGTTAAGGTTAGCATGCCATTTGAGGGCTGCTTTTGGTCCATCTGCTTAGATATTATCACTTCCTGTTTAATCATCTTTTACTCTTGCTGATCTGTTATTTATATTCCCCTCTTTATCCAAGTCATATGTAGGTGTCGTTAATTGTGAAGCTTGGTACCAATTCTAAGATCTTGTATATTTTCCAACAAGCTCAGATCAGTATGAGAAATTCCTCTCAAACCATGTCTTACTTTTGTACAGTAAGTTATCTTTTCATTTTAATATGATATGTTTCAGTAAAATTCTCCTTCTGGCAAATCAGATTTCCTAAGAAAATACTCTCCATAAAAAACAATCCAATAACTGGCAAACTTATAAAGAGGGTAAAATTTGTATTTGGTTTTCTGGGCCTATGACAATCACAGAAATTAAGATTTATGGAGATTACATGATTTGTTCATTATTTCATGATTAATTAAACTATCAGAAATATTGTTTTAACATCTACAGAATATGCCTTTCAATTCAATGCATTAAATTTTATAATTTTTAAGAGTAGTATTCAAATCCACAAGTAAACTTATGAAATATTGAGATACATATTAGGTTTTATACTTCAAGAATTTCAAAATCATTTCTTGGAAAAGTAAATAGAAATTCTATTTCTAGAAAAAGTGAATTATGAGTTTTCTAGATAAAACCTTTTGTTAATTAATTTTTTAATATTTCATTAATATATATAGTCAAAGTGCTTGGTACTAGAGCCACATAATTATCAATAAATACTCCCTACCTAAAATAACATTTGAATTTCCTGCTGCTGGTTGTCATGACGTTGTTGGCATAGAATATAGATGAAACTTCAAAAGCATACAATGCACACTACTTCAGAATATTTTACTACATCACACATTCTTTTTATCCATATTTAATAAGCTTTTATGTTCTGCCATTAATTTTTAAGGGAGTCAGCTTTGCCAATGAAAACTCTAGAACCATGCATTGCCAAAATTCTCACTTATTGGAGACTCAACTGCAGAAATATAATTTTCATAAAATTCTTTTATCCCCCAGTCTATTACACAGAATAGAACTGAGAGCACAGGTATAAACTCTATGGAAGCATCACCAGTGATATTACCCCCAATGATATGTTTTTAACTCAACTTTTTTTTTCCTTGGCAAAGCTAGAGGATAAAACATTTTTAATTTAAGTAAATCTCTTTAATGTGAAGTTTCCTCCTTTGGAGAATTCTAATTGGGAAGATGTAGTAAAAATAGCACTAATGATAAATATGCCTTTGCAATAAGATCTAAACATAACAAATGCTGATGAGAATATAGACAAATATTCTATAGGTAACAAAAGCTGATTTTGATAAACAAGTAAAAAAACACTTTTAAACATAAGTGAGTTTAAATTAATAATTTTCTATCAGATTTGTCTCTACTTTTGACTATCTATGTTGCTCCATTAAAGGCTGTTTTTCTGCTTTAGTACTGATGGATTTTACACAAACTAGTGAAATATCGTCCCCTACTGTTCAATTCTGATAGAGTGTTGAAAAGGAAACTCTCAGCCTATCAAATAGTGGTTATTCTTGAGACCTCTGTGTGGACCCTAGATTACAAAGAATAGAATTTCTTCTAGTAGTTCATTAACATAGCCATTAAACTATTTTCAGTTAATTCATTCAAGGCATTTTCTAATAGAGTTGAATGCTGACATTTTGGATAAGTTTAACTATAAAAAGAAGAAAGGATATATGTTATTTTACCTATCCTTCTTAGTGTGAAGGAATACTATTTATTTATAAATAAGTGAATTATTTCATTTAAAATATCATATTCCCATTCATGATTACTTTATTAAACTGTGTATGTATAAAACTAGATTTTCTCTCAACAAAGTTTATCATTCATAGATTATTTTGTCATACATTAGAGAACAAAAAAGGTCTTTTTTAATTTAAAATTCAGAACATATGATTTATTTATAATATAAACAATCTTTCATTATAGCTGCCTGCATTTAATGAGTTTTTGTAAAAGGTGATTTTTTTAATACACACTTACATGCTTAAAAGCCATTTATCCTCATTTTTTACCTTTATTTGGCTATAATTTTTACATGTTTTGGGAGGTTGGACTTAGAGCTATCCATAGGGCTTTTATACTTGTAGCCTGAAGATAAATAACTAAAACAATTATACCTATTTGAATTTATATTAAATTGTAAAAATTAACGAGAAGCTATTTTATTTTATTTTATTCTTATTTTTTTAAAGATTTTATTTATTTATTTGACAGTGAGAGAAACAGTGAGAGAGGGAACACAAGCAGAGGGAGTGAGAGAGGGAGAAGCAGGCTTCCCATGGAGCAGGGAGCCCGATGTGAGGCTCGATGTGAGGCTCGATCCCAGGACCCTGGGATCATGACCTGAGCCGAAGGCAGACGCTTAACAACTGAGCCACCCAGGCGCCCCAAAAGAAGCTATTTTAAAGTAACACCTGCATAGGGTTAAGGGGTTTGTCTTCTTGTAGTTCCTAAATTACCACACTTATTTTTCACCAGTCTTTTAAATACTTAGCTGTAAGAAAAGAAGAGAACTTGCTTTGAACTGATTTATTTTTAAGCAAAACACCTTTAAAATCAAAGATGATTTCCTTTCCATTTCTGCTCTGACCAAGCAAAAGAGCAATAAAGCCCTTTTACCTTATCTAAAAATTGACATCCCAGTCATTATTGAAATTATGAGAGAATATGGCTATAAGCAGCAGAGACAGAAATCCAAAATTGAAAGGCACAAGTGCCAGTTTATAGTCGTTTGTTCATTCAAGGAAGAATATTAAGAGTTGGGCTGAGACCAATCTAGACTAACAGTGTTGGCATATGGAAAAAGGAACAACTAGAAAGCAATCTCTATAAGAAGATATATACAGTAGTTAAATGGGTAGAAAAATTGATAGATACACCAACCCATTAGCATAGACTAGTTATATATCTCATTTTCATATTTATAAGTTCCACAGAGATCAATGTAGATGTTGCATGGAAACTGTTATCGCTGATGTAGGAAGATCTTCTGCAGTGTTTGATGTTATGCTTATCTCCTTAAGAATATAACACAGCAACCCTATACTCCCCAGGTCACCTCTCTTTGGGGCTAAGTCATCATTTACTATCTGTCAAACATAACCTACATTCATCGAAAAGATGTTTCCTCCCAGTTTTACAGCATATGTTATGATGTATGGGCTTTTACAAAAACGTGTGTATAAGGATGTCCATTGGAGCATTCGAATTAAAAAAACTGAAATAGACTATGGTTCACCCAGAGGGAAGTGGTTAGATAAATCCTCGAATATGCATGAAATGAAGTACATGGACCATTTCTGGTGCAAAGTACTACATTAATTATTTACACATTATTAAAAATAAATTTTTAAAAATATAAGTAGAATATTATGTTGCTTATATTTGTAAATATATTTTCTATCCACACATAGAATAAAATTGTAGAAATTACTTTTTATACTATCTTTGCTGTTGTACCAACTTTATCAAGAGAAAGGGTAAGAAAAGAAAAAAAACAAACAAAACCTCAACTCAAGAAGCAGAAAAAAATCTAATAAGAAACCAAAAATGGACAGAGAACTCCATTAGAATTTAAGCAACCCAAAAAAGCTAGCACTTTATTTTAAGGTATAATTTATACATCTTATAGATGTATATAGATTGACCAAATTCTACCTTAAACTTAATTTTAAAATAGATTAGATAGGCAGATAGATAAACAGAAAGACTGACTCTTGAATCACTGACTGCTGGATTTCTTCTGTTTGGATCCCCAAAAGATAAGAAACATTCAGGCCAATGTTCTTGAGAAGCATCTCATGCTAGTATTAACTAAGGGGTTAGCAATACATCTTTCAACACAAACTTCCTTCTCTTTCAGTCAGGACCAGTTTATCTCCATAATGAGTCAAGTCAGTGAAATGAGTGTATACAAAGGAGAATTTTGAGGCTTAGGCTGCCACTTTGTTATTTAAAGTAAGCTACAATCCAATAAATTATTGTCAAGTTCAAAAAGAATTATATTTATTCCTTTGTGACCTTTAGTCAAAGTGTGCATAATGCTGTTTCCTGTACAAGAGCCACCTGCACAGATAAGTGTTGATATATGTTCATGATCATTTGGCAAAACAATATTCAAGTTGATTTTCAAAGGCTTGTTATATTTCCCTCTTCTTATGGATAGGGACTACATTTGTAATACTGTTTAAATTAAAGGCCTAAACAAGATTCTAACAAGATGTATATTCTTTCTTCGTAAAAGGTATATTTATACCAAGTACACTACATATATTTTAACAAATGCAATCACCTTTCTCATGAAAGTATAGAAAACAGATATACTAACATTAACTCAATTTTTATTATCAAAAGTACTATAAAGTCCCCCATAAATAAATTCAGTATATTTACAAGGACCATGTTTTTTTTCTTATGGCTATCATAATATATTAGGTAGCCAGGTCCATTTGAATCAGTTGGAAAGCATAGGATATCAATAATTAGAGTTGTGAATTAATCATCTTAATAGCCCAGTTTTACACAAATATACTGTTCTTTGGCCACAAATTCTGCCCCAGGTAAAGCATTTTACCTATGTAGGCCTTTTAGTACATGGGAGCGTTGAATGTTGATAATTTATCATGGCTTATCAGCACTATTGAAAAGAACAGAAACCTGTTGTATCATTCACTGCATAGTCCTCTGTAATAAGCAGACTTCCAACCTCTTCAATCTCATCTAGTGTTTCAGTTCCTTCAACATGTCAAGGAATTTCTTGAGGCTTTCTCTTGCACCTGCTGTTGATTTTGCCCACAGCGTTATTCCTATGCTCTTTACTCAGCTGGCTCCTTCTCATCTTTCAGAAAAAGGACATGCCTTCTCTGGTGCTGACTCATGCCAAGTAAACTTCTGCCATCCATCAATAGCCCCCACCCTCCAACACTCTCTACCATACCACCCTGTTTGTTTTGTATCACTCTCCAAAATCTATAATTTGCCTGCTTGTCATGTATTCCCTTATTTATTATCTGTCTCCTCCACTTGAGCATAAGCACTCTATTTTATCTCTAGGTTCTTTCATGATGTCTGGCAAACTGTAGTTACTCAATAAATGAAAGAAGCAAATTGCTCATTATATTTAACACAGAGGAACACGTAAAGCATATAAGAGGACTGCATTGAGTAATTCTACTAAGTACTATTTGTAGTTGGGGATTCTAAAAGGGAAATGTGGGGGAAAAAAAGAACATTTTCTTCCAGGTGAATGGACATTTGCACTATTGCCATAAACATGCCAGCCAAAGTAAAGTGACAGAGACTCAGTTGGATCCAGAACTGTTAACAAGACAGAAAAGGGAACTAGAGTGATGTGGCATTAATAAAAGGCACACAAACCAGAAGAGACTCTTAATCATAGGAAACAAACTAAGGGTTGCTGAAGGGGAGTGGGGTGGAGGGATGGGGTAACTGGGTGATGGACTTTGGGGAGGGTGTGTGTTGTAATGAGCACTGGCTATTATATAAGACTGATGAATCACATACCTATACCCCTGAAACAAATAATACATTATATGTTAATTAATTGAATTTAAATTTAAAAAAAAAGAAAAGGCAGACATTGTGAGGAAATAAGTTTGAATCCCAAATTTGAATTGGGCTATAGTCTAAAAACTAGGCAGAGGCATATAATATGGCTGAGGTCTTGAAGTGAATATTAACATCTCAAAGTAAAAAAATATGATAGTCTTTTTTTAAGAATTTTATTTATTTAGGGGCGCCTGGGTGGCTCAGTCGTTAAGCGTCTGCCTTCGGCTCAGGTCATGATCCCAGGGTTCTGGGATCGAGCCCCGCATCAGGCTCCCTGCTCAGCAGGAAGCCTGCTTCTCCCTCTCCCACTCCCCCTGCTTGTGTTCCCTCTCTCGCTGTGTCTCACAAGCAGGGGGAGTGGGAGAGGGAGAGGGAGAAGCAGGCTCCCCGTGTATGGGTGTAAGCTGCCCTTTTAATAAATTTTAATAAATAAAAATTTTAATAAATAAAATTGTATCTTTCTTATGTTTATTTCCTTACTCACTCTTGACTCCAATATAACCCCACATGTAAAAATGTATTTGCTACAGCCTTTTTATTAACATTTAATGTTCCTGATGTTAATTCCTTCTAGCTTCTTTGAGAATGATTGAAAAAGTAGTAAATGATAAGCGATATTTTTCAATTAATCAGAAAATGTTTTTGTTACTCTTATTACTGTTATTTGTTCTTTTCATATTCATGACACCAAAACAAGCAGATAAGCACACATTCCTTTATTTCAAAGGTAGCTAAAAACAGAAGCTTTGGATGTTGACTTAACCTCTATGTGCCTCAGTTTCCTCATCTATAAAGTAGAGAGAATAAGTATCAACTTGGCAGGGCTGCTGTGGAGATAAGGTAACTTAACTTTGTAAAATATTTAGAATAGTGCCTGCCACACAGTAAGAACTCCATAAATATTATTTATTACATATTTATGAAGGTTAACCCTCAAGGAGGTTGGGAGTTAATTTGGCTCTTTACACAATTTCTGAAATGTCAATTTGCTTGGCCATTGGGTGGAAATAAAGTAAGATTCACAGACACTTGCTCAGGCCAACAATTAGTAGATTTCAATTGTACAGTTAGATTCTAAATTGGCACTATTCTGTGTCTTCTAGTTCTCTCTATATGTGATCAAGGTTTTTCTTTGTTGTTTAGCATACTACTGAACATCAAACAGGTTAGCTTTTGACCCAGTGGCTATACTGAGAATCTTCAACTTTATGAAGGACTTCTCCTAATGCAGCCCACTATAGTCTTCTGCAGTCTACTAATTGACAGACGCTATAAAGCAGTCCACTTATATTGATATTTCTTTCCCTCAATGTGATTCAATGAAAGAGTTTCTCAGTAACTCTCTGAGTACTCATGATGCCTTTAACTTGAGAACTAAAAGAACTTTCTAAAGGACTTCTTACATTACATACAAAATAACCTCATGTTCTTCTTTTTTTCATTGAGGTTCTCATATTTTCCACACTGCTTCATTTTCTGAAACCTATAAAAACGTATTGCTCCTTTAGTAAGATATATGTATGTGTGTATATATATATATATATATATATCCCATTTTAAGTATTCTCCAAAAATCAGAGAAAGGAGAGATACAAATAGAATGTTGTTCCCACAGTTTCTCTCCATTCTGGTTCTTACTTTCCCAAAAATGTGTCTTCCCTTGATTTTTGGATAAATAAATTCAATTAAATTCAGCATTTTATGATATCTATGATAGAGTTAAAATAGTGAATTCCTCTCCATTCCAATTAAAACTCTAGCATTAGTAATAGTATTACTACTACAACTACTTATATGAACTAACATTTATTGGTTGTTTATTATGTTAAGCATTTTATATGTAGAAGGTTTTTTAATCCCCATAACACCCTGCAAGGTATGATTGTTTTGTACTTATTTTCCAAATGAGAAACCAAGGCCCAAAACAATTAAGTGACTTGCTCATAATCACAGAGCAAATAAGTAGAGAGCCAGAATTTGAATCCAGGAGGTCTGCATCTAGAGTCCAGACTATGATTCACTCTACTGATCAATTATAATAATATATATTATAATCTGTTTAGAGGAAAAGGTCACTATTCATTGAACGAAGCAAAGTATAAGTTACTTTGCAGTGAAATCTAAGAAAGAATTATGATGCCAAAATCAGAATTACCTTTCCTGAAGGACAAGATTTATGTGTTTACTGGTATCATTTTGATTTCTGCACCTTACTATATTTGTGGAAAATTCAGCTTTACAAAATAAAAATAAGAAAAATAATAATTTAGTTACATTAAAATGTAAAGTTATTAGGAAGCTAAAAAGATTCAAAACATTATCCTCCCTATTAAATTGATTCTTATTATCATGGGTATATGTGGCAAACCATATATCATTGTGCCCAAATTATTCAAGAACACAGACTGAGCTCAAGTTTCCCAGATAAAAAGTGTGATGTTGACTGATACTGAGCAATCTCAAACAGAGACACAATTTTCATGGTGCTTTGAAAACGTTCCTCCAGTCTACTGTTGTCTTTATTAATTAGTAGAGAAAACCCCAGTTTAGCTATACTTTTCCTCTACATTCTCAACATTGTTGTTGCACATTATTAATCTGTTTACTTCCTAGGGTCGGAATTGAGAGGTTTAAACTGTTGGTCTATCCAGTTTGAGAGGTTGATATAAGGGACACATTATAATGCATCCCTGTAATTGACTGAAGTTCTAAAGTTGACAATAATGAAAAATGGTAAGAATGTAAGTCGGACTCTGACATACTAAGACAATCTCATAAATGTGTGGAATAAAGTAATCTGCATTTACCCTTGGGAAATATGCAGTCCAAACTCCATAATATAAGTGCCAGAGAAAATTTCACCACAATGCAGTAGGTTGCTTGTTTCAGAGCCAAGAATGAAAATTCATAGTGAAATCACCCTGTAAATATTTAGAAATTCAGCAGCCTGCCTGGTTGATAATGCTCTTTCTTGATCCAATCCTGCAATAGGATCACCTGTGGGGCTTTTATATACAAAGGCATAAGACTCCATTCCAGATCTAATAGCTTTTGCATGTTCCATTCCTGTGAAAGTAAGACTGGGAAAATTATTAAAAGCTCTAGAAGAGATTATGATGCATATCTTGAATTTAGAATTCTCAGTTCTAGAACATGCACTCTAGACAAAATCCTGAGTGCACAAGATTTAGTGGATCTTTATAGGTGTGGGTTTCACTAGCTCATACTCATGAAATTGCTTATTTCATCGTAGTTCTACTCCCTTCATTTTGGATTCATAATCCCATATGAGAAGTAGTGTCTTAATTATAGTCTCATGATCCAAACAGCTAGATTATTATTATTATTGAAGTATAGTTGACATGCAATGTTACATTAGTTTCAGATGTACAACATAGTGATTCAGCAAATCTATACAAACTCAATGCTCATCTTGATAAGTATAGTCACCATAAGACATTATTACAATATTACTGACTATAACCCCATACTGTACTTTTCAACTCCATGACATGTTTAGTTTATAACTGGAAATTTATAACTCTAGACTTTTCACAGGCAAGGGCCACCAAACTGCCTCCTAATCATTTCCTTTTGAGAAGACCTTGCTTCTCTAGGATTTGGATTTGAGAAAAAGCAATACCCTTAATAAATCTATAAACTCAATATAAGCAAAGTTTGTTATGTATTTGAAATAATCCTTAAGTTTCTGCTTTAGTGTTTTCTACTTCAGTCCTAAAACTTATACTTAGGAGATTCTTTTCCCCTCCCTCACCTTCCCCTCTGCTCCTCTCCTCTCTGTCTCTTTCTCTCAAATAAATAAATAAATAAATAAATAAATAAATAAATAAAATCTTAAAAAAAAAAGAAAAGCTTGGCTGTCTTGTTTGCTTGACAACAGCAGATAAGAGGAGCAATTTAAGGGAGGAACAAAGGTTGGTTAGTATCAAAGGGACTATGAGAAGGGGTGGAATTTGACATACAGAAGAATGATATCCTGGCTTTAAAGGTTGCAGAAGAAAACACTAAAGGGAAACACCAACTCTAATAGTATACAGTATAATTAAGTATGCTCATGACTCAAAGTCAGCAAGAACAAATGAACTTAATTTTAGTATTTTCCATAGAAGAATACAGAGACTTAAGCAAATTTTAGAAAGAGCCCATGAAAAATGATATTTTAACACCATCATTCTTAAAAGAGAAATTTAGTGGTATAAGTAGTTCTTATGTATAGGAAGAGTTATGCACTAATGAAGTGAACTTATGAAGCATTTTACTTAAATACTTTACACCTTAACAGTCATTCTCTAACTGATTAATTTAGTTTTTCTTTCACAAATATTTATTGAGCACTACTATGTATCAGACTTTGGATTAGGTATCAAGGTAGGTCAAGGTGAATGCAATACCCTAAAGGGGGAGTAAAATATTAATCAAATAAACACAAATAGAGTAACAATGAAACTGTGGTAAATGCCACCAAAGAGAGTTATACTGTGCTCTAAGAGTGTTTGATAAGGAGCATGAGCTCCATCAGGAAAATAAGAAGGGATTGCTTGGAAAACCTAGAAACTATGTATGATAACAGGGAGTGCAGGGAAAGATCTGAAAGGATGGGGTTGGGACAGGTACAGAGAAGAGCATTCCAGACAGTCCAAGGGCCTATGGCTAGAGGGCACAGGAATACAAAGAAGAGACATCAGCGAGAGTTGAACTACACCAAAAGAAAAATCAATACTTTAAAAGCATATACAATTAAATTGAGTGAAATAAATATCAAAGCACTAAATTCAGTGCTAGTGTAACCCTGAAAAATGAACGACCTTGATCATTTCACTTTTTGTGATGAAATCACTTTAAATCTAAATAAATGTAAATCTTGAATAAAAAAGCAATTTTTAATCCTGTGAGTTAGGATCCCATCCTAACATTTTCAGCACTGTAAGTAAAGCCAGTGGCTTACATGATGTTTGCTACGGGATGACTTAAGCTCCTCAAACATAACATCTAAAACTGAACTTGTAAACATATACCACCCAAATATCAAGCACTTCTGTTTTTTATTTCAGTGAATGGTACTATCATTTATCCAGATTTTTCAAGCCAGAAAGCTAGCTATTACTATTTATATAAAGTTTCTGATAAATAGCATGAAATTATCCAATAAACATATTTTACTTATGTTATACTATAGGTACTTGATTGTGAAAAAAAAATTTAAAAAGTGGTGGTACATAATAGTTAAAGGAGTAAGTAAATATAATGTATATTTATTTTAAAATATAAACCAGTGACGTATTTCAGGGTCTCAATCTTAACACATATCAAAATTCTAACATCTAAAAAAAAAAATTTATATTTTGTATGTACTTTCATCTTCTTCACCAGATCATGATTAAGGAGGTTGGGAATGAAAACTAAATGTTTAATGCAGATTGAAATTTAGTCTCACGTAAAAATTAAATATGGCCTTTACTTTTGCTCATTTTCTCTAAGGAAAAAAAGTCCCTAACAGTAACAGATTTCTAAATCTTCTTCCTTTTCCTTTTTCCCTTTCCAAGATGGGATGTAGGTACAGATAGTAGGGATATAGATTACTCAAAATCATATTACAGAAAAAGATTCAGTCTCTTGATTACTGGGGTGGATGGACAAATTTATTTTTCACTTGAGTGTTGTCTGCCTACTAGTTTGTTGCAAGTTTGCTTTCGGTATGTATCATGGGGTGTCTCTCTAGGCTTGGGTTCAGTGCAATTGGATGCTCTTGTGGACCTCTTGCATGCTCTTGTGGAAACCTCTTACTTTGGCTTTCACTGGTGCTCAAGATAGCTCTTGGGTCCCTCTGAGTCACATTGGCCCTGATGTAGTGCCCCCTAGAGCAAGCTTCAAACGTAGACTCCTAGCCACTTCTGGGCCCTGTCTCAACAATCCCTGGAGCTTTAGGAAGAATCCAGAGCACCTCAGTATTGATAAATCAAGGCATCTCATGTCTAGGTTTCTGGACTTCCTACTGGAGTCCCCAGTAAGAATAGGGTATGAATGAGATAGGCTTTTATTTTAGTGATACTCCCTCTTTGAGTTATCCTCGTTTCCAACTTCAACATTATAATTAAATCCTAACAGACAATAGTAGTAATTTTCTCTACACATCTGGGGAATTCTAGGGCTGTATTCTCAAGACTTGGCCCTCAATAAGCTAAAGGAAAAGTTAATGGAGCCTGGAATATCTCTTAATACACTGGCCTTACTTACAAGAATTCTCTCTTACTGTTTTAGTCTATTTTGTAGACTTTGTATTTTGCAGATGGTAGATTTTGCTAGTTTATGGTTGCTCAATAATTCTCTGTTTAACCTCTCATCTTACATGGATTAAATTTCCTACAATTTCTTATGTTCTTGATTGATATTAGATCAGATATCTAGTCATATAGTAAAAATGCCATGTATTTAGAAAGGCAACAGAGGAGAGCATATTATTTTCTTCAAAATATCCACATTACAATCTATTTTTAATAAATTAATGAAAGATTTTATTACTAATTTTACCTATAAAATTTCACATTTGCTTAGGTGTATAGTTCTATTGGTCCCACAAGATCATAATATCTTATAATAGGCTAAGGTCATATCTTATAATTCACTTAGATTCTTTACAGTTCTCAGGACATTTTAATCTCTAATAATTAGAGATACCTTGAAAAATAAAAGTAATTTTTAAAAAAAGAATCAGTTCAACTTTTATAGATTTTGGTAAAATGTGGTTTGCTCATAATTCCCAAAATACTGCTACCTATAATTATATATAATATGCTATCTACATTGGTCATTTATGTGCAACTTTCACAAATTTGTACACATCTTCCTTTTATCCTCACACTATGGTGGTTGCTTTCCCACAATGCCTCTGGCCTTGACTGTGAGACTTACTTTAGCAGATAGGTAGTAGCAAACCTAACACAGTTTGACAAACATGTTGTAAGACAGAGGACGTAAAAAGCACTTGCTCATTGGGGTGTGCCTTCATCCTGCTCTGGACCTCTGCCATCATACGAATACCTACCTAGCCTGTTAGAGGGTAAGAAACCTTGTAGACAGAAACCCCACTCATCCCAGCTGTGACAGCCAAAGAGACATTAGAAACCCGTCAGTCTACCACCAACTAGTCAGGTGCTGAGAGAAGTTTGAAGGAGTCCAGTTGAAATTAACCAAGCCACACCCATACTGAAAGAATGGTCCAACTAAGGCCAGCCCAAATCACCATTCTTACAGAATTGTAAAATAAATAAATGGCTATATTTTAAATCACTAGCTTTTGGGTAAGTTTTATAGCAACAAAAGCTAAATGTATCCCACATATGATTTATATTGTTGTTTAAATTTTTCTTTAAACCAACTCTGTGTTTAAATGATTATTTTTGTCTTGAGCATATTTGGGAAATTATATTATAGTTAGCATATACTAGTACTTATCTTTCCCCCCATCTCTGTGTGGGGGAAAAAACAGTGATACACAAGTGGAAAAAGTAAAGAAATGACTAGTAAGAGATAAAGTTTTAATATGCATTAAACACAATTTTGTGATAGTATACACATAAACACATTATTTTTAGTTAAGTTCAAAAAGATATTGTACCATGAAAAAGAAGGTGATAACCCTCCTACACAACTAATGATGCTGTTTCTGGAAAACCATATGATTGTTTTTCATTCTCTCCTTACCAGAAAGACACAAACTGGAGAGAGTTCAAATAATGGTGAAGGCTTTGGAATCATTGACTTATTTACTAAAGAAGCTAAGCATGTATTGATTGTCTAAATGATAATGGAGAGAGAAAACAATAACAATTCATGGATGTTTGAAATGGATGAGAGCCGCTAGGTGCTGCTTGTCATTAAAACTGAACCAGAACACAAAAGGTCATTTTGTGGGGAGAATTTGAAAAGAGGAAAAATTTTCTTGTCCATCTCATCTCAAATGCCAGAGGTCTGCATAAAAATAATTAGTAGTTAGAAGCAGTCCCAGTTCTAAAAAGATAGGAATTCCTTCCAGAAAAAAAAAAAATGTAAACAGATATTATGTACCATCTGAAGCAATGCATGGCATATAGTGGGTACCCCCCAATAGCTACTACAACTATTACAACTGTTTCTGCTGCCTTGACTCTCCCTCCTCTCCCTATTCTTCCTCTATTACTGCTATTTTTGCTGGACTCCTGGATAACAAATTGCCCCATCTCTACAAGATATGATCTTCTCCCTCTATTACTATCTCTCTTCTCTGTTCTCATAGTTACAATTCTTCCAGACTCATTAGTAATATAATGTGAACTACATGTGATCTTAAATATCATGTAGTTTAAAGCCTCCATAAAAGAACTAGGACACTGGAATGAAAGGTCCATAGATTTGGAACTTATGTCTGCCACTCCCTGGATGTGTGACTTTAGACAAAATATTTAATATATTTAATTTGTCATAACTTTTTTTACTATAAAGTGAAAAAAATAACAATGTTTACATCTGGAAACAGGTTTTCAAGATTAAATAAACTATCATTTTTCAGATTGCTACTAAAACAATTTGTTTTCTCTCTAGAAGCAAATGAGGTGATCTCAAAGTGATTCCTTCTTTACCCTTCTCCAAAACATTCTCAAAAAGACCCCCTCTCACTTTTCTCTTTTGAATCCAAGCTCCTAAAACATCTTTCCCTTAATTTCTATTCTTTGTTGTCCTCCTCTTTCGTAAAGTTATATCATGACTTAAGTTCATCTCAATTTCTTTTGATAAATTTGATAGTTTCATATTGAGTACTTGCTCTATACAGAGAACTGGAGGAAGGTTCCAAGTAGGTAAATTATATGCCATGACCTTTGAAGTGTTTTCACTATTTTCCAGTTATAGAGACAGAGTGCTAGTGAGTCATGTGAAGTACAGAATCAGATCCCAGTGGTGATTGAATCATGAAATCTAGCAGTTTTTTTGTTTTATTTTGTTTTGTTTTTGTTTGTTTGTTTTTTATGCTAGCTTCTTGCTGAAGCACCATTTTGTCCTGTTTGATTTTTTCCTGCAGCCTACCTGGAAATATTTCAACTCGTCATTTAAGACACTATATTAATCATCTATCCTCTCACTCCATGGTGCAAGAGTCCCACTGTTACCATGACAACACTGCCTTTTAAGTGTCCTATGAAAATTTCTCTTTTCCTAGATTTGAACTACTTGAGGGCAGAAACTTGAATGTCTTGGTTTATTTTCCCATCTCAAGAACATATCATGACTTACACCACATGATTTATGTTCAATTAGTTGTTTTTATTTAAATGATCAATGCAGCTGGTTGGTGTGCCAACCCAATATAATGTGGTATAAACAGTTCAAGCCCTTGAGTAGGGAGAGCCTGGAATTAGATGCCAGCTCGGCCACTTACTAGCTGTGGACCCACTGGTAAGTTATATAGTATCCCAAAGCCCTGGTTTCCTCGCTTGTACAGTGGGAATAATAATGACTATCAGGTTGTAAAATTTAGTATAAATATCCAACTTACATCAAATTTCTAACTACCTTCTTTTGTGCTTTACAGTCCTGGCTTGAGGAATTCTTATCGATTGTTGGTGCCTTGAGATTTTCCCAACCTGCTTTTATCAACCTTAAACATAAACAGTGGCAACTGGGCGGGGGAAGTGGGAATTACATCATACCCCATATCATACTAAAGAATGCTTTTTGGATGTTAATTTGAAACACATTTAGCCTTAATTTTCTAGCTAAGTTTCCTACCCTTCTAAATCCTTGAATTGAACTTCACTAAAAAGTTGATTTTACTGTAAAAAATTAGTTAAAATTAATGTAATTAATTTAATTTTTAAATTTAAAATTTAACTAAACACATAAATTCCTCATCCAAACTCAGATTGCTAGATTGTCTACTTGATTTTGATTCTTTTGATGAGCACACTTTTACTTCATTTTATTTCCCTTAGCTCCTTGTAATCTCTCATGAAGATGTTAAACTCTAACTAAACCATATATTTGCTTAACCTAAACTCGAAGTAACAGGAATGGAGTTAAGCAGTCTCCTAAAAACAGTATTTTATTGTAGAGTTCCACACTTGTAAATAAAAAGAGTATTATGTGTCAGCTAAACAGGTGATGAATAGAAGTGGAGCAGAGAAAGTTTTCTACCAAGTGTGATGGTTAAGAGAGGTATAATTTATGGAGAATTTTATGTCATATACTCATCTCATTTAGTCTCTCTATTAAAACTGCCTGTCAAAGAACACTACCTCCATTTCTAAATTTAGATCTGGTATTGCTAGAAATGTCATCATGCTTACCATGGTGAATGTTTAGCCATTATGATTTAATTTCAGATTAAGTTTAAAAACAACAAATGTAATAACATACAAGAAAACTAAACAATATACCTTTATATTTATATTCAATCAATCTCCAAATTGCCTCTACAAAGAATTCACACCTAGAATTGATTAGGGAATATGTACATATTTAAAGTCCATAACATTTGTAAATGAGATCAAGGTTGAATTTAACCATGAAAGAAAAAAAATAGGGTTTAAAATAAAATAGAAATATGTCTTAACACTGACTCTAGTGTGGCAGTCCTTGCTTCATAATGCTTAAGTATGCGAATTCTGGGATGAAATTGCCTAGATTTGAATTCTGGCAGTGCCATTCATTAAGTGTGTGGTGTGCATTCAATTACTTAGTCTTCCTTACCCTCAGTTTCTCCAACTATAAACAGTACCTACCACATGGCGTTGCAAATGAATATGCACATATAAAGGGCTTAGAAGGGTGTCTGGTACTTAGTTAGCATTCGATAAATATTACCAATTAGTGGTGACTATGGTACTAAATTGAACTGTGTATCTCAGCAAATTTATTTAACCTTTCTTAGTGTTCACTTTTTTCATCTATGTACAATGGAGATAATAACCTTGCAGGATTTGTATGAGGATTAAATGCGAGTATATATTTATAAAATTAGCATATACTAGTAGATATGCCTAGATGCTATTAGAATTAGTGTTAGTGTTCTGGAGGTCTGCACATATATATTAAGCCATCTCCTATCTATTCCAGGTTCTCTAACTTAACTGTGAAATTCAGCACAGAAGTTTATAAGTGGAATTCTGAATAAAGATGCCAAACTAGAATGTTTAGTCATTAGGGCAAGCCTCTGAAGACAAAAGGGATGGGGCACAGTGATAGAGGCAACTGAAACAAAACTGCCCTCATTTATAGAAGCATCCTTGACTGTTCCTGGCCGAAAAGGAAACAACGCAGTGTTTTCCCTTGGCCTCGAGGTCAGGTTCATTAACACATTCATGTGTTCATGCATTGGACAGGTGCACCCTGTGTGTCCGGCACTGTGCTAGGTCCTGCTGCAGTCCCTGTGGAGCCCAAAGCAGGCACTAATGACGTTTGTGGAGTTTAAAGGTGGCTGCAACACAACAGCTCATTACAGTTGCCAAGTTCTCATGCTATTTTTTTTTTGAACTTAAAAATATATTTAAAAAGAAGAGAAATAATATTAACATCTAATTAACACCTAACAAATATTAATACATGATAATTGTTGAATACATCCTTTGTGTCAGGAATTACTGCCAATTCTTTACATGCATTACTTGTAATATTCAAAATAACCCCAGAAAGTGGGCACTGTTGTTACCCCTAGTTTATAGTTGAAGCAGTTGGGGGAACAGAGATGACAAGTCATTTGTCCAAGATAATGGAGCTGGCAGAGGAGAGCAAGGGGCCACAGCCAGGCAGTCTAACACCTAAATGTTCTTATCTGCATTTCTTCTAGTTATTTTGGAGTTTTAAAGAGCTTTGTAATCTCAATGTTTATATGGAAAGAAGGAAGAAATAATGAGCTTATAAATTCTGTCCACATAGAAAAACACTAATCCATCCATCAAAAAAATAGAAAACTTAAAAAAAAATTGTTTTATTTGCTTGCATAGGTTGCCAGACTATACTGGATGTCATAAGGAGGTGATGGGTGGGAAATGTTTCCATTGTCATTAAAATATTTCCATGATCTATCTGCAACCTAAAATGTATTAGATACATTTCTAGAAACTGTGTAGAATTCAAATTTTTACTGGCAAAATGCAATTTTTTAAGTATGCTCAGAAGTAAATTATTTATCAGTTTAAGAGCTTTTTCATAAGTTGTATTTTCTTAGGCTGTACATGCTAATATCAAAATACAATTTGTGTTTTTTAGGTTAAAAACACATTTGCTTTATGTGTTTGTTCATTTGCTAATGCAGCTGAATGAGCTCAAAATGACTAGGACTAGCCATTAAAATTAAAGAAGACAAACTAAGATTGTTTAGACTGTTTTTCTAATAAAAATATATGGTTTAAATATTACAGTAATGTAAAAAAAAGCTAATTCATATAGTGTTTATACTTCACACAGCATTTTACACACATTATTATCTGTAGTTTTGAAGCTTTAGCTGGAGTAGCATATTAATTTTAAAAGTTTCCTCCTCCCCATCTACATTCCCAATCATAAGGTTGGCTGGAATGAGATACTTGTTATCTTATAGTATCCAGCAGCCAATATTTTAGGTTTAGAATACAGCTTCAAAAGGACCTCCTATGTCGCTGATAAAACCAGAGATGATAAAGTCCTATGTTCAATGTTTTATTTGTAGTAACTTTATTTAATAGCTTCTATTCATCATTTTATTCCTTATTTATAACATCCCAGTGCTTCCTTCCAGCATATATTAGCCTATGCTGAGAATGTGAGAGGCGAGATGAGATAAAACACAGGCCGACTGTCACCAGGTTGGACCACCACCAACCAGGCAGTCAAGTTGCACCTGAATGTTTATAGAGATCATCATTAGTCATGAAGTAATCTTGCATGATAAATTATTCCCCGTGGGACCTTTTGAAACACATACCCCTGCTATTGCAGAGCAAGACACCTGCTTTGGCAATATAAGGGAATGCCAAATTGAAAAATGGATGAGAATGAATAGGGAAGCATTTGACAGAAAACAGACCTAGTGTAATAAGCCTTTTATACTTTGAAATATAGGTCTTCAGCCTTTAATTCTCGCTTTTCCTACACTGTCATATTAGAATCATGTCTTTAGCCACATTTTGATTTAAGATGATTGTAGATTATTTTTTCTTTTCTAAATTCAGAATACACATTTAAACTTTTTTTCATAAAACTTTTCGCAACATCTTTGTCTAAATCAGTAAAAGAAAAGTTACAAGAAAAAGTTTTTATGGAATCACCACTTGTCTAACTAGCTTATTGCTACAATTATGCAAGTGGGAGTGTATTTATACATAAAGTTATACATTATAAATAAATACACACACACCTATACACATATTCATAATTCCCCATAGGTGCGTTGTAGGTGACTGATGAGTAGACTGATTTCAACATGGTGTGATTGCAAATGGGGAGGGTACAAGTAATCCTGGTCTTTTTTTAGCCTTTGCCTTCTGACTGCATACGGATATTACTCCTTTTTCCAAGTGTGATGTAGATCTACCAGTTTTTATAAAGACCGCATCATTTTAATTCCCTACTAAATATTCAGAAAAATGTAGTATGGGGGGTTTTAGTAATCATGATACATATTTAGAATAGAAATATTTTGAGCTGGCAACCTCTTAAGGGTATGCTTTTTCAACTGTATTCCTAGTATCATTTTGAGAGGAGACACACTAAATATTTGACAATTTTTTATTCAGTAGGCTTTTTAGTTACTCTATCAATAGACAAGATTGGCATTAATAGGACATTTAAAAAGACAATAAGAGGTACAAGAAAAAAAAAAAGATGCTCTTATTGCCAGGACTTTACTTTTGGCTTTCTGGTATTAATAAGAATCAGTACTAATAAAGAGTTAGACTAGGTATTAGCAAACTATGGCTGGCAGGTGAAATCAGCTCCACTTCCTATTTTGTAAACAAAGTTTTATTGAAAACAGCCACATTTTTTCATTCACAAAGGGTCTATGGTTGCTTTGGAGTTACAATGGCAGGTTTGAGTTGCTACAGCAGAAATTATATGACCCACAAAGCTGAAATATTTACCAACTGGTCCTTCATAGAAAAGATATCACCACCCCCCCCAAAAAAAAAGAAAAAAAGAAAAGATATCACCAACCCCTGACTTAGGTATTTATCTGTTGATCCAAGTTTACAGACAATAATGAAAAATTTCTAGTCCTTTTCTGTGTCTTAAAAGCTTTCAACTGATGTCTATGCAAAAACTATGTTAGCTGATTAAAATTAAAAGTCAGCAACTGCATAGTTCAAGTTTGTTCCCATCATCACTTCTCGGATCCTGTTTTGGGGCTCCATCTTTTCTGATTCCTAAGAAAACTCTACCTGTTGATGAATGCCAGGCACCCTCCTTTTAGTTTCATGAATTTAAAGAATCAATGAGGTGACAGTCATCTGAATGACTCAATCATTTCAATGTGTCCTATTTCTACACCTCTACACTTTTTAATTTACTTATTCCTTCAGTTTACCAAATGTATAAGCTGCATTTTCTTTTTTTTAAGATGCATTTTCTAATATTTTAAGCACTTTTCATTTCTGTCCAAAACAACTGATTTTACAAAGAGGCCCTATGTCTTGTTGATCCTCTTTTAAACTCTTTGCAAAGTATATTCTAAAATAATAGATTAATTTCATGCAGTTTGTAATATAAATACTTCCCAGACATATTTCTGAGATCCAATAACCATACAGATGAATCTCTATAAAGAGATGTTTTCCAGCTGGATCTAACCATGGCAGGTAACACTGGAGAGCACAGAGCAAAAAGCAGTCACAGAGCCCATGAATCTTCTTAAAGACAGTAGTGTTCTACACAGAATATTAGAATAGTTCTAAAGGTCCCAGTTCAAGCTCTGGTTCTGCCACTGATGAATATGTGAACTTGGGCAGGAAGTGCTTTACCTTCAGCCCTGTGCTACAGAAATTATCCCCTGGCTTAACTGAAAAATTCCTGCCTTGTCCTGACACCCCCCCACCACTACCATCACCCATAAAATCTGAAGATTTTCCCTCCTACATTCTGGGGCTTTTCTGTCATGTAAAATAGGCTTGCTAATCTCTTTTTATACTTCTCACAGGATGCATGTGACACTCAAGCAATGCAATATGTTGTTGAAAGATGCTGAAATGAAAGGAAATGGTTGGATAAACTACAACTCTATATCCTTTTATGCAGGTGTTTAGAGATAATCTTGGTTGACCAGGATTTCAGATTCTCTCTTATTCTCTGTTAGCAAAACTTTTGTGCTGACCAACTCCTCTGTTTATTTTGACCAATTTCTATAGAATTGAAGCCATGTGGCACTCCATGTGCCTCACTTTGAATCCATTAGAGCTACCAGCACTAGGATCTATGGTATGCTTGCATTCCAGATTTGAAACTAAAAGATAACCTTGACATTTTATGAAGTCAATTTCATTCATTAGGCAAATTGCCACATTTGAGAACAAGCAAATTAAGCATTTTCATCTGTCTTTTGGCTTCTCTGAGTGCTGTAATCACCATGGATTGTGTCATGGATCAGATTCAAAGCCTTGTAATTGTATGTCAGTGGGCGACATGATGCGGAGCATTCTCCTGGGGCTCCTTCCCAGCCCACCTTCAGCTACACATTCTCCCTGGACATACCGTGACTTCTGATATACAATAAGGATCATTTGGAAGCATTGTTCTTTCAAGCCTCTTAGACCATATCCAATTTGGAGGATCTTGCTGTCCCCATCTTAAGCTGAAGTAATAATAATATGCAGTAAAAGTAATGAATAGTTACCTATTGTTTGTCAGAGCTGTGTGGCAAAGAAACACTCTGCATGTGGACCCCTTCCAGGAAACTCAAATTTGTATTATTAATCCTTGCTGTAAATTGCTACCATCTATGGAAATTGCCATGGTGCAAAATACAGAAATATATTTCCTTTGTTAAAAACCTAATTGATTCATTTAGAGCTTTCTTTTGTTAATCTACCAAATCACAGCTACTAAATATTGCATGTTATAGCCATAGATACAGTCATTATTAACATGGCAATTATTGTGGGGGATTTTCAGCCCACATTCACATATATTTTCTTTTTAATAACATGGCCCATAGTTCAGGAAATTTTCTTGCAACAGAATTTACAGTTTATCTTTAAAGGCAAAGCATTCCAGGAGAACAATATAACAAATCTTTCTCCACTACGTAAGAAATGTGTGTGTTTGTGTATATACATATATACACTTTATGTATAGCATAGCACATACACATATATACACAAATTATATATGTATATATATATACAAACACACACATTTCTTATTGTATTATACATTTTACTATATTAGTATATAGTATATATTATTATCATATTATTGCATTATATATTATATTTGTGGCAAAGTATATTCTTGATAAATACCATTGATCAATTATTTCTCCCCCCAAAATGATATTTTCAAACTACAGAAAATTATTTCAATAATGTTGATTAAGTATAGCAATAAAGCAAAGTAAAAATACTCTCCTTTAAATACAGCTTTTCATATTAGTGATTATAAGGAGCCTTCTATGTGATAAAACATAACAACTTATTGGTACCTATGTGCTAATATGTGCATAATAATGCATGCCATACTTGGACATCTGCTTCTTACTTCCCATAACAACCTTATGAGGCAAATACCATTACTTGCCCCATTTAGAAAAGATAAACTAAGAGGAAAGTTTCCATACCTTCTCCCAAGATATATCACCTTGTCTTGTGTCACCTTGGACTTGAATCCTGAAGCTCTGGTTCTAAACCTTGAGTCTTAAATCACTACATTATAATACCTCTCTCTGGCAGTACAATAAATTTTATGTTTGTCAAATTCAAGAAGCTGTTAATTAAAGAAAATGTCAGCTTTTTAAAGCCTTCTGAGTTTTAATATGACAATAGCATTTTTAATTTGAGATTTTTATTTTGGTCTATGCAGTGTATATAAATTATGTATTTATATATGATTTGTATCCTACCTACTTTTAGAAAGGATTAGACTGGTGTGAGGAAAATATATTATTTTTCTATGGTTTACATGTTCATCCCATGGGCTTTTTTTTTTTTGGCTTTTGATTCTTCCAAAGAAATTGGGACTCTGCAGGTGGCACAAGACAGATCTGAAAGGTGACTCTGAATAGTTCCTTAGCCATGTGTTCTTACAGTATTAATTTCACAACTCAGATTTAGTTTCCTCACCCAAATGATGGAACTAGGCCTGAGAATATATATGTTCCCTTCCAATTGTGACATTTATGATTCTTATGAAATTCTCACCGTTCATTGAATTATCAGGCATTTGAAATAATTTATTATGGTACTCTAAATTATTGCTTGAGATGTGTAAACAATTCAGTCAGACTAATTCTTAGTTTCATGCTCACTCAAGAGCTGTTAATGTTGAACATAACTAACTTGATGTATAAGTAATCTATTTCTACATGGCAATAAAGACTCAAATCAAAGTGACAGCTGTGTTCTTTTATTCAACTTTGTTATATGATTCTCTGTGACTCTCGTGAAGAGAATCAGTTTTCCCCAAGGTTGAGCAGTAATGCCATGTTGTTGGTATATGTTTTATCCAGATGACAACATCCCTAGCCATATAGTATCTTCTTGATAACACTAGGATGCTCACTGTCTCAAATGTCACATCTGAATCACCAACATCACAAGGGACAGAAATCTGGATATTTTCCCTCTATAGGGTATCTATTGATATTCATCATTTCTTTTACTAAAATAAGTAAAGTCATAACCTAAAATATGCTTGTGTTATATGACTTAGGCAAATACCAAGGTATGTCATTTTCTGCTTCTAAAATGTAACATGTCAAATAGAAGATATTTATACTCCCTCATCCCTTTCTATATATTCTTCATTTTTTTCAGAAATCATATCCTCATTTTCATGCCCAATTTCTGACTCTTTTGCAAAAATATACCTTAAATCTCTTAAAGTTCTCACAAACTTCTATACCAAGTTTAAACTTTTTACTTGCAAATTAGAATGCAAAATAGTTGAACTTAGATGGTGGTAAAAGGAAAATTCCTATTACAGCATCTGCAAATTACAAGTGAAAGTCACTTATAACTTATCCTGCAGTGCTTTTGAGAAACTTAGCTTGTTTTCTTCAGAGAAGAAAAATGCTTCATGAAAGGCCTAATAACACATTTAAATTACTGAGGATAATTTGAAAATTTAAGTTTTATGGAATTTAGATGATTACTAGAATCCCAGCAAGTAGCATAATGGACATAATTTTTATAACAGTTGAGAATTACTCTGCACATGATACACTTGCATTGATTTGAACCTAGCATTTAAAAACTGTACTTAACCCAAGTCACCAATCAGAAAGAATTCTTTTTTTTTTTTTTGGCAAAATACAATTAGCTTGATAAGAACTTTAGGTAGCCCATATTGTCCTATAAATTCAAATTAATCAAAATGGTACATTTATCTTTATATCAAGTCATGTAATTTTTGCCTATTTTTATATTTTTATGAAAGTATTCTGAAAGCTAATGATATAGAAATACATGTGTCAGAGTATGTATGTCTGTGTATATGTGTCTATGTATATTACATATATGCACCCATATAAAAATTTATCTGTTTGTTTGCTTTCCCACCCAGAGGTTAAAATGTCTCCCGAAGTCCTGGTTCCCTGTTCTGAGAGCGGCTGGCTTCACTGAAAAGGCCAGGGGAGGCAGACTTAGTGCCTTCTCATGGTATCTTCATTGATCACCTGTAAGTGCATGAATAGCAGGGGTGCACTCCTGACTTCACTCCATAAATATTATATAATTGGAGGGGAATAATAAGAGACCAAGAAGGGCAGGAGGGAGGGCAAGGAGAAAAAGAAGGGAAAAGGAAAGAAAGTCTAGAAAGAAGGGTCAGTGGAAGGGGAAAGAGTGTGGAGGGAATTCCCTTCTTTCCTGTGCTTACATCAGCTTGAAACTGCCTCCACCCTTCCTAACCTCATAGCCATCCTGAATGTACAGTGCCATTCACAAACCTGGAGAGAAGATGATCAGGAAGAATATCACACACATCCAATGTGGAGAAGGAGACTCTTCAGAATTCTAACTTCTAGATCATTGTGGAAGCACTTCCAATAATCTATCCTAAAAAAAAAAAAAAAAAAAAAAAACTAAGATACTGCAGGCTGACTAACTTGAATCCCTTAAATTGAATTATCTAAGTCTTAGAACTGTCAGGGAAAAAAGGAATTTGCTTTAGTCTTTAAGCATAAATTGAATAAAAAATAATTATGTACAATATATCTAGGTTCTATGCATTATCTAGATTTTATTTCTTTAAGAAAGGAATTTATAAACATATCAAAATTGAGATGATCCAAATATGTATTAAATATCTAATGCTATATACAAATTACTCCAAAATTTTATAGTTTAAAACAACAAATATTTGTCACTTTACATAATTTCTGAAGTTTAAAGATTTGGAAGCAGCTCTATTAGATGGTTCTATGTCAGGGTCACTCATGATGTTGTAGCAAATCTGTCAGTCCTGACTCCAACCATACAAAAGTTCAACTAGGAATGGGGGATCCACTGCTAAGTAGTGGTTGTTGGTAATCCTTAGTTCCTCATCAAAGGGCTGCTCATGACATGGTAAGTAGCATCTCCCAGAGGAGTAATCCAAGAAAGAAAGAACACCAAAATAGTTGGTGTTTCTTCCTTCAGGGATTGCATCTTAGCGATGAAGTTATTCAAGTCAGGAATCTGAGAATAATCCCACTAAGACAGTTATGTAAGATTGTACAGTTTGTGTACTACACAAAGGTGTCCAATCAAGATAACAAGTATGGGTTGTAACCTAATATCAAAAATGACATTTCACAATTCTGACACATCCTATTGGTCATACAGATCACTCCAGTACAATGTAGGAAAGGACCACATAAGGATGTGAATATCACATGAAGGCCATCTTGAAGGCTGATTATCACACCATTCTTACACACTTGTTTGCTTCCTAAGTCACATAAATATATAAATAAGTGGAACAGAATCGATTAATGAATGCATAAATTTATGAAGATATATTTAATATCAAATATCCCCACATTATTTTATGATTTTATTGCTGCTTTTCCAAAATGAAGGCCATTTTCTATCATTTAGCTGTTACTGAAATATATAAAGCAAAACCAAAGAGAAAGTTCTAATAAATGCACGCTACTGTTGTTTTAATACATAATGCTTTAATGCACATTGCTAATACAAAGGAATGAAGAAAAATAGACTTTTAAGATACAGGTTAATCTGAACTCTCACACTTAAAAATAAACAAAAAATAAAAAAATAAACTCACTCCAACATACCTACTGCTTTTATCATCACACTAAATTTTTGTTTGTTTGCCTAGGCAGGTCACAATTACTTCTTAGGTGGTAAATCCTCTAAACCAACCCCCCCTTTTTTTAAACATTTTATTTATTTATTTGACAGACACACAGCAAGAGAAGGAAAACAATCAGGGGGAGTGGGAGAAGGACAAGCAGGCTTCCCGTGGAGCAAGGAGCCCGATGAGGAGCTCAATCCCAAGACCCTGGGATCATGATCTGAGCCGAAGGCAGAAGCTTAACGACTGAGCCACCCAGGTGCCCTCTAAAACCCTTTTGACCTTGACCTTCCTTAACCCCAGATTATGGTACTTACTGCTTCATTTTTGGTTTTGACCATTCCAAACACCATAATCTCTAAACGCCCATTCCCTCCACTTCCAACTACATTGTCATTCCAAAGATAGTCCTAAAGAGAAAATTTGGAACCACCTCACCCAAGTAATTCTCTGCCATTTATAAATTCACAATTTCAAGTCAATTTCCTAAACTGCAAACCCATATTTTGAGTGGAAATCTAGAGATCTTCATTCGCATGTCCTCCCACACACCAAATTCAAGTTTAAAGCAAACATCATTCTTCCCCCAACATTTGCTCTTGCATATGATTTTCTTCCTTCAGGGATTGCATCCTAGTGATGAAGTTATTCAAGTCAGAAATCTGAGAATAATCCCACTAAGACAGTTATGTAAGATTGTACAGTTTGTGTACTACACAAAGGTGTCCAATCAAGATGACAAGTATGGGTTGAAACCTAGTCTACCCTCTGCTCTCCAAGTCCTGTATCCTAGGTGTATGTGGTCTATCAAGCAGAGGGAAAGGACACCCTACCTTTTTTCACAGGGTCATCTCTTGCTTGCCAGCCCAGAGAAGCTGTATCTATCTAGAATAAGCATGTGTGGTTGTGTGTGTGTGTGTGTGTGTGTATCAAAATGTCACTGAACCCTGAACTCTCCAATGTAATCTGCCTTCATACCCTATTGATTCCAACCTTCTATACAGGTTAAATCAGTGACTATACTTCAACTCCATGGCCTCTTCATTGGTTCAAGTCCTCATCATTCCTTGCCAAATCATGCAACAGACTCCTAACTGGTCCTATTGCCTTAGAACGTCAACTCTCTGATCCCATCTTCACAATGCTAACAGACTGATCTTTTTTAAAATGCACATTTGACCAAATGTCATCAAGAACCTTTCACATATTCATGCAATGAATCTTTTAAAGTATGTACTATATGTTTACCACTATATGATACCTAAATCTTTAAACAAAAGTCCAAATTCCATAGCACGTAAACAAAACTCTTCAGATCTGACCCTTACTTATGTATCCAGCCTTATTTTCTCTGAGGTTCCTCCTCACTCCCTGGGAACCAATCACCCTGAACTACTAAAGGAGTTATGACATCTCACGCATCCAAGTTTTCACATATGCTACTGTCTCCGTCTGAAATGCTTCCCCACCTTCTTTGCTCCAGTAATTTTCCTTCCTATTCAAATACTATCCATCAAACATCATCTCTTCCTTTCCTGTCTTCCCATCCCTTCTTATTTTGTTTCTCCTATGTCCTCCCATAGCACTCTTTGTGTCATTATTACGTATTTACTTGTGTTTCTTTCTTACCTAGTTGTAAAGTTCCCAAACATAGGAAAAATAACATCAATCCTCACGTCCCCTCACACTAAATCATCTTTTTACCTGAGTAAAATATCTGTAATTCTCAACATTTATCATTTTCCATCATATGTATTTGTTCTTAGTATGTCAGCAATTCTAACTTCCATATTTCCTTCAATATTGGATGACCAGAAAAGGTCATAAATTAGCACAGGATAAAAATAAAGTGCACTTACTTTTAAATATCCCTTTACCAGAATGCATGTAATCATTTCAACTGATTTTTTAATAATAATGCCATTTTTTTCTTATCATATTTTCTTGCTTGCTGCAAGTTTAAAATTTTTCTAAAAACTTAACATCTTTCCTATATATCTGGTATGTAGAATTAAAAGGTAGAAGTAACTTCTTCTAATATGGAAGTAGCATTTAAATGAATTTTGCTACCTGAAGAATTTGTGTACAGAGCATTATGTACTTAGGTCTGTGGATAAACGGGTATGTGTGAACCACAACCCTAATGTCTGATTTATTTGATGATTCCTTCTAATGCATAACTTGGATCCTGTGAATAACTATAATGAGAGCTTTACTCTTTAAAGATAACTTTCTCTAGAACTTGGTTTCATTCATGCACTATTCTGTCAATTTACAACTACCAGTTGTGTGGGACTCCTCTGAATTGTAAAAGGCACTTTCAAAATATCTAATTTAATGTCCAAAACAACTCTATGATTAAGTAGCACAGATGTTATCATGCCAAATTCACATATCCTAAACTTAATATGATAAGCACTTGGGAATTGATGTCTTATGATATTAGAATAAGCTCCTTTTTCTGTTTTTCTCTCCTTTGTATCTTCTTGACACAGAGGCAGGCAGTCTCTCACAGTGTTCTCCAGCCCAGTTGCTAAAGTTCACATTTACATTTGTAATGGGAACATTTCTGAACCTCTGCTGGCTCTTCACAGGTTGTTTATTGCATGCTGGTGACATAACCATTATCTTTTCATTCTAATCTTCCTTGTCAATGTAACATCTGAAGTGCAGGATAGAGGATTAGCAGTGCCCTGACTTAATCAGTTTATAAAAATCTCCAGAGAAAACCACCCTCCCTTTCATACATCACAGATGTTTTGTTTTCACTTGATTAGGCAATTGATTTGGCCCCCAGTGCCTCAAAAAATGAAAGATGCTCTTACCATTTATTTTTATACTAAAGGATGGCAAGGGAATGGGACAGGTCATAACTAGTACAGCTGGATACAGAATAAAGCATTCCGGGAAGCTGCCATGCGTTGACTTTACCAGCTGGAAAAGGGGAAAAAACAAGGCTTTTGCAGACATTTTATTCTTTTCATCCCACAACCTGCTAAAGTGTGGTCGAGTGCACTGTGATTCACAACACAGCAGGACCTTCTCTACTATAATTCATGTTTTATATATAGCAGCTGTACATTGGGAAGATTACTAGGAAACCATTTGGAGAGAAGTCGAGTTCAAGTTGTTTGCACAGGTGAATGAGCAGTGCAGCTGGGGTTAGGACTTTTCTCCCCTTCCAGCCCATTACCAAATGAACCTATTAAAGGTTCATTTAAAGGAGTAGAGGTGGGACAATGTGTCTAAGCGATGTCTGGAGTGATTTAGTCCCAGAAGTGTTACCAACTGCTCTCCTGTCTGAATTCTGTATTTCATCCAATGGAATCTCTGATGTAACTGTTCTGTTTGTGGCTGTCTAGCTATTAAGATAATATTTTGAAAGTTTACTTGTTGCACAACCTGATTTATTACTATGTATTTTCTTCCAGCATGTTTCTTAGCCCAAATAGTTGAAGATCTAATTTTTAATATAACCTTTTCTAAAAGTGCTAATCCCTGACCAGTTATTAGATGCAAAAAGTAATAATAATGGTTATTAAATTCAGTGTAAAGGCTACTAGAGGCATTTAGCTTATTACAACTATTTGCTATTTGACATTTCACCTGATTAAACATTTTACCTGATTTTATTTTTGGGATGTGTTTTGACTTAAATTATCACTCAGTCCAAAATATCATCACAAGAATAAGAACCTATTTTTAGAGATCAAAATTTATTGAAAATGGTATACTGTGTGCATATCTGTTAGAGTAGTAGATTGTTGCAAGCTTAACTCTATAACATTTTCATAAACTTAAATTGAGCATTTTATCAATGAGATATTTTTATTTTTTGTCTGTTTACTATTTGAACATTTGCATGTTGAGGAATAGGGTCATTTGCCATAGTGTTGTTGCATGGAATGTGATTATCCATGATGGGGTGGAACATACCCTTCTCAATAATGGAACTTGGCGGTATGTTAGCTCAGTCCCTCTTCATTCACATAACACAGTTTATGACAGCTAAACTGGAATCACAGCCTCAGGTATGAATATTGTAAAAAGACTATCACCTTAGAGCCTAGGCGGTTATTTAAAAAAACAAAACAAAACAAGATAATAAAAGCAGAGTTGTGAAGAGATTAAAATATAATCAACCACACAGCTCCCATTTATATGCTTCTGAAATACAACATGAGAGCAAATTATTTTTATAAAATTCTAAAAGCACTTGTTTTATATTGGTGTCTAGTAGGAATTCAGCATTTCTATATGGCTTCTTTTTTATCTAGGTGAAACGTGAACATTTAACAAGTATGTGAAAACTGAGGTATTCTGAAAATATGAATGAGTCAAGTAAGTTGGTGTTTATGATCAACAGTGGGCACAGAGATCACCATGGAAATGAATAATCTTCTCAATCCTTCTTAGAATATACTTTCAAAGCCAAAATGCAATCACTGTGTAATGAGAGTTATTTATATATGCCCTCTGATAATAAAAGTACATGGACAAGTATGAATAATTCTAAGGAGCACCCCTTAAACTGTTCTTTACAGATAATTAGGTTCATGAGATTAAGAACGTCCTCTGAAGATTAGCCAAGAGACCCGACTGGAGAATATTGTAACACATGAAAAACCCTTTTAGGCCATATGGTGACCAAGTACTACGGCCTCCAGGGAGCCGTGTCAGACTTTGGCACAATCTGTCACCAGGCCCCACAGGTGAAAGCTGATTCCAGAGGAGTTTAACACCAGAAGTCTCCTGGAAGACAGTATCAAGATTACAAGGAGACAACAACCGCCCTGCTGCATTGCTGATGGTCACATTTCTCTTCCCATTTGTGCTTAGCATACCATAAATCTAGTGCTCTTTTCAGCTAAAATCATCAGTGACATCAATGCTAAGAACATCCATTCTAAACTCAGTGAATTTCAAATTAGTCCTGGGATGCCATGGAGAATACTGCAAGTCTATAAAATATTACATTTGTATCAATTTATACATCTTTCCCTTTATATACCCTAAATATTTTAAAAGCTAAGTTGTAAAGCTATAAATGAGGAATCACTCAATAATTGATCACTCTTATTATTATACTCTTTGATGTTGGCTTTGTATCTGAAAAAGAAGCAAAATCTTGTCACTCCAAATGCCTAAACTTGAGATTTCAAAACGAGTAAATATCAGCAACAACAACAACAGTCCAGACACAGCATAGACAACTTTTTATTTTGCCAAGTATTCATGTTTAAACTGTCTTGTAATGATCACTTTAATAAAGGATCATTCTCTAATTTTAAAACTAAAACGGGAAATACATGCTCTTCAAGGACAGCCCTCTAAATTGAGTAAATTAGTCATCTTACTAGCAATGAATTTGACAAGTAGCTTCATATATTTTTAAGGGGGGGTGAAGCCCACAGATATTTACTCTTCTGTTAGTGTTTCTTTACATAGTGTCTCTTAATATATATGCTTTAGGAAAATCAAGAAATAATTGCTATATAATATTGACCATATTTAAATTGTGAAGACTAAAAATTTGCTATTATTTAAAAAAATGCTATTATTAAGTATGTCATGGGTTATTTTTGTGGTCTAATATTTTAACATGGCACCTTAAATATACTTTCCCGTAGATAATCAACAAAGAATGCTTAGTTATTTTAATTGATGAGATCTTTCTTTTTTAATCAAAAGCTCAACAATTATGGTTGTATGCATATCTATCTACTATCTATCTATCTATCCATTTATCCATTCATCCATATATTTTATTTGAATATCTACTGACTCAGTAAAAAATACTTTTTTCAACAGCAGTCTTTATTGAATACTTTTTCTTTTCATTCTGTAAACTGCAGAAATACAAGAAAATGTGCCTTCTTACTGGTTTACATTGTCATTTACACATAATCATGATGGGTATGCCAGTGGAAATGCCACCATCTAAATATGATGTTACAAAGAATTTAGAATTTGAAAGTCAAAACATACATTCAAATCTTGATTTGCAACTGTACATATTTTACTACTTTAGGCTCCTTCAGAGTTTCTGAACCTCTAGTGAGTAAGGGAGGGTGGGTATTCTGGGGGAACACCTGGCATGACCAAGGCAGAACTGAAGAGCCCTTGGGGCAATAGACTGAACTAGACAGTATGGTAGTCATCTGTATTTCAATATTTTATTAAACCATGGCAAAATATCTTATGTAGGATTCCTTGGGAAACAGAATCTGAGATAGAGATTAATGTGCAAGATATGTATTGGAAGTGCCCACTGGAGCAATACCTATAAGAAAGTGAATAGAATAGAATTGAACAAAGGGATGAGTTGAACTGTAAACTAGTTCCAAAAAAAGTGTTGGCAGATCCCATAGAAAACCTTGAAGCTGGGATGGCCCTTTGATATTGTCCACAACTGAGGCAAGGGGGCCAAGCTTTTATACCCTACATTGGCCATTTATTGGATCCAAGATGCTCTGGGAAAAGAAGTATAACCATGAAAGGTGGCACTCTTCAACCAAGGATAATTCCCAGAAACAGATTTAGGTGAGACGCAAAACTGCCAACACTTCCATCAGCTGGGAGAATGAGTCCTCAGTCCAGAAGGAAGGATTTGGACAGCAAACTATGACATTTATTGCATTGCATTAATGTTTACCTGCCAGATATCAGCTCTATCCCTATCCTGTTTTTCTCCACATTGCACTTATATCATCTAACATAGTATGTATTTTATTTATATATTTTGTTTATTCTATGTCTCCTTGCTTATACTAGGTTCCCCAAAAAGAAGAACATGAGGCAGAAGCTTATGTGCTTTCTTAAAGAGTGCAATGTCAAGCAACAAGAGTCAGGTTAAAGAGAAATCAGACTGAGAAGTGAGGGAGAGCCAACACTGGGTGATTTAGCATACCAGCAACCACCTGGCATCAAGCAAACTGCTCAATCTCTTGAGACCATCTTGCAGAAGACCACGTAGACAGAGGCTTCTCAGATCAGCCCATGCAGGAAAAGGAGAGAGATTTTCTCTGCTGGCTTTCTTCTCCCATTGATCAAAGACGTATCCCACAGAACATAGATTTCTCTGTACTACTGAGTTAAGAAGCATAGGTACATATGAGCCTGTGTTTGGAATGCCACGTTCAGCATTTTATTAAAAGATATTCTCAAATGCAAGCACAAAATAAAAGTAATGTAGATAGAAAAGTATTTACTTAAGCTTTGCTTATAATTGCAAAGATTAGAAATGACCCAATTGCCCATTGGCTAGAATAGATTGAATAAACCACATTAAAGCCATATTATGGACTACTGTGTATCCAATAAAAGGAGTGATATTTTATATACTATATAAAATAAGCTTCAAGATCTATCATTAAGTGGAAAGGGGAAAAAATAACAACCAAGAAACAAAATATATAAATCTAAGAAAAATGTGTTTTCTTGATACCTAAGAGCTTGGGTCCTATCAATGAGATGTATTCATCTAGATCTTTGCTAAGAACCAATCCACACAAAGAAAGAAACAATCTTATGAAACATGAATATAGCCTGAAATTTCCTAGGGAAAGTGAGAGGCAGAATGTAAGGCATTCATGCTGTAATGTGAATCCAAGCAGAGGCACTGTGGCTCTTGCATCAACCATAGATAATGCTTAATAACTGGCTGCTAGATCTTTCTCTTGTAGTTCTGGTTCTAGATGAGATATGGCTTTCAGAGTATTCTTGGAATTTCAACCTCAAATATTTTCTTCAGACGTCCCAATATTTCTGTGAATTATTTATACTTTTTAGTAAGGATCTTTCTTTTTAAGCTACCTAGCTAGATCCTATTACCTGTAACTAGTCATGCTGACATATAGAATATGCCACCAGGTTTGTATGAAAAAAAAATTTTTGAGATTTTATTTATTTATTTGAGGGAGAGAAAGACAGAACATGAACAGGGGGGAGGAGGCAGAGGGAGAGAGAGAAGCACACTCCCCGCTGAGCAGGGAGCCCAACTTGGAGCTTGATCACAGGACCCTGAGATCATGACCTGAGCTGAAGGCAGATGTTTAACTGACTGAGCCACCCAGGCACACCAGAAAAAATATTTTTTAAAGTATATATAAATATGTTTTCTTATAAATACATAAAGTATCTTGAGGATACACAAGAACTAATAACACTGGTTGAGTCTAGGGAGGGAAATTGGAAGTTTTAGAGACAAGGATAAAAGAGAGATACTTCATAATATTTGTGCTCTTTTAAATTTTGAACCATATGAAAATATTATTTTTCAAAAATTAATCATCAGTGCAAATTCTATAAATATGGATGGAACATGAATATATACTTCTCATAAGAAGTATAGTTGGTTGTAGAACCACTACATTCCATCAGTAGTGTTTACTGAATTCTTACTACATGCCAGGGACATGCAAGAAATAGAGTGGAGAATAAAACAGGTCGGTTTCCTGACTATATGCAGACAGATGAAATTGTTGACAAGAGAATCATAATAGTTACATGAACATCCTTAGTGTCATCTGCACAGAAGAACAAGATTATCATCATTATATTAAGTTAACCATTCCTATTCATACCAAAATTATATACATTATATATAATTTTATTTATATAATAACAGTAACATAATATCTTTAATAATCTTATATATATTTTATATATATCTAATCTAATATTTATCTATCTAAATATCTAGCTAATAAGCAATATCTTAATTATTTGCAGGGACTAATAAAGCCTCCAAATATGTTTGATTTATAAGTAAAAATAAGGTTTTGTATAATCTTGGTCAATTAAATATCTGAAGAAATATTTTGGTGGATCTTTTTCTTCCTCCTGTTAAATGGTGCCCTGATAGATGACTTCATGGTCACTAACCAGTCAGATGACAGTCATAATTTTAAGTCTTTCAAATTTTCTCATCATCTAAGAAGAAAAGTATCCTAACCCTTTCAAAAATTATAAATGTCTTTGTTAATTATTCAGAGTGTCAAAGATAATCATGGAAAACACATTAAATCATTTGAAGATGGTACATTAAAAAATGCCCCCTGAGTAGATGTTCTCTTTAAGCTGACTCTAGTTGACTAATCAAAACTGAAAGGCTCTTTCTTTTTTTTTTTTTTCCCTGCTTGGAGCCAAGAAGCTGAGTAAACATCAGGTTTCATTACATATTACAATATGTACATATTGTACATATTGTACAATATGTACATATTATATAAGTTTAGAAAATAATGACATGTTAATCTCTATGGTTCTGATACTGAATATGTTAAAATATATGAATAACTCTCATTATTATTTTGTAGGCCTTGGAATAATCACATTTCATTAAAGGAGGCAAGATCATGTGGCTATTGAGACCGGACTCCAAACTCTTTGGAATAAGTGGCAATTGGTCTATTTATTAGCTCTGTGGTTTTCAGCAAGTTAATCTCTCTACATCTTTTTTTTTTTTTTCACTTCTAGCAAGAGAATGATAATAGTACCTACCATAGATGGTTGTGTTAGGATTATAAAGAATAATTTATATAAAGTACTTCACCTAGTGCCTATTAATAGGCATTGATAGATCACCTATTTTAAAAAAAATTAAAAATTGAAAATCTCCTTTTTAAATTGTGTCTGGCTACTTTCCAGAATTCACTCAAAAAGGGACGTAAAAGTTTCAACTACTTAAAACTTTGGAAAAAGGGTTTATGAGCCCGATATATCTAGAAGAGTTTCCTACTAACAAGATGTGTAGATATGAATTGAGAATCTCAATTTGTAGCTAAACATGTTTATTTTTGTCTGTTTTTTTTTTTTTTTTCCAAAAATGAAGCAAACTGATGGTCCTTAAAGAGGGTAGGATAAGTCTTACTCAATGAGGCAGCAAAGTAGAAAAAAAGTTGTCCTTTAACTATCCTAGATCTGTTTTGGAAGTTCCTCTAAATATATTCAGTCACCTCAGAACACATTAATGCCAGGGTAGAGTATAGGGGAAGGGAGAAAAATGTACCATCAGTGTCCTACTGAATACGGGGAGATATTGGTCAAATAAACTCAAGTAGTGTTAGTCAAGAAAGATTTACAGGAAAATCCCTTGTGGAAGTATTTACTGAAGATTGCAGTTATACATGTGTTTTATGGGTCAATTTAACAAATGCTACCTAAATAAGAAGGGCACCCATAGTTAGAAGACATTAAAGATGTATTTTCAGAACGTCATGAGTTGGGCTAACAGGGAGCCCTTTACTCTTCCTCTTTGAAAACACTCATTTTCATAAGAGTAATATGACAGAGAAAGCTATTACTTCCAAAACCGTTTTTTTTTTACTTCTTCTCCAGTAATAGAATTCTGATATTTATCTAGACAATTAATAAAGAGTACATCTGCCTGTCTTCCATGCAGCAAGGTATGAATAAGTTTAGGTCAATAATATGTAAACCAAAGTGTCATTTGGCCACTTCTTTAAACATTTCTTATGAAATTACTGCTGTATGGGGGCACCTGGCTGGTTCAGTGAGTGGAGCATGCAATCTTGGGGTTATGAGTCGAGCCCCACATTGGGTGTAAAGATTACTTAAAAAATAAAACCTTTAAAAGTAAATAAAAATAAAAATAAAATTACTGGTGTATGCCTTGTCCACATTTTTTTAATTCTGTGTCCCTTTTTCTGTCCTATGGACTAAAACTGAAAGGGGTAACTGGAGCAGTAACCACTATCTTGTGCCAGAAGTGGTGAACAAGAAGAAACAAGTGTCTCTTGGAAGAGAATTATTGTGCCATGCCTAGACCACTCACTCCAGACCTTAACAGGAGAGTGAAACATTATCTTGTTTAAGACAATATTATTTTGCATCTCTGTTGTTCCCAGTCAAGATAATCTTAATTTAGAAAAATCTTAAGTGGAATTTAAAGGAAATGGGTCAATATTCTGAAAACTTAAAGAAAATTCTACTACAAAAAAACAAAACCTAAAAGAAAAAGAAAAAGAATTTTAAGAATACAAAATAACATGCAAAAGGTTGTGAATAAATAAATCTAAACAAAAACAGGACCTGAAAATCTAGTGGGAAAACAAGGCTGAGATGAAAATGGAATGGGAGATCTCATTTCTGCCAAAATGACAGGCTGTATAAATTATTAAAATCCTTTTTAAATGTATGAAATTATCAAGGGCAGGAAATCAACATAGAGCATGGCCATCAAAATGGCAACCTGAAGCTGTTGTAAATTAGGGGAACCTAGGACCTTGGGTTTAAATACCACATAGGGGAATGAGATAAGGCTTAGAGCCCTGATGAGGTAAGATACTTTTTACAAGTATATGTCCTTTAATAAAACAGAAGAAAACAAACAAAAAAACCCCAAAAAGATACAAAATTTCAATCTGGAAAATAATTGCCAAATTCAGAAAGAAAACTAAAAGAAAAAGAAGAAAGTTTAGATGTACAAGCAGTTTAATTCGACAAAGAAAGAAAACAAACTTGAATTCAATACAGCAATATCATGCATAGTACTGTGCAAAGAAATGAAGTGGAGTGTGTGTAGCTCAGAAAATAAGAGCTGCCATAGCAACAGTCACAGGAGCAAAAGGCACAAGGATCTTTTTGTATGGGGACACTGAAGCCTGTGCAATACAGTAAGGGATGGAGTGAACACAGAAGGCATCTACAAGGCCTTGCAACATACTAGGAAAATGGAGTGGAGCAGAAAACCAGTTTAGCAAGAGGATGATTGCACCTCTCCAGTATGGTTGGATTGGTGATGCTGGTGAAGAAACAGGGACATGTATGCACAATCTTTAACTCTCAATCACCCTGATAAGCTGGTTATGGCACTGGTGTTCTGGTTAAAGAAAAGTTCAATATTAATACCTTGGAAATGCTCTGGCCAATAAGGAATTAAAATCTCACAATGAAATTATAAATCCAATCCTCATGCAGACATTATATTAGATTATGTTTTAATTGACTCCAACATATACATAGATGGGGAATATTACAGTAGTATGTTGAATATTTGTTTAAATATTAATATTGTAAGAGGGGATACGAAAAAGCAAACATTGACAAAGTGCAACACTTGGCCAAACTCTTCAAACCCTTTTTAACTTCTAGCTGACTGATGAGAATGGCTATCATTTCTCAGATAAATAGCATATTAGACTGATAATTCAAGGAATCAAGCAGAAAGAATCTCATTTATTGATTCATAGATTTTTGTCATACTAAAAATACTATTTTTTTCTCAAATAATCACTATAATACTGTGTTAAGACTTCATTCTTTTGGATTTAGTTGTTGAAGTTCTTTACCATATAGCAACCATAAATCACAAAGATAAATAAATAACTAATAAATACCAAGTTCTCAGCATTTTTAGATGAAAGAATATTTAAAGTATATACAATAATTTTTATGCAATAATTTTTCTAATTATAATTTTAAGAATTACTTTTTTTTCCTTTTTACAGTTTGTTAACAGCCAATTTTTGGAATTCAGTAAGTTTGAAGTGGGAAGGAACAGACCTGTTGCTCTTGTTCTGGTGCCTCCAGAAATGGGCTTAGAGTCAACTATAGCATTTTGCACTCAGTCTGTGCACTCTGCAAGTTTTAATTTATAAAGATGTTTGAACACACTCAAAAGGAATTATGGGAGCAGAACACATAACTATATAAATATATAAACAAATAAACAAGCAAACACATACATACATACATAACATAACGTAGATACATACATCAGCAAGCCAGCCAGCCAGATAAGCATGTTTCTCCACCCTGACTACCATCTCTTTCACAGAAGAGCACATGGCCAATATCATCAAGTTATAAAATGAAATTTTTTGTTCATTGAATATGGTGGAAACAAAATTGATGAGGTCTCTCTGGGGAAATCTATTGCTATCAGGAACGATAAACCACTGATGCATAGTTGAGGACCTCATAAGTAGAAAGCAACTTATTCAGTTTGGGGATTTATTTGTTTAGGGGGTGACTTAGAGTAAAAAAGAAATATAAGACATTTTATTCATGTCTTTTAATATTTTAAATTTATTTTTAATTTTTATTTTAGAGAGAGAGAGGACGAGCCGGGAGAGGAGGGGAGGAGGGGAAGAGGGAGCAGGAGAGAGAGAATCCCAAGCAGGCTCCATGGTCAGAGCTGAGCCCGACACTGGGCTCGATCTCAGGACCCTGAGATGATAACCTGAGTCAAAATCAAGAGTCAGATGCGTAACTGACTGAGCCACCTAGGTGCCCCATTCATGTGTTTTTAAATCCAAGAACATAAGATATAATAATCATACATGGTAAAAATGAGAAATTATAAACTACAGTTTTATTGGGGTCCATTTCCAAAAGAAGCTGAACGGAAAGAGAAAGGAATATTCCATTCATACTGCTTTTTTAGAAAAAGAAAAAGTCCTGGGGCCACCGGGGTCGGTGAAGGATCTCAAGATGGCTGTGTGAAAACTTGCTCTAAAAACCATTGACTGGGCAGCTTTTTGGGAGATCATAACCCAAAACCAGAAGTTTATTGCTAACTCCCTGAAATCCTGGAATGAGACACTGACCTCCAGGTTGGCTACTCTCCCTGAGAAACCACCTGCTATCGACTGGGCTTACTACAAGGCCAATGTGGCGAAGGCTGGTTTGGTAGATGACTTTGAGAAGTTTAATGCCCTGAAGATTCCTGTGCCAGAGGATAAATATACTGTTCAGGTGGATGCTAAAGAAAAAGAAGATGTGAAAAGTTGTGCTGAGTCTTTGTCTCTCTCAAAGGCCAGGATTGAGGAATATGAAAAAGAGCTGGAGAGGAGGAGGAACATAATTCCATTTGATCAGATGACCATTGAGGACCTGAATGAAGTCTTCCCAGAAATCAAATTAGACAAGAAGAAGTATCCCTATTGGCCTCACAAGCCAATTGAGAATTTATAAACGAGTTGGGGAGAAAGCTCTGGCCCTCATATTGTAAATGCTGGACATTAAAAATAATTATATGGTAAAAAAAAAAAAGAAAGAAAGAAAAAGTCCTAAAAGTTTAAAAATACACAATTTCTAGGACTGTAATTTTCTAGGCTTGAGATGTTCTTCCCTGACATAAAGAACATAGGAAGAGTAGATACTGCATGGGAAAAGTGTGACTGCTTATTAGCATATTTAGCATAAAATTCCCTGCGGTCATTTTAAGTGGACTAATCCAGAGGGCTTTAGAAAGAAATCTAGTCTGGAAATAAGTGATTATCATCAGCACAGAGAAGGCAGTTTGGGCTTAGGTAATTTAATCGGGTAGCCTTCATGGATAGTCCAGAGCTGTGTCCACTCCAAGTGAGATGCCCAAACATTTGAGGCTTTACATTTTGCTACTTACTGTCGCTCACATTTGATTCTTACCACCAAATTAATGTGAACTTTTTTTTAATGAATTCAGAGGGTCACTTCAAACATGAAGAAGTAAACATTATTAATTTGCTTGAGGGAATCTGAGCATTTGGCTCAGTAGAGCATGCAAAAATGACCTGCTGATTCTTCCACATGAATTTCTCTTTACCACTTCAGACCCAATATGCCCTAATCTAAGCATTTAATTTTTTCTGAACATGGGCTCCTCTTCTGGACACTCTACCTTGTTTTTTTGTGTTTTGTTTTGTTTTGTTTTTAAGTATCATACCATCTTCCATTTCACCCATGCTTAAAACTTTTGAGTTTTAAACAATATAAACTTAGTCTTATCAATAATAGCAATTGGAAAATGTAAAAGAAAGAAGACAAATTTTACTATTTAACCCTATCAAAATATTTTATAAAAAATGAATTAGTATTCCTAATAAAAATAATCATTGTTCTCTGAAGTTAAAACTAAATTCTCACTAACTGCAAAAGTCCACAGTGTCTCTATGCAGTGCTAAACTGCATGGAATAAAATGGCTAATGGTTCAAGAATATTTAAAGGATAGACAAGGAGTACTGGAGTCTCATAAAAATATGGTTCTTATGGATCAGTTTACTTCATGCATCCACTCCCCTGTAAAGAAGCATTAATCATTAAACTACAAAAAGAGTATCATTGTCATTTTCAATTAAACTACAAAAAGAATATCACTGTCATTGCCAATCATAGTCATTTCATTTCAAAAAAATATCATTGTCATTTCAATTAAAAGTGTAGCCATTATTTTAGACCCTGCAGTGTGTCCATAAGATGTAATTTTTTTCTTCTCTCAGTGTATGTACAACCCAAATACATTTTGTCTGATTCAGCCTTAAGTGAGATAATATTTCTTACTTAACTACTTGAAGACCATCTGAGACCTCATTATGATAAATTAACATAAGTGGCTCATGGCTTAGGTAAGGCAAACATAAAAATCTATGTGTATATACATATATGTATATATTCATACACACACACAGAAACACACACACACACGCGCACACACACACACACTGAGTGATAAGAGGCTAAATAAAATATTCCACTTCAAACTGCATCTCCTAGAAATTCTCCTGGCACCTTGTATTTCAGTCTTCATAATGGCGGCATGGTTTAGAAACTGATTATAAGGATATGATAATGCAGGAAATTAAGGAACACATGCAGACTACTCTCCCAGCAGGTATTCCTTCCAACAGAACAACTAGCACAGCTGGTCTGCTCAGCCCAAGTGCAGACACAGCACCAGGTCCCACTTCAAAATCACTCCTCAGCATATCAGAGATTTCATGTTTCAATCTTAGCAAAATAGTCTTTTTTAAAAAATGTTCCTTTTGAAGGTATTGTTTAACCTCTATGCTAGAATATGGAAAGGTCTTAAAAGGAATACATTGCATTGTATCGTTTCATGATATTAAACACCAAGCTGAAATTTTCAAGTAATTGTTTTTAATTCAAGACGATTAGTCAATAAATCCAGGCCTGTCTCATAATCTCTTTTATTACATCAATTTTCTTTTTTGTGAAGTAGACATAATAAAAATTATTTTCATAGCAATATCTGCCAAAAAATTATTAGATGTTAATGAATTTTCTGGTTTTTATTAGCCTCATACATAATTTTATCATTCATTTTATGGTTAAATTCTTAAACATTGTGACAAAAGACAACTTTACCCATTGGGAAATTAAGTCAATTAGAACTTTGTTCTCTCTTACCACTGTTCAGATTTATCCCTGCTGAGGTAAAGATAGTCATGGTTAAAAACAATTTAGTTGTAAAACATGTCTACCCCTTCTTAAGTGTGATATTGTGCATTTCATTTTATGTAATCTTTCCAGTTATATCAGTTTCTGTGAAATGAACATAGTAACACCTCAAAGGGTTTTAATGAAAGTAAGTGAAATGAGCATGTAAGGAACTTTAGCACAATGTCTAAAATCTGAAAATAATGACTAACACATTTATGGAGCACATAATGTGTCATTTATAACTAACAATTGCAGCAGATGCCTATGATAACTCCTGGCCCCCTAATTTCAGCTCAACTCTGGTTGACAGTTTCATGCATAATGCCAGGGCCCCTATCATGCCAGTGGTGTTTCTGCTTTGAGCCTCAAGGCTTTCTTCGAAGTCAAGGAAGACAGATGATCACCCATGAACAGGTACAGACCAGAAGTGGAAAAAAAATTACCTCCTCCAGGCAACTTTCAGCCAGTTGGGGACAGGAGTGGTGAATTGATTCCTGAGCCTCTCCTTTTTCTGGTGGGACAGTACTAAGGTGCCCCTCAGAAGGTTCCCTATGGTATTGAACCCTAGTCACCCTCAGTGGTAACCAGCCTATTAATTCAACTTCCACTGGCTTTTCTCTCTCTCCTTCATCCCTCACTTGTTTCCTAAGATCACCTCTCAAATAAGCAACTGCACAAATCCTTGTTTTAAGCTCTGCTTTCCAAGGAGCTTGACCTAAGATGAGCACTTAGTATGTGCCAGGTACTGTGCTAAATGCTTTTATGACTGACTCACTTAATCCTCACATTAAACCTATAATGTAGCTACTGTTATGAGTTTCATTTTCTATATAAGGAAACTTAAGATTAAGTAAATTGCCTAAGGTCTCACAGCTACTAAGTCACAGAGCTGGGACTCAAATCCAGTGTATCGAGTTAGCCCAAAATTTTAAGCCACTACACTTCCTGCACTGAGTGCTTGATATATATCAGAATTATGTTAGTGGCCTTTTAATAATTAAGATTTCTGAGTGCCAAACAAAACCTACTGAATCAAACTCTGGTAGCAAAGGCTGAGGTTTAGATTTTTTATTATTTATTTATTTATTTTGAGATACAGAGTTTTTAACAAGTTCCCCAGTTGATTCTTTTTTTTTTAAAGATTTTATTTATTTATTTGAGAGGGGGGGAGCACGAGATGGGGGAGGGTCAGAGAGAGAAGTAGACTCCCCACTAAGCAGGGAGCCTGATGCAGGGCTGAATCCTGGGACTCCAGATCAATCCTGACCTGAGCCAAAGCAGACGCTTAACCAACTGAGCCACTCAGGAACCCCTCCCCAGAGGATTCTTAAGTACACTAAAGGTCCACTGACCAAATAAAGTAAGGTATTATTTTGAAGGCGTAGGTGAATATTCATAACATGAACCAGAAATGGCAATTAGAAAATTTGTCTAGCTATCATTTAATATATTTAATACATATCTACATTATAAATTTGCATAAAGAAGCTACTCACTACCCCAAATTTAAGCCATATCATGGGGAAAAGGAAAGGCAATGGCCTCATTACTGATTAAAGCAGAACAAAAGTGATTGTGTGAGGCTATAAGGAAATGATCCTTAGCCTCAGGCATCCTGCCACAACTGGAAATCACCATGGACTACCAGCGAGAGAAGATAACAGGAAATGTTTTAAAAAGCAGGCATGGTAACAGAGTAGTAAGGTAGAGTATAGCATGGAAAATGTCCTGATATAGATGCCACTATTCCCTAATGATGCTTAATAAATGTGATTTAACCATAATTAAGTTCTGTAACAAACACTGCTCACTGAATTTTTAGCTACTGGAATTGCTTTAGGAATTCCTTTATACTACCCGAATGATCAGCAATTCAATTCCTCTTGGTTACACTGAATGTCCAGGAGGTTACAAGGATGTTGTAAAGCTGACCTGGGACCTCCTCCACCCTTGCTGAAATTTCTATTAATTAAGATTGTGTATGCTGAGCCCTAGACAAATACTATCTCATTTAATCCTGGAAATATTCCTGTGAGATCAGTAATTCTACCTAGACTATATACATGGAGGAATTTTAAGTAACTTGCTTCAGTTTACCAAGTAAACATGCAATGGCAAAACAAAATTTGAATTCGTTCTTTCTGACTTGCCTGCTGCCAAACCAAATTAGTAACTTTTAGCTGCTATTGTGACTGTTAAGCAAAATCTGCCATTTAATCTTTCTAGAAGTACTCTCTTCCCTTGGCTGTTGTGATTATATCTTCTCGGTCTCCCCTACCTTGCTGGCTTCTGCTTTACAGCTTGTTTTGAACATTACCCCAAAATTAAATATCAGAGATCCTCAAAGCTTCCTTTCAGGCTTCTTGTCTCACTCTGCATTCTCTCCCTGGGCAATCTCAGTTATGCCATCAAAATCTATTACTTATCCACAGGATGATGAAATATGACATTTATGTCTCTAAACCTGACCTATTCTCCAGTTTCCAGACTTATAAATATTTAAGTGCTTACCTGACATCTCCTTTTGCATATCTCAATGACAACTCAAATTAAGTCTATGGAAACCAAACTCAGGATTCACCTATAAAGACGATTCTCTTCTAGTTTGCTTTGCCTTAGTGTACGTTACTACCACCATCTATCCAGTTATACCACCCAGAAAACTAACAGCTGGCAGACACTCTTCACATATTTCTATTTCTCTCAACCCATATTCATTGGTTCTAACTCGACTCTCCCTGCAATCTGTATCATTATTTTCAGATCCAAGACAATTTCTCTAGCCCAAGCTACCATTTTTTGCCTTGTAACAATTGCCAAAGCCATCTAGTTGGTCAATAACATCAACAATGGCCTACTCATTAGGTTCTTTACATTGCAGCCACAATGGTCTATTCAAAAGACAAGTTTCTACCAATGTGGTAAGATTTCCCAAAATGCCAAAAACTTCTTGATGAAGATGGAAACAAAATTAAATAAAATCTTTCCATTTTTCCCCATAGTTGTATTCTTGAAAAATTTAATATGTATTGAAACCATGCAAAATCTGCTTTATATTCTTAGATTCTAGACCTATTAAAATATATATACATATATAAATGTATAGTTTGTTATATATGTTTGTATATACACACACATGCACACACATACACACACATGAGTGCTGTGTGTGCATATATAATCTACTGGATACCCAGCAGAACATTCAATAGTCTTGAAGCATTCAGAACATTCCTTCTTAGGAGAGACTGTGTCTTAGATTGGCATCTCCCCAAAGCAGTCAATGAGACAAGACCTTGAGTAGAAGGAAAGATGAAAAGGGAATAATGGAGGAGGTAATGTTTGAGTCATCTCTGTGAGTAAATGAGGGCCAGCCCCCATGAGAATCCATGTGGCACATGCCTCAGAATTACCTATCTTACCCAAGGATAGGAAAGCTGGGACATTTATCCATGGATTCCCTTGACCCACTGCGATCTTTACTCCTCACTTCCAGGTTGCCCTGCCTGTGACTGAGTAAGCTCCTGTGATGCTTGAGAAAACTCTCACCAAGAGAAGAGACATGAAGATGTTTGAGGTGGAAACTGCCTACTTTAGCTGGGAAGGGACAGATAATACAAGTACTACAGGATAACTGGGGCTGGCCTCCACTAAATGCCAGACACATCACCAAAGGTGCCACAAACTTTTCAACACATATTAGGGTTAAGTTAGCACCCCATGGATAACAAGCATTTAATAAATATTGCACAAGTATTTAATAAATCTTTGTTAAATTAGTCAGCTAATTCATATAAATGAATTATTTTTTCTCTTCAAAGTATTCTTTTAAAATTTTAGTATAAAATGTATACTTTTTTTAATTTTTTTTAAAGATTTTTTATTTATTTATTTGACAGAGAAAGACACAGCGAGAGAGGGAACACAAACGGGGAGTGGGAGAGGGAGAAGCAGACTCCCCGCCAAGCAGGGAGCCCAATGCAGGACTTGATCCCGGGACTCCAGGATCATGACCTGAGCCGAAGGCAGTCGCTTAACCAACTGAGCCACCCAGGCGCCCCTGTATACTTTTTTTTTAAGATTTTATTTATTTATTCGACAGAGAGAGACACAGTGAGAGAGGGGACACAAGCAGGGGCAGAGGGAGAGGGAGAACCGGACTCCCCACTGAGCAGGGAGCCCGATGTGGGGCTTGATCCCAGGACCCTGGGATCATGACCTGAGCTGAAGGCAGACACTTAACGACTGAGCCACCCAGGCGCCCTAAAATGTATAAGTTCTGTGACTAAAATTAATTTACATTTTAGATAAAGTACAGTTTGGAAGAGATATTTTTATTTTATTTTAAAGATTTTATTTATTTATTTGCCAGATTGAGAGAGCACAAGCAGGGGGAGCTGCAGGGAAAGGGAGAAGCAGGCTCCCCACTGAGCAAGGATCCTTATGCAGGATTCAATCCCAGGACACTGGGATCATGACCTGAGCCGAAGGCATCCCAGAAGAGATATTTTTAAAGAAGGTAACTGCTTCAATTTAATGTCCAGAATCCTCCACAATTTTAACTTATTAAAAAATAGACTAGAAGTATTCCTTGGCAATACCCATTCTTGGAAAATAAAACTATAACTTTACCTGGGTTATTAAATGAATTATTATATTATACTACCATTACCTCATATTAGACTAATCTGTTATGAAACGAAACAAAACAAAACTTTTTACTTTGTTCCAAAAAGCTAATTTTAGAGGCAAAGCGTTAGTTACACAGAGGATTTTTTTTAAATAAATTAATCAGGTGCTGGAAATACATAAACCCCTCTAATCTACAGGGTACATATAACCATGCATAGCTATTCATGGTGTTGGTATGTTTGAAAAGTTAGAGTACCCCCAGGCACTACCTGATGTGATGCTCTTCAACGCAACCTTCAATGCATAATAATTAATGTGACTTTCCAGACTGTTTTAATGCTAGGCTCTCACAGAGGGAGAAATGTTTTTTTGACTTCCTTATAAAACATAAAATCCAAAGTTTCTCAGTTTTTGCTGTCTGGTAAGAAAAATAAAACTGGTTGAAGTCAATGAGTTTATTTTTTCTTTCAAACCATAGCATGAGTAAATAGATTCTGGTAGCACATGAGGCAACAAAGCCCTTGAGTTTAGGGCTGTGCTTTCTTTAGATGGGTGTACCTCTAATACCTGAACTCGGCAGTGTCTTTAGGCCCTGGTGACTGTGGGAGATTTCCAGTTGTGACTAATCTTTACTTGCTGGAACCTTAAACAGTTACAAATGTGCCATATGTGTATGTTTTAATTATGGTAATCACCGTGCCCTGACATTCACTCAAAGAAGGCATTCTATATTCACAGGCAGCACTCGACATGTCAGAACAGCATGCCCTTACTTGGCTACTTTCTTAATAGCACATTTACTTCTGTCACAGACTCGGTGTCCTGTGCCCATGTGGTCTGACTAATATTACTGGTCCTGCAATTATTTTGTCACCGTGATGGTTGAAGTGTGATCTATGAAAGGCAGTGTTTTTGTTTTTGGGTTTTTTTTTTTCCCTTTTTCATATTGATGGTTCTGTCTGGCAGAATCTACAATACTAGTGGCAGATATTCTAATTTTTATGTATATTGTGCCAAATTTCAAGAGGAAAATTGCAGATGAAGCACAAGCAAAATAGAACTCGCTATAGGGAACATTATGGATAGCAGTTATGCACTTTTTTGTTATACCTACTTGCCTAAAAAAGACAGGGGAAAAAAGGAAAGAAAGAAAGAGAGGTAATTAGTAACATTTTAAATGTGATATTTAAGTAAGTTAGCAACAAGGCTAATATTCATAAAATGTATCCAGAAAATACCATTTGTACAAAAATATTGACAACTAGTCATGTTAAAATGATGCAGAAAGGAATCCTTTCCCTTTTAACTTTTCTTGAAGCTACTAAGTTGGTTTGTTATACCAAAATACATACAATTTTCCATGTCTTTAGAATGAAATCATTCTTCTATGGAGTAACCTCAGAAGTAATTTTTTTTCAATGCAAGAAATCAACCATCAACAAAGGTACATAATAAAATGAATCTGGAAATATGTTAATCCCCTGCATATTCAACTGCCCTAGAGATTTAATATTGATATTGCTGGGAGCTGAATAGGAGCCAAACTAATTCCACAAAAGTGCTCTATCTGCATATTAACTACTGAAAATGCACAGAGATACAATCCTATTTATGCTACTCTGCAGCATCTGATGTGATTTAGTTTTGCAATCTATTCAGCTTTTTAAAAGTGTTGCTATGCCACCCCCCCCCCAACTTACCTGGAGACAAATGCTCCATTTAGTCAAATTTTAGGACATCTTACATTATACATTCTGCAAATGTAAATATTTATAGACATGAGAATTCATTTTATTTCACTGGCTTATACATTTCTTTTATTCTAATATTTAATATGGTGTGCACTGAATTATGAATTTTCTTGAAAAAACAACTTGCCTCTTTTATCCAGCCAAGTATGGTTAGACCATCTTTATGACATAGAGAGTCAGCAGTAGTCTTCTTGAGAATAAAAAGGCAAATTTGAGATTATAGTTTAAGTTTGACACGACATCAAATTTTAATCAGCGGGAAATAAAAGATAAATTATTCTTCTATTTTCATAACTTCAGAGTTTGGTTATAATAATCTATAGAAGGTAACTGATTTCTTTATAATTTCCAGAAATGACCTTAACAATCCCAACTTCTCTTTGAAAATATTCAAGTCATTAATAGCAAATTTTTAATTTAAAAAATGCCTTCACAAAAAGATCCATAAGAAGATTACTCTAATTCAGTGATTCTCAATTGAGGTTTTAGAGAAAACATGAAAGAATATCCCTAGAATGTCAAATAATATACTCCAGAAGAAGGAGGTCATGCTAGGGTATACCCAGCATTATGAAGTAATAAATATTGAGAGCTATATAGCTAGAGAGTTAGTTGCTAGATATACATAGATAGAGATAGAGATAGATAGAGATAGAGATAGGTATGAAGATAGAAAAAGAGATAGTTTCAGAAATAAAGATAGTTTCCATAATACCAAACACGTAAAGAAAAACTTGATGCAATCTTGGATGAAGGGGATCCACACAAAAGTTTTCCTAAAACTTTTCCCGAAACTAAATCCCCTAAAAGTTTTGTAGGGGACACAGCCTAAAGCCACATAGTCAAAAACTCTAAGATGGTAAAATTCGTGTGATTCCTACATATTGAAAGGAGGAATCCATTTTAAACAATACTGAAACTTTGTTTTCAATTATATATTTTACCTGCACCCATAAAAAAGGAATTTGATTCATGAGAATTACCTATGCATACTGTGTTTAAGTATTGCATTTAGCTATTTATTCACTGAGTGAAGTGCAACAATGTACTGGACTCTCCTGGAATTAGGAAGGAATAAGAAAAAAAACCAAAAATGACCCATCCACCTGCCTCCTCTCTTTCCCATTTTCTCAGGTATAGGAAATTTGTCACAATGGCTCTTAGCTATAGCTTTGCTCCTTGAAATTTTTTTTTTTCTTTCCTCCAAAGAATAGCTAAGGAAAGGAACTGCTCTTGACTAGAAACAAGGAAAAGGCCAAGCAAACCCTTGTTGTTATGCTTTCTTAACCAATAAATTCTTAACTATCCTTCATATTCAGGCAATGTGTCTGCCAATCAGCATTTTCCTTTTCATCCAAGAAAGAAAATATTGCAAACAATAAGTTGCATCCCCAACACACATAGCTCTATATAGTGCTTCTATTTGTGTATTTATACTATCACTCCTTGACAAAACTGACTTAATACTACTAAGTCTAAATCTGAGACAAATGAGGACTCTTCTGGAAATATGAGCATTTCTCTCCTCCCAAATTTCCCGAAGACATTGCAGCACAAGAAACCTTAGCACACAGTTTGATTTGCGGTTTCTTCAAGACAGAGCAATGGATGTTTAGATTTTCTTCACTATTGTAATCGGAGAGTGTTTCAGTTTTGAAATAATGCTCATTTCTAAGATCAGGTAAAATAATAGGACAATGTTTTAAATGCAAATAATAATAAAGAGTGAATACAAGCAGCATTATAGTAAATCAAGACAAACTGAACATCACTGAATAATGGGTATCCAGAAACTAAACTTTAAGGTAGCTATGCAGTACTTAGAACCTCCTTATAATAAAGAATATAAGCAATTTCCTTTGTATATTGTCTTTTTTTCTCTTTTCATTTATTCATCATACAATGCATATGTATCAATGTGACTAGGTTACAGCTCTTCCAGGATTGTACATCAGTTTGCTATAATTACATTGTAATATAAATGGCTGAAAGACTTTGCATGAGTCAATCAGTGACCTTGATTTATTTTTCCAGGTCATGAAGATCCATCTTTGAACCTCATCAAAAATTCCAACTTAATAGCAGGTGTCAGCATTTAATATTCCTCTGGTTGTCACAATCAGATCTGTCAGAAAACAATCCTACAAATAATAAAGTAACTTGGATAAAATTTTTATTTTTGCATCTTTAAAATATTTTACAATTATAAAAAAAGAAAGTGCAGCTTATGTGACACAAGATAAAGAAGAAAGAAAATATTTAAATACACCTTTATACTCTCTACATTCATTTGGAAGCAGCAGACTGAGAGAGAGTAATCTTTTGTGGATTTGGAAGAGAGTAAGTAAAGCTTCCATATTTCTGGTTACCTTTGTGAGAACGGCACAGCACTTAAAATTGCATCTGTTCAAGAATGCTACAACCCGTCGTAGTGTTAGAGCAAGACTTTCAAATGTTGTTACATTAAAAGCTGGATAGTACAGTCAAGTACTCTCACATTAGAGAAATCCTAGCCTGCTGGCCACCCTCTTGGTAAAAGCATGTGATCAAATTTGAGCCCAGGTTGGTAGTGTCAATATTCCATGTCAAAGCAAATTTGGAGTTGATGAAAACAAGCCTAGGCTTGCTTATCAATCTGAGATAAATAAATGTTCCAGCTGGGCACACACGTTTTAAATAAGAATTTGATAGAGACCCCACTTTCTAGAACAAATTCACCCAAGCATTTTTAACTTGTAGTTTATCTGGGGCAGCTCTCTGTGATGGGCTGCGGTGAGACAAAGACATGGTGTGGGGGCTGTGAGGTTGAGGGGACAAGAAATCAGTGAACCTAAAATGGCAGCTACATCCATTGAAGCCGGGTAATTGTATTTGCCCATTCAGAAGGGACCTCCTCAGCTCCAGGCACACACCCCTCTGAGACCCCAAAGAGCCAAGCTCATAGAATTGGAATGACCTCTTTTTACCAGATGACTCTAGGGTTATGATGCCTCTTTTACATGTTTGGGAGGGATAACCAATAGGGGCATTTACTCTCAGCTACTGTTTATCTCCCATTCATTATGTCCTCCTGCTTCTTAGGACTCTGTTCTAAGGTAGGAGACCAGTGTGTGACATTAAGCATTTCAAGGAAAGCTACACCAACTTCTCAGGATGCTTACCCAGAAGAAAGTAATAGCAAATTTGAGATTGGGAATAGCTAGCAGTGTGCTAGTAAAATGTTTAACAACAATCTCTTCATTGTGGGGCGGGGGATGTTGAGGGGAGGGAAAAAACTGAAAATTTTCATGGCATGGCTGATTTAAGCTACCAACATGATGATGTTTCTGGAAGCTGGGCAGAAATGCAAGTAATTTGCTCTATCAAGCCAGCTGCAGCACACCATGACAACCATGACTATAGTTTCTGCAGTCCAGGAAACCATTCATTTCCATCCCAGAGTCCTTTATCTTTGAACATCAAAACCTTGTTGACTCTTAAAATTCTTATATGAGAAGTATCGAAAAGAAATTTGTATGGAATATCATCAATAGAACATGCAAAAGAAGCATAGCTTTAAGAGAGCCCATTGGCCAAATGTAAGACTATTTTATGATTTTAAAAAATGTTGGTATGAGCTATAAACTATTTAAGAAAATAAAAATCCATAATTCCATATTAAGGGAATAAATAAATGAGGAAGAAGGAAAATATCTTCCTTGCAGTAGAATGACAACTAATAAATGCAAAAGGAATGGTGGAATTAGAAGATCACCACTGTACAATAACCATGGTGACTGATTTAGGTAGGGATGAAAAATTTGTAGGAGGAAAGGAATATTTATATGGTCTCAAAATATATTCTCACATATAACATATTAATTACCCACTTCTTTAAAGTGAACAGATACCACCTTAAAGGAATGATCAAAACTTAACATCACCAATAATGTAGATAAAAACAAAACAAACAAACAAAAATAAACAACTGCAAAAAAACCCCAAGATGTGCCTCCAGATGCAAGGTACTGTGAAGGATACAATATGACTTCTGTGAAATTCTTGACAAAATGCATAAATTGAATCAAATCATGAGGGAAAATCAGACAAAACATCAGACTAAGCCATCAGTTATTCTACAACACAACTGGCATGTACTCTAAATTATGTCAAAGTAATAGAAGTGAGAGAGAAAAAAAAAGAGTGGGGAACTATTCCAGATTAAATGAGTCTAAAAGAGAGATGACAACTAAATACAATGAGTGATCCTGCACTGAAAATAAAGAGCTAAAAGGACATTAGTGGAACAACTAGTAACATTTGAAAATTGTGAATTAGGTAATAATAGCATTATTTTTGTATCATTATTAAATTTCTTTGATAATTGTATTGTAGTTACATAAGAGTATGTCCTTGTTCTCAGATAATATACTCTGAATATTTAAGAATAAAAGGATTTGAGGGGCGCCTGGGTGGCACAATTGGTTAAGCGTCTGACTCTTGGTTTCCGCTGAGGTCATGATCTCAGAGTCGTGGAGCCCTGTGCTGGGCTCTGTGCTCAGAATGGAGTCTGCTTAAGACTCTCCCCTTCCCTCTGTCCCTCCCTCCTTGCCCCTATTCTCTCACTCTCTCTCTCTAAAATAAATAAATAAATCTTTTAAAAAATTTTAAAAAAAGGATATGACATCTGCAACTTGCTCTCTCATGATATATATATATATATATATATATATACACATCACATATATATATACATATACATATATACATATGTATGTTCACATATCTTCATAAATTGATGGATCGAGATACCATTCTCTGTTATATGTGCATGAGAGATATATGGAAAAATATATTTGAGAGAGAGAGAAGTATTGTAAATATTGAATAATTGATGAATTTGAGTGAAAAGTAGACTTGAATTCTTTGGCCTATTTTTCAACTTTTTTGTTAGTTTGAATTTAAAGTAAAATAAGACAACCTTAAAAAAAAAATCAGTAATTGAGGGGCACCTGGGTGGTGCAGTCGGTTGGGCATCTGATTCTTGGTTTTGGTTCCAGTCTGATCTCAGGGTCATGAGATCGAAGCCTGCATCAGGCTCCCCACTCTGTGCTTGGATTTCTCTTTCCCTCTCCCCCCACCCCTCCCCCTCTCCCCTTCAAATAAATAAATAAATCTTTAAAAAAGAAATCAGTAATTGAGCTCATTTATTTTTCCCTTTAGTCTTTTTTATATGGCCCCAGCAAGCCAGTCACTTTGTTAGGTGTTGGCAGTATAAGGGCACACCTTCACAATACATGATAGGAAAATTAAATATGATTTTATAAACAAAATAATGGATTGTTTCTAAATAAGAAGACAAAAAGAGTCAGTTGACTCAATGCAAGGGATGGTGAAAGTGTGGCAAGGAAGGCCTTCCAGATGTGGTGATGCTTGGGATGATTTTTGAAGGATGAGCAGAAGGAAGCCAGGTGGGTGAGTGGGGAAGGCAACCCAGACAGAGGGAGCAGCATGAGCAGGGACATGACTGTGTGGAACACTTGGCAGAATGGTGAGGGGGCAAAGGGGTAGTTAGTATCATGAGCTTGAAAAGCATATAGAATTTTATTTGAGTACTATTTTTTTCCATTTATTAGTTACATGGCAATGATAATTTACTTGATCTCTCTAGGCCTCAAGTTGTGCATGCATTTGTGAAGTGGAAATAGGATTGAAGTTGTGATTCACAGGGTTGTTTTCAGGATGAAATCAAACAATGTATGTACAGTACATGATGAAAAGTAAACTTTCAGAACATTTTAGCTGCTGCTATTACTGTTTTTGGATTTCTGATTGTTGGAAATGACCAGAGACAGGGGTGCATGGTGGAGAGTTCAGAAATACAGTCCTGCCCCAGTGCATTTCAGATTATAACAAAGAAAGCTAACCAGCACTCATAAAAAAATTACCAACACTAGCATATGAGTCAATTTGTACATTTGTGATACACAATGCTAAATATTTTTAATTAACTATCGTATTATTTTTCCTAGATCACCTAGTGAAGTATGATGGTTATATGGAATTGGAGTTTTTGTTTGTTTGATCTGTTTTGTTCTGTTTGCCCTGACCAGGCTGATGTATTACTGGCAGAGTAGTGCATTTTCCTCCTGGCTTTCACAGTGTAAACCAGAATAACTGTGACTTTGCCTTGATCAGAGCTTGCACGGAGATGCAGTCATGCAGAAAAAAAGGAGACAAGGACACAAAATCTAGGGTTGTGTGAGCAGTGATGGGAAGCAACTAATGTCCTATAGCTCCTCTTTTTGTGAATAATTTGGTGACCCTGACTCTAAAGCAGCCCAACAAATCTTTACTCTAGACTTCAGAGCAACTATAATAAATGTTGGAAGGAGTATATCTTTGTGGTTAAGACCTTGGGCTCCAAAGTCAGACTAGATTTAGACTCTGGCTCTGCAGCTTACCAACATATTGACCCTGGCCCATTTATTTTATACTCTACCCATATTTCTCATCTGAAAACAATGGGAGACAGAAATAAGCAACTATTCTCATTCCTGTGAAAATATACATGTAAAGATGTTACACACAAACAGTGGTGATGACAATGATGATGATGGTGGTGAGATAAGCAATGTTGGAAGCAGTTTTTAGGTCACTAATTTACTCATTACAGAGATATGCACATTTTTTTTCAGTCAGTGTTGGACACTAGCAATAGAATATTTTTGCCTCATGAAGGTAAAATTGAATGGGAAATCAACCAAGTTCTGCAGTTTAACATAGGAAATAGGTATAACTTCGTGCAAGATATGACAGAAACCTAGAAGAGAATTGTATAAATGAGACTGAGCATTTAGAGAAATCTGTCTAGGAAAGGTAAAGGTGTATGACTCAAAAACTAAAGAGTTAACTTTTTGAAGAAGACTAGGAAACTGTAGACCGTGCAAAGATACAAACACACAAAACAGTAAAATAAAAACAGCATTACAAAACCAGGACTCAAGAATTAATGGTTGGAAAAAAAAAAAGAATTTTAATGGTTGAATGACTGATCCCTAGCAGAGGCAAGCTTTAACATGTAGGAAAACAGAAATCCCTCATATTAGTCTCTGAGGAGAAAATAATGGCAGATGTGTTAATCTATCCCAAGCAAAGTCTGGTTTTACTCAATACAGCAATCCCAGATTTCATTTCAAGCAGAGCAGCCCATGAAAAAAGGTCAGTCTTAGAGTATTAGTCTCTTAGGTTGTCAGAGCTGAGAGAATGACTAGGTCAGTTTCCTAAATGGCAGTCAGTTTCCTAAATGGCAGTCACTATCATAACTGCATTAAAGACACTTAGGGAGTTTTTAAAAATACACATTCCTGGGTACCACTCTCAGACATTTTGAGAATGTTGGTTTAGGATAAGACCTCTCTGCTTTGACACACCACCCCCAATCACCACCACCACCATGTTGTTCTGATGAATACTAGGTTTGTAAGCCTGTCATCATTTACCCCTTTTTCTGTGATCCCAAAGAGAAGAAACTTACCTTAAAAATCGCAAAATAAGTAAGCAAGAAAATTAAAACTAGAACCCAAGTCTTCTAACTTCCTATACAGAACTTCTACTGGACTTTAGAAATAGTGTAAGGTAGTACTACCTTTTCCACTGGCTTTTTCATGATGCCAATCAGAGCAACCATTAGAATCATCTTTTTGAATATCAGCAGAGCTTCAGATCAGGAATCACAAAATAGCAGACTGCGGGCTGTTTCTGGCCAGCAAGCTGTTTTGTTCTTCTACACATAATTTTTTAAATGGTTTGTAATGCCTTTAAATTGGACATGCCCTCTCCAATTGGCCAAAAGCTCTTCCACAGACAACTGACTTGTATCCAGATGTTTTCATTTATGTAATTTTCAGTCCAACCCCCTAGAAGCATTTGAGCTTGTGATCTAGGCACTAAAGAGCAATTAAAAGGCAAAAAAAAAAAAAAAAGAAAAGAAAAAAAAACCTCTTTCAGAGAGTAATTTAACTAGCACCTTTTGAGTATATTAACAGATTAATTAATCTAATAATTTATTAATTTCAAAAAGACATCAAAGCTACATAGGAAAAAAAAGTCTCAGGTGTCTTTCATAGCCAAGCCAACTTTCTCCACTCTCTACCCTTCAATCTTGTGTGTACCAGATACCTCTTTCTCTAGACAGAGCTAACTCATGGCTGGACACCTAATGAGGGGTTGTGTTTGGTCCATCAGATTCTGTCTCTGAGAAAATTACAACTGCTACACTTAGAGATCAGGCCAATCAAATTCAGATACTGGACTTGTAAAGTTGAGTAGCCTCAAATACAGAGGCCACTTTCTGGGGACAAGTCATGATGTGGCCTCCTCTGCAAATAAGCAGTGTATACTCCCTGAAGTTAAAGAAAAGAAGATGCATGAAAACAGATGGAGAGGGTAATTGTTTTTATTATCGATGACCTCCCAGGTCCTTTTTTCAGTTCCACATAAGGCATGGCTACAATTTCTGCTCTTGGCTTCAGACAGATGGTCGTTCTCATTTGCTCAGATTAGTTGGGTTGGATTTCCATTTCTTAAAACCAAACAATCCCTGGCAAAGACAGCCACCTTGGGATATACTTCAATCACAGAGGAAGGTAAGGATATGCAGAACAAGGGTTGACTTTGGAGGGCTGCCCAGAGAATGCATATCCACAGATAGTGGGGTCACTAGGAAGGCTTGGAAGCAATGAACTTTGCAAGGGTGGGAGGGAGTGAATTAGGAAAATCTAAAGGAAAGACTCACTCCCCTAAAAAAGAAAATTTGGGGAGAAAAAGGTACAGGTTAGCAAAGTGAAACCAATGACAAATTCTACCTACTTCATAATTTTAACAGATGGCTGCCCCTGAGCTTATAAAAGATCTTTTTTTTTTTTAATTCAAAAACACTGGATCATTCATTTCTGCTAAAAGAATGAAATATCTTTTCAAAGCCATCAAAAGATGCAAGACTGTTTGGGGTATTTCTACCCACTGAAGTAATTAGGAAGCACTCTGAATTATATCATTCCAAAGATCATTGCAAATATTTACTTATATGTTTCTATTGCAAATAATATAGTTGTGTTTTTGACATTTTACCTATAATGAACTTTAAAGTATAATCTGACCTACAAACAAGCTTATTTGGAAGCACTGAAGTTCCATGTGTGACTCTGAACCATTCTGTAACCACTGTAGAGCCTACACAGCAATCAGTAAGGATGGTTAGATCAGACATATTCTTTATGATGCTTTCTAGCCCAAACACTCCCTGATTATTAGTACTTAAGCTGCAATGGAAGCCCTTACAGTGAGCATGTGAAACCTGTAGCTCTGAGCCTAAGAAAATACCCAGTAATTCACGATCTTACTACAGATCTCCCACACTTTGCTCATACAATGAAAAAGGTCCTTGTTCTTCTGAATCTACTTTCAAGTTCAGTACACTTTCCTAACTGCACAATTGAGGGAACAAAGAAAAATAAGACTCCTTCATGCTCATGCTTACTTTTCTTACCCCCACTACATGAAAACAATTTCTCTAACTGATTCTTGGGGTGAAGAATGAAGAATCACCCTGCAATCTGCTACCTGGACTATCTATTATTTGGCTATGATCAAATAATAAATTCATCAGTAAAATTAACAATCTTGGATTAGGAAATATCTGGTTCTAGCCAGAAATGTCATTCATTTGCCTTTTTATTCTTCTAGTATTAAATTTTGCTGTGATTATAATTACAAAATTATTTTTTGATCTGAAACTATAAGTTATTTTGTTGTAAAATGCAAGAAGATGAATGTAGTTCTCACATTTTTTTAAGTCCTTTGAAAAATTGAACATAAAAATCAGAGGAACTCAATGTTGCCATTATAATGCTGACTGAAAATCAATGCTTCAGTATCGTTTCCTTAGATTGAAGGTGTATTTTAGTGACACAGAAGTGAATAGAAGGCATGCTTATGGTAGTTTTTATAAACAATAGTGAATTTTATTATTTGAAGGTACAATTTAAGAGTAGCAAAAAATCTGCCTGTACTTTTGTGACAATGAATGCAATTAGTCTGTATGTTGATTTTAATCTAGTAAAGTAAAAATGCCATGTAACAAGATTGTATAGTATTTGCACACACAAAAATTGCCATCTGAAAATATTTGTGAAAACGTATTTTTATGCCTGAATCTAAACTGAATGCATAATTTAGTGCTTATTTTCAGAACAAATAGCCTGGAAAAATTTCATGCACAATTGATGATAATTTGAGTGTGCAATCCATGGCTTGAGCTCATTAACATATTCATTCTAAGCTCTGTGTGCAAATTTAAATTGTAGTTTTCCAAAAATCACTCATAACAACTCCAAAACATCAAAACCAGTCATTCTTAACACCAATGGTTGAGTTTGAAGATATCCCCATGATAAGAAATCTTTTGGAAGATAACTTCCACCTCTGAAAAAAAGATCATAACAATACAGAATATAATTTACATCGGAGTTTACTAACTTAAAAAGTTAAAAAAAAAACTGCAGTATATAAACAGAAATTTCATGTGGGAGTTACGAGGGGAAAAAGTGTCTGTGTTCATGTGTATGTGTAAAAGTCCTAGTGAAAATCCCAAAATACATTTTTCTGGTTTTGTCTTCTCTTTTAGAGAGTGATTTTTTTAACTTCAAAGTCGATTTTTTAAAGTTGGTTTATATATCATCACAGTAATAAAAACATTTAAAAATAAGGGATATTAAGATTTTTTTTCTAAGAAAAATTTTACATATGTCTGTATTAACTAAAATCTCAAAACCTCTTTTTTAAATTTTATTTTAATCAGCATAAGTGTAAATGCTATTGTTGGGAAAGCAAAAGAGGCTTAGTTCTGATTTTAGACACATACCTTGCCTGCTATATTTGATACATGATTGTTTCAAGTTGATCATGGTGTGGTAGAATCCTTCATTTGTCTTAATTGAGTTGCAGTTTTATAAATTATTATACAAAGGAGAAAAAGATATTACTAGAAAAAAGTAGAATATTTTAAATAAACATGCTTTTGAAAATTTAATCAAAATCTAAAGCACTGATTTACTATATATAGTATTGTATAATATAGTACTCTAAACCGCTCATATTTTTCATAGAAATTTTAGACATCTCCCTCATTAAAATACATAACACCAGGTATTTTTCATAATTTCAATGTTTTCCATAATTCAAAAAAACGTGATTCATAATTACGTTATGTTGAACATAAAAGTAAACAAACCTTCATGAATCTCTACAAACAAATAACGGATAAATCAATGAAACTTCTTGAGGAAAACACTGTCTATAAACCTGGGTAATATATTTGATAGTATAGTTTTGCAAGAGTACGCCTTTCAGCACTGAGGCATTACATAAGAGAAACTGACAAGGTTACAATTTGTGTTGCTAATGGAAATTATTTTTTCAGGAATTAAGCTTTAGGCTATAAAGAATGACAGATATTCAAATACTCTCAAATGAGTATTTAAATCGAAAATTTCTATTCCTTCCTGCCCCCCAACAGAACTTCCATTCTGGATTCCAGCGTGTCATACATACAATTGAATTCTTAACAGCTGCCATTCAAAAGAACTGCAGAGGACTATTTGAAAGTAATATTTTGCTCTGTGTGACATCTAATTTTTTCCCCTCAGAAATCATAATTTTTTTACACACCTCATAGTCTTCCTAACAGGAAACCAGCTCTGCCTGTCATTTTGATTGGGGAGGAACCTTGTTTTCCAGGTCACTGGCTTGACTCCTGGAGACAAGATATTCATGAGGGACCTGGATGGGGAATTTACATCTCCGTGCAGTTTTCCTCTCCATTTGCCAGCACACCAGGTCAGTGAGCTGCTCTGTCAGAGCGAAGATAATGGCTGCCGTAGTGCCCCCTGCTTATTACACACTCAGTGCTTCTGACCTTCTTGGGAAACCTCCCAAAGCATTCTGATTCGAGGCATCCCCCTACTCTTTAAGACCCTCTCACACTCAGAGCCTCCTGTCTGAAATACAACATTATTCATGACTTGGGACGAGGCTATTCCCAAATACCAGATTTCAAACTTTTTCCCTCCACTAAACACTTACTGAATGTGCAGAGAAGAAAAATAAAATCATTAGGTAGCTTTTAAATTTAAATTTTATAAAATAAACACCCCAAACCAGTGCATCCAATTCAGCCAAAATAAAGTAAAATGAAATCATCAGTACAGTTGGGGGAAAAAAAAAGCTCATAGCTTGTCAACCTCTATTTACAATTTGAGCTAGTCACCTTTAAAAGAAATAAATATCCTATATTTTAGACACCAAAATAACAAAATTTTATTTTTGCAGAAATTAAATTAGATATATTTTTAGTAGATTGTAATGCTGTCTTTGGATCTGGCAAAATTACAAGTGACTCCTCTTCCTGTGCTAATAATGTCTTAATTTGATTCTTTTCTTTGCAATATAATGGATATTTTGGGACAATGAGAGACAGAAACTAAGCATATGGCTAACTGTGCCTTCATTTTCTAACCCAGACATTCAAATATTATCTGAAATAATTCCACTCTCTACTTGATTTTCTTTTTAATTTATTTGACCAACCAAGCACTCTAACACTCCTCTGATCATTTAGATGAGGAATCAGTAAAGAAGAATTTATGTGCAAATGACATCAGTGTCTCAATATGGGGAGAAGAGTACCACTTCCTCTGGATCTGAGAGGAGGAGGCCCACAGGTAGTTTCTTATCACAACTTTCTCACTTCATTTTTGATACACTCAATGCTCAATGGTGACATCAGTAAGCAAGCACAGTCCAGGCAAGAGCGGCTCTCACCAGAATTTTTCAAACATTCCAAATCCCCTCTCTTTATTTCAGTAAATAGCATATTTGTTGGTAAAAGGAGCACATACATTCCAATACAACTTATAAAAACTTGCAGAGTGAGTATTTTTTCTCCAAAAGGAGAAATATAATTATCTACTGATGCTGGAGGGGCTCCCCAAATATTTTCCCTAAGTAATGTCTTTTGTAGATTTTTAATTTAAAAACAATCTCAGGAAACAAACTGAAGGTTGCTGGAGTGGAGGGGGGTGGGAGGGATGGGGTGGCTGGGTGATAGACACTGGGGAGGGTATGTGCTATGGTGAGCACTGTGAATTGTGTAAGACTGATGAATCACGGACCTGTACCCCTGAAACAAATAACACATAATATGTTAATTTAAAAAAAAGAAAAAAAGAAAAAATTTAAACTGAACTTTCATGATGTACTAGAAACATGTAACTACTATATAGGGTAACAACCAAAAGAAGAGAGTCATTAGATTATATGAGTTTGCATTTTGTTAAGTGTAAAGGGGTATTACTATTGAGGACTGATTTGATGGATGTAGAGATTAAAAAGAATATATTTACTTTTTTTAGAAATAGAAAGTTCTGCAAGTCCTGTTACATGCCAGTTGCCTTGGGACATTCTCCATTCAGCTCTGGCATGTACTGGCAGGCAGTGAATGACAAAACACAACAGGACAGAGGTGCCCCTATCAATATCCAACATCCACATCACAGGACAAGCTTCCAGAATAGATTCAGATTTTATCAAATGTTTACCAACATTTTGGTCTCAAAACCTCTTTCATTCTTAAATTTCTCTTTCTTTCATTCTTAAAAGATCCTAAAGCACTTTTGTTTATGTGGGTTATACCGCTTGACATTTAATACATTGGAAATTAAAAGAAAACATTTTTAATGTTTATTGATTTATTAATTTTAAAGTAACAGTAATAAACCTATTATACGTTAACATAAATACTATTTATGAAAATAACTATATTTTCCCAAACAAAATAATTAGTGAGAAAAATGTCATATTCACACTTTTGAAAATCATTTTAATGTCTGGGTTAATAGACAACAGCTTGATTCTCTTATCTGCTTTAGCATTTAACCTGATTCAACGTGTTGGCTTTGTTGAACTGTGTGAAGGAAATCTGCCCTTGCACAGATATGCAGTTGGAAAAGCCAAGCATATTTTAATAGCCTTTTCAGATAATTGTGTATCTTATTCACTGACACTATACCAAAACTCAACCTGTGGTAATTTCTTAATGGTTATTTTCAATGCGGTCTCTAAACCTATAAAAATTTTTTGTTCCACTTAACATTAAAGACAGTCTATTTTCCACTTTTTTTTTTAAAGATTTTATTTATTTATTTGACAGAAAGAGAGAGAACCAGAGAGCACAAGTGGGCAGAGGGGAAGAAGGAGAGGGAGAAGCAGGCTCCCCAGTGAGCAGGGAGCCCAACACCGGAGCTCAATTCCAGGACCCTGAGATCATGACCTGATCCAAAGGCAGACACTTAACTGACTGAGCCACCCAGGTGCCCCTATTTTTCACTTTGAATGCATCTTTTACCCATGCATGATTTTGTAGCAACATAAACTGGTCTCTGGAAAATATTGGGCCACTGAGTTATGCAGATATTCCAAATATTGACACATTTACTTATATACTGCCAAAAATATCATACATATATAAAGATAGATAGGTCACTATAGATCACAGTAGAAAAATCTAAGTGTTGGGCATTAGAAAAATCTAAGTGGCAAATTCAAGTTTCAAATTCTGATTTTTGTTTGAAGGCTCAAATGGTATTACTACCACCAAACACTGCCAGCTGTTTTCCTTAAAGTGACACACTCACATTGTTCACTTTTGAGAAAATATCTTCCAAATACCTAAGTATGCATAACCATAGTTAGTCAGTTCTGTTTTCAAGTATAAATGTACTCCAAGAAAAAAAGTAGCTAATATTGCTTGTAGCTCCAGTGATTGCATAAATTCTTCTCACAAAACAAGCTTCATAATTTGATATGCAGCAGAAAGACTCTCCATGAATTTTTGTCACAGAGAATATTTAAAAATCTTAAAGATCAGGATATAATTAAACTATACATTTTTACTCCACCTAGGATACCCTTAAGTGGAACTGGCATTACAACTTGGCATCACTGCCTCGAGTTTTACTATAGTACCAGTAGTTTGATCCACAATTGCTTTTGCATCATCAGGGTAAATGTCAACACAATGAAAAAGGCAAAGAACACAGGAAAACAGTTTTGACTTCCGGGACCCCTTGAAAGGGTCTCAGTCAGGAGGCCACAGATTAACACCTGAAGCACTGCAGAGTTTTACACATTTACTTGCTTCCACCAGCCAATTCTAAAAAGTTCAGAAAACTTAATAAACACAACACTTCAAATGTTAGCAGAATTAATGTCTAACTCCTTTTAACCATCAAATCTTAACTTCCACTAACTACAAAAGGATCTTCACAGGACTATAAAGAAGCAGAGGAGCCCACTGGCAATAAACCACTCTACCTGAGGATACCCTTTAGAGTCCATATGCTTCATACACGAATGTACATCCCATACAGCCCATGGATGTCTTTTGTGTTCTTGGGTAACATTTTAGTTTATTATTTTTTTAAAATTTTATTTATTTATTTGAGAGAGAGAGGGAGAGAGCACAAGCAGGGAGAATGGCAGGCAGAGGAAGGAGCAGGCACCCCACTGAGCAAGGAGCCTGATCTGGGGCTCCCAGGACCCTGAGATCATGACTTGAGCTTAAGGCAGATGCTTAACCCACTGAGTCACCCAGGTGCCCCCTTGGGTAACATTTTAATTCTCAATGCCCAAGGAACTAAGCATTGTTTATACCCAGAATACTGACAAACCTTCTCATGTTTTTTTAAAGTATCTCTTTTTTGGGACGCCTGGGTGGCTCAGTCGGTTAAGCGTCTGCCTTCGGCTCGGGTCATGATCCCAGGGTCCTGGGATCGAGTCCCACATCGGGCTCCCTGCTCCACGGGGAGCCTGCTTCTCCCTCTGCCTCTGCCTCTCTCTCTCTCTCATGAATAATAAAAAAAAAGTATCTCTTTTTTAATTTTTTAATTTAATTTTATTTTATTATGTTATGTTAGTCACCATACATCATTAGTTTTTGATGTAGTGTTCCATGATTCATTGTTTGCATATAACACCCAGTGCTCCATGCAATACATGCCCTTCTTAATACCCATCACCGGGCTTACCCATCCCCCTCCCCCCTCCCCTCTGAAACCCTCAGTTTGTTTCTCCGAATCCATAGTCTCTCGTGATTCGTCTCCCCCTCCGATTTCCCCCCTTCATTTTTCCCTTCTTTCTCCTAATGTCCTCCATGCTATTCCTTATGTTCCACAAATAAGTGAAACCATACGATAATTGACTTTCTCTGCTTGACTTACTTCACTTAGCATAATCTCCTCCAGTCCCATCCATGGTGATGTAAAAGTTGGGCATTCATCCTTTCTGATGGTTGAGTAATATTCCATTGTATATATGGACCCCATCTTCTTTATCCATTCATCTGTTGAAGGGCATCTCGGCTCTTTCCATAGTTTGGCTATCGCGGACATTGCTGCTATGAACATTGGGGTGCATATGGCCCTTCTTTTCACTACATGTGTCTTTGGGGTAAATACCCAGTAGTGCAATTGCTGGGCCATAGGGTAGCTCCATTTTTAATTTTTTGAGGAACCTCCACACTGTTTTCTAAAGTGGCTGTACCAACTTGCATTCCCACCAACAGTGTAAGAGGGTTCCCCTTTCTCCACAAAAAATTTTTAAAAAAATTAAAAAATAAAGTATCTCTTTCTTTCTAAAGACACACATAATGGTAGATAGATTAGACATATCTAATAAGAAACATGTTTGGGTAGCTCAAAAAAAGTATGCATACTTTAGTAGATGATCTTATTTTTATTAAAAGTGATCTACCACCAATTGTTTGAAGACTAACAATAGGAACTAACATTTATTGAACCGGATACTATTCTTAGCACTTAACAGATATCATCTTATTGACTTTTCACTACAACCCACAGATAGGCATTTTCATTATCCTTACTTTACAGATGAGAGAATGTAAACACAAAACTGTTAAATTGATTTTCCAAAGACATAGCTAGTAAGTGGTGAAACCAGGTTTTGACCCTGAAGTTAATATCTATATGCCATGTTCTCAACTACCACAGTGCACTGCCACTAAATAAATTGCTCTATTTTGAAATTTGAATTCATATATATGAAATATTTCAAATATATTTCAAATATTAAGACATCAGAGCATTATTAAATATGTGCTAAGCAAAAAAAAATGTGTGCTAAGTTATATGCATTTTTTAAAGATTTTATTTATTTATTTGAGAGAGAGACAGAGACAGAGAGAGCACAAGCAGGAAGAGGGGCAAAGGGAGAGGGGGAAGCAGACTCTCCACTGAGCAGGGAGCCCTATGTAGGGCTACATCCCAGGGTCCTGGGATCATGACTTGAGCCGAAGGCAGACGCTTAACCGACTGAGCTACCCAGGCGCCCCAAGTTATATGCATTTTTATTTGTAAAAAGTGTTCATGGCATTCCAATGTCAAAGTACTCACAAGTAGAAATTTTAGACTTAAGATCAGACAAATCATAGTTATTTCATACATATTGCTTCTCCTAACCATTTCCAAACTTATCTTGGAAGTTTTAAAATGGAGTTCTGTTTGTGCTATTAACATGTGCCTCAAGTTTATCTTGTTCCATATCATTGGTGGAGTGCTAGAACTGTGTTTGAATCTCAGGAACCATTTCAAATTATTTCAATTTTTAATGTGTTAGAATCCACTTAGACTTCTCAAACATCAGACATAAATTTCTATATGGACACAATATATGTGCACATGCATACACACATCATAATTAGCATTCTTTCATCATCTCGCAAATTTTTGAGAGTACACAACTGTTATGGACTGAATTGTGACCCACCAAAACTCATGTGTTAAAACCCTAACCTCTGGGGCTCCTGGGTGGCTCAGATGGTTAAGCGTCTGCCTTCAGCTCAGGTCATGATCCCAGGGTCCTGGGATCGAGTCCCGCATCGGGCTCCCGGCTCAGCGGGGAGCCTGCTTCTCTCTCTGACCCTCTCCCCTCTCATGCTGTTTCTCTCTCGCTCACTCTCTAAAAAATAAATAAAATCTTTAAAAAAAAAAAAAGCCCTAACCTCTAATCTGACTATTTGGAGATAGGGCTTTAAGAAGGTAATTATAGTTAAATGAAGTCATAAAGTTAATCCAATAGCACTAGTGTTCTTATAAGAAGACCAAGAGACATCAGTGCTCCCTTATTCTCTGCACACACACACAAAGGAAAGGCCATGTGAGGACTTACTGAAAGGTGGCTGTCTCAAACCAGGAAAAGAAACTTCATCAGAAACCAATCCTGATGACACCCAAATCTTGCTTGGACTTCCAGCCTCTAGGCCTGTGAAAAAATAAATTACTGTTATTTAAACTACCCATTCTATGATATTTTCTTATGGCAGCCTCATCTAACACAACATGTAACAGATATTTTAAATGACATATATTAATTTTCAGATTGAATCAGGGCTGATATAATTTCAATACATGATGAAAAATATATTTTTTTAAAAAGCTGATTCTCTAATCATCAGGGAAATGCAAATCAAAACCACAATAAGATATTACCTCACACCTGTCAGAATGGCTAAAATAAAAAACAAGAAACAGCAAGTGTTGAGGAGGATCTGGAGAAAAAGGAACCCCAGTGCTGTTGGTGGGAATGCAAACAGGTACAGCCACTCTGGAAAAGAGTATGGAGGTTCCTCAAAAATGTAAAAATAGAATTACCATGTTATGCAGTAGTTCTACTACTGGATATTTACCCAAAGAATACAAAACACTAATTCAGAAAGATATATTCACTCCTATGTTTATTGCAGCATTATTTACAATAGCCAAATTATGGAAGTAGTCCAAGTGTCCACCAATAGATGAATGGATAAAGAAGATGTGGTATATATATTATTATTAAAAATAGAGAACAAAGTGATGGTTACCAGAGGGGAGATGAGTAGGGGGATGGGTGAAATGGGTGACAGGGATTAAAAAGTACACTTACCATGATGAGCACTAAGTAATGTCTAGAATTGTTCAATTACTATATTGTACATTTGAAACTAATACAGCAGTGTATATTAATTATACTGGAATTAAAATTTTAAAATTTAAAAAGCTAATTCTCTCTCAAACACATACAGGTGCATGAGGTGCACATACACACACACACACACACACATTCATTCACTACATGCCACCTCACTTAAAAATGATCCTTGGTCAACACTGTTTTTTCAGAGTGAAGATTTTAAGTTAAACATAATTTTTCAAAAAAGTAAGGCCCAAATTTTCTGGTCTATAAAGAGTTTAATCCAAGAACAATTTAAGTGAAATGAATAGAAGATTTTTAGTTGAGGACCAAATTTGAATTCAAATCTCAGATCCTGAGCAAGCACATACCTTTTTCACTCTGAGGTTTCAACATATTCAAAGGTAAGAATAATGCCTTATTCACTGAGCTGTTGTGATAATTGAATGACAAAAGAAAAGTGAAAGCATACCTAGACTTCCTGACAACGTCTGAAAGCTATTTGAGGAAAAATTAGAAATCTAGCATGGTCTCCAATGCTCCCTCTTTCAGCACGTTCCTATCCTCCTTGGTGTCACTGAGCTGAGGTGCTCTAGATTGTTGCTCTAAATTCCTGAGTCCAGTCACCATAAAGCTTCTAGCATTTTATTTCCATTTAAGGGATAATTGCCTTGTTACCTAATTATCCCCTCAAGCTTACGTCTGGCTTTCTCTGACTTTTGAGGGATATAGAAAAACTAATCTAGTAAATTAATTCTTACAAACATCAGCAGATAGGAAATTTTCACACTGAACCCAAACAGTTTTGACTGGGAGACACGCACATGCACATACATGCACACGTGTGCACACAGGCGCACACACACACACAGGTACATATAGTCAACCATTCTTTGTTATCTCTTATTTAATCTTAAAGAATAAATTTTCTAATTACTCTGTTTTTTCTAATTAAAGGTTTTCCATTTCATTTTCATTTGGAACTAACTGAATTCAGTAATACAGATTTGTTCATATCTTCAGTTTAAGTTTTACTATTAAATACCTGCATATTTTATTTCTGTAGGTAAACCTAAATGATTAATAATATTAAAAGTTGAGGGGTCCCAAAACTATTTGCACCTATTTCCCAAGAGTTTCATGAGTAATAATGTTTAGTAAAAACCATGGTACTACTTCAAAAACCTCCTGGAAATGGAAAGCTCCTGTCATCTATTCAAAGTCCCTAAACCTTTATGTTAAAACTGCAGGATGGCTCTTCTAACAACCTTTTTCCTAACCCCCTACATGAAGTCTGAATAGAAATCCTAGTGAGTTCCTCTGTACTTTCCATCATTGGATCTTTTGAGCATAAAGAGTTATTTCTTCAGTAGGCTTTCTATTAAGGAAGGAGATTATATCTTTGAGCCTCTTCAAGTAAAATCCCCATGAATTCAACTAAATTTTCAACATGCTGCTGTTTCTGACCCTGACAAGAGGAGCATTCTCTTTGTTCCTGTGTGTAATTTAGTTTCCACTTCCACTGTGCTTCTGAGAAAAGTATATGGCAAGGTGGTGGAAGGAGAACCAGACTAGAAGTAAGAAGACAAGATCTAGGTCTCTAATTAGTTCTGTAGACTTGGACAGAGAGGCCACTTAACACTCTGTTTTCTTCCTCATCCTGCAGGTCAAGACAAAAATAAATGCCTGCCTTCCTATCTCCCAGGTTGTTGTGAGGTTCTAACACTGTGAACACATGTAATGAATTCTGTGCAATTTAATTATGAAAAAAATCAATTGTATAAATTCCGACTAATTTAAAACACATTTATGAATCAGAAACTAATATGAACTCGATTTTAAAAGATCAAGTACCACCCTGATGATAGCTAACACCCTAATAGTTAAAAATCAATAGAGCTACCTATCTCTCATGTTATGAAATAAAATGGTGGGAATGAGATAAAAGCAATGAAAAAAATAGTTGATTTTTTATATCATATAGATTTCTCTCAAAACTAGTTTGATCTCAGTTAGCCACTAAAGAAAATACATAATCAGTCTTTTAAATTTGAATTTACTCATTATGTCTTTTTCTAATGTGACATCATTGACTAGGAAGAAAATCTTAAGAATTAATTGAACAAAAAAGGCATACTTCTATCTTAATATTTGAAATTTCCTATCTACTTTTTCATATAAATTTGTACCTTTCTGAAGATTATATTGATTCTTTCAAAAAGATAGTATCATAAATGTTGGAAGACAATTCTCTATGGGTTTCTCTTGTTGCTGCATGTCTTGGAAGTAGAGACATCAACTGCCTCCACTCTGAACAATCTTCCAAGAATGTTTGTACAGAAAACAATCTTGAAAATAAAGATAGTGCTTCCCTCTGGGGAAAAAGCAGATTTGTTTCAGCCTAGTATAATAAAGATAATATTACCCTCTAAGGCAAATGTCAGTTGGGCTTACTGCCTATTATAAAAAAGCTGGGTTCTCTAAACTCAGAATTCCTCCCAGATAGCATAGCATACTGTATGTGCAAATGTTACCTCTTCATATTGTCTTATGGCAAGCAGGGCTCAGAAAACCAGAGTAAATGCTGATATTCTGGCTACCACTATTGTTGTTGAGTAATAAGTTCTCTGTCTGACCCTGGAGTCTCGTGCCTTCTACCACCACACATGAGACCGTGGCAGACTAATTTATTAGTGTTCAAGCGGGGTAGAATTTTAGATTCTTCACAATTGTTAACAATAAAAACATGTGATGAAAAGATAATATAAATGATCTTTCTCATTATTTTCTATCATTGAATTCGATTGATGAGTTATCAGGAAAAAAAAAAAAACCTTACTAAATCCGAAACATCCCCATAACTCAGTGAAGGTAATGCCATAGTAAACTTTCACTACAGTCTATCTACTAAAGTCTGGAATATTTAACTATGCAACTAAAATTGCCTAAATTGAAATTGAGGGTTCATTTAGGTCAGAGAAACACCTGGTTCCTTCTTCTTTCTCACACTACAGTAAAAGAGCTGTTAATCATATTATTTCTGTCCACACTTCTTTTTAGTGAAATATGTTGACACATCCCAGAAGGAGCAGATACGTGGCAAAAGACTCTGACCTCCAGGCCACCACCATTTGGTCTGGGGGTAAACAACTAAAACATGTTCCGCCAACTAGTCTTGTGCCACAGAATTTGGAATAATGACACAAGAAGTGAGATTTTTATTGTTATGAGGTTGTGCTGAAAGGTCATGTTGACTGGGAGAGTGAGAATACTGTTTGAAGGTTGCCATGGTGAGATGTATGCACATAGAATAGCAAGAAGTCAATCTTCGGACAGATAAAAATGAAGGAGACACAGAGGAGTGACAAGAGTTGTGTAGGGCCCAAAAGAGACAGACACAGAGAGATAGATGCTTGTTCTCATTCCATCTCTCATGGACACTGACTCTGCTTCCTGCACTGATGCCCAAAAGATCTTTCAGTATTCTAACAAGAAATTTCCTTTATTCAAGGAAGAAAAGAGCTCCTTATTTAGTAAGTGTGTGAATTTTATTTATTTGCTTATTCATTTATATTATTTTTACTTTAGCATAAATATTTTACTTAGTGATTTTATTAAAATTGAAATAAAGTGAGTCCAATTCTGAGATCATCCAGAGCATGTCATTATATAATGACATAGTATATAAGTTGATATAATTAATATAATTGCTTACATAACAATTCTTATAACCTTATACCAAATATAACAAACCTAGAAATTTCACAATGATGGGGGAAAGCAAAGGCAATCAAGTTAGACAGACTTGACTTAGAAAAATATTAGTTATGTTTTCATGGACTAATAATAAAAATTTTCTGAGTCAGTTTTTTCACCTATAAAAATAGAATATTAATGCCTACCTTATAGACATTAATTTTTGCAATAAGGACTAAAAATTATTAACATGGAATGGTGTCACAACTTCCAAGTCATCTCCACTCCTCCCCATCCCTAAAACTTCTCCCCTCATTGTCTGTTAGGCTAGACTGGTACTGAGGTTAATAGCCTGGTCATCCCTACATGCATGTGCCCTGCTCTTGTGATCTCAGTGAATCTGTTTTCTTGGACCAGATGCTAAACTTTGATGGTGAACACTTAGAGAATGGATAGAAATGGGCAAAACCCAGGAGGCAGAAAATAGGAGAAATAACTATGCAAAAATCAGTTATGACGGTGTATATAAAGAGGGGGAGAGAAAACAAGAGGAGGGAAAGAGAGTAAAGGCATTGAATTCTTGGGAAATTGATCTCTGGAGAGTGTGGAAGAGGTAGAAAAAATTACAAAGGGGAGAACAGAAAATGGGGAAGTATTGCTAAAAGATACCAATTGGATCCTCAACATGTGTAATTAAAGAACAAAACTGCTTTTTTAATTTGAAGGTAGTGGCAGGAGGAGGTGGCTGTTGAAAGTTCTTTAAATGGCTGTTGTAGTTCTTTAAATGGAATATTATCTTAAGTTTAAATCATATATATCCACAGCATCAGTATTTATATATAAAGTATACAAAAACTATCATATCAAGCTCTCAACAAAGAGAATCATCTTTTTTTAATGGTATTCCAGATTCAGTATGAATAAAAGGAATAGAAAATATAAAAGACTTAGATTCCACTGTCAAAGGCAATGAAAATATTTGTATTTGGCTTACACCCTGTAAGAATGATGGGGCAACACCACTGAAAACTTTTGTTATCAGTCTGAAATTACTCTACTTCCTTTGTCTAATGCAGACCTCCTAGCTAGCCAACAGTTCCTTACTTTAAGTGCTGTGATGACGAAGCTGAATTAGGGCCTCACTGAGAGCCATACCTGGTCATTATAGATAGAGAATAATTGTCATTATGCATTAAACAACTGCTATATGGCATGCACTACATTGTGAACATTATATATTATCCCACTTATTTCTCAGCACACATGAGATAGAAAATATTTATACAATGATTATCTCCACTTACAATAAAGGGGCATGAAACAAAGAAGTTAAATAATATACTATATTAGTTAGACTAATATACTAGTATTTCAGACTAATATACTACATTAGTATTATAGACTAATATACTATATTAATATATGGACTGATATATTAGTATAATTATAATTAGTATATATTATATAATTAGTATATTAGTTATATATAATCTTTAATTACTATAGTAATCACTATACTACATTAGTATTTTAGAGGCTACTTCCACATTGGGATTCAGAATAAAACTCAGAGTTATAGCAAATATCTCTACAACAAACAAATACCTGGGCTAAAAGCCCAGAACATCTTCAAACAGCTTGAGTCCAAAAGAAGTGGAGGATGAAATGGTGAGCAGGGGGTGGGCTGAAGCAGCTATGAAGTCCCCCAGCCTTACCTGACCTAATTACTCCAGATGCTTACTGGCCTGTATAAACGGGGATCCCAAGATTTGTCTAGGTTGCCTCAGTTTAGTCAAGAACTGAACAGGGATGAACCTGAAGTGTGGCAGTCAGTGTCAGAAGCTTTAGGGTCCTAAACAAGCAGAGATGGGCACTAGAACCTTACTTTCCTCTGAGCGACATGTCTTTTTAAGATGTTTTAATAACAGAGTTTCTTTCCCATAACTAAACATCCTGAATGTTCATATACTTATTATCTTGGTTCTTAATAATGTTTGTTGATCTCCCAAGCATTGCTGAAGATTGTATTCTTTATCCTTGTGCTGAAAAAGTCAAGACTAAGTACAGTGTTTCAGTGAGGTCTTATGTTTCCTGCCTTCCTGTCATAAGTAAACTTGCATTGCCTGGCAGCAATGTGTCATCTCACAGACAGGCATTAAACATAGGGAAGATCATGAGCCATCACTTAGATTAAATTCCAGAGGCTTTCCCCCCCATTATAAATCTAAGCCATCTGACCTTAACAGCAGGTGCATACTACTTCAAGAGACATAGGATTTGGTGAAGAGACTAGCCCCGCATGATATGCACAAACTGTTTGATGACATCCCTTTACATAGTGAGGGCTGACTACAAATTACCTGGCATGGCCAAAAGTAGGAGAAAACTCTCATCAAGCAGAAAGGAAAGTTTGCTTGTATAAATTAAGCGACCCTTGAATAAACAAGCAGTAATTGCTATAGTAACTTTGCAAATCACAGAAACAATAGGACTACAATTTTTTTTAATATTTGAGAATGTCAGTTCATTACTTCCTGTTTACTTGCAATTATTTGAAAATAACCTGGATAACTTTATAATCAAGGTATTTCCTCTTGGCTCCCTGGTATATATCAGACTGCCTGAGGAGAGGATTGACATCCTAAGGTGTCCAAAGCATAATCAGTCTTAAGAGCTGCTAATGTTAAAATCCTGACTAATGTTAATCAAAAATTAAAAAAAAAATCTTAGCTTGTTAAACACACACATTCACACACCAACACACACACATACACACACACAGATCACATTAGTTTTTAAAACACAGCTGGTAAATAATGCTGCCTAATTTTTAATTATTTTGCCCCATGTCTGCTTTGCAAAACTACATGTGTGTGCCTGTATCTTTGTGTATGTGTTTGTTATAAGTAGTAGTCACTATAGGCTGTTTGAAATTTTGCAAAAAATGTCCAGTTTCTGCCTAATGGTGTATAGAGAGCAAAATTCAAAACATTGGAAGAACATGTATACTCTTTAGGTAAAGGCATTTTAATTAATGAAAAAATATTTTCTAAGCTTTTATTATGTCAGCATTGACTGGGCTGATTTATTTCATGACTGCCATCTCAGGAAATATATACAGCTCTGGTGAATATTACATTAGTTAAAAGATATACTTTATGTATATAGGTACTGGTATGTTTAAGCACATATTCAGTTATTAGAGAGAAATTAAACTGGATCAAAGTAGACAGACCTAACTTACCTAAATGATGGCCAGAAACTGACTGAACCTGTGTGTACTACTATGACCCTTTTGTGTGCTGTGCACACATTCCCCTTCGGCTATCCCCTGGCACAAGTTCCGTGGGTACCCTGGCTCTCCATCACCAACTATACACTTTTCCTAAGTTTTTTGTTTGTTTATCTAGTCCCGTGATATAAACACTTGTGTATATACCAGTGATTCCTAAATGTATTTCTCTAGGCTAGCCCTCTCACTAAATGCCAATCTAGAATATCCACTGGCCTACTAGTATATTCAACTGCCATGATGGTATCTAATAGACATATTCCAATGTCCAAAATGGAGCTTTTATTTTTTTTTTCATGGGGACTGAGGGACTTCTATTGGCATGAGCAGAAATCTTCATGCATCGCTTTCCCTCAGGGGATGAACTTCCGCTGTTAACTTGGTTTTACTACTGTGGTGGATCACAACGCTATGCTCTTTCATTGCCTCCATGGCCTCAGATATACTATCCCTTATTCTAGGACTGCCTTCCAGCACACCGCGCCGCATACCATGGTAAAAACATCAGGAAAATACCATCATAATGAAGAATCTGTAAGACAAATAAACAATGGAGAGTCTACTTTTTGATTATTCATTTTGTTACCCCTAGTTCTCTGACTATTCCTGGCTTGAAAACCAAGAAAAGGTGAGTAGATTATAGTGAATATGGAAGCAAACAAAATTAGGTTCAAATTCTAGTTCTATCATTTATAATCTGTGTATCAAAAGACAAATGATACAACATACCTGAACATTATTTACTTGTCTCTAAAGTGGAGATGATTATAACACCATGAGGTTCTTGAAGAAATAAATTAGATGAAAAATGACAGGGCTTCACACATACTGGTTTCTTTCTCTCCCTTACCAACCCTGAGGGATTACTTTGTAAATATATCATTTGGAGAACTCTTTGGTGTATCAAATTATTATTAACATAACTACTAACATAGCTTCTCACTTTCATAAAGATTCAAAGGTTTGCCAATCAACTGTACCTTCTTTCTAAATATAGGAGCATTAGAGTGGATGGAAGGAAAGCCACTTTCAAATGTTCTCTAAAGAACTAAGTTATACTGTGAGATAACATAAAGTAAACCATTGTCTCTATTAAATAGGGTAACTAACAAAATATTATTTGAAACTCTAGATGTCTATGAACTACAACAACAAATCAAAAACAAAAATTGTCATTAACTACAGAGGATGCTGCTACTTGGTTTTATTATCAGCCTCATTATTTTCTTGCGAAGTGACTTAGATAGTACTTACAGATGCAGCTGAATTGGAAGAGATTAAAGCAGTAGGTTTGTTTAGTTCATAAAACCCTTTTATGTGTGTTTTGGTATGGAGCTCTAGAAAATAATGGCCTTGTAGTATCATCCTGAAGATGTACCAGAAGGAACAGACAAATGTATTTACAGGCCTTAACCAGTCAGTAATCTATGCCATAATTTTCTGACTTGGGAATGGCTATTTGCTATTAATGTAATCCTGCTTGCCTAACTCTTAGTCTAGTGCTATGTATCTAAAACCCCTCAGTTCAAAAGCTCTAATTGATTCAAGGTTCTGGGACTTCAAACTATACTGATTTCCAACACCCTCCAGTAGCTAGCAAGAGCTTATAATTTGTACAATCCTCCAACAGCTTCCAATTGTCGTTATCTCCAAATGACAAAGACAATTTAGTCCAGGGCATCTAGAGCAATTAAGGAATGGACTTCCCTCCTTAGTTCTTCCTGACACTTCAAGAAGATTCAGCCCTATTCTTGTCTCTTTGGAGATGCCCACACACATTTCTGCTCTTCTGCTCCAAGTTTTCTACTGTTCCATTAGGGCAGATGCTCTCAGCTCACTACCCTTCTATTCTAGTTTCTCTCTTCCAAAGCAACTGTTCAGCTTCAGATTTTCATCTATTTATCTCAAACGACCAAGGAATCTCCAAAAGCACTGATGCTCAAAGATTCCCTTCATGGTCTTTTCTTAAGCAAATGTTCATATCTTGGCCTCTGGAGAATTCAGTGTCATTCCTTCAGTATTAATGCCAGGGGACAGCTCTTGGCACAGTATCTGCTGATCTCTTCACCTAACTGCCACAGTGCTTCCCAGAAATCTCAGAATAAGTTTCTTGGTACAACTTATTCTAATCTTACACCAAAATATATCTCTTATCTGGCTACTTTCTTCGGAGAGATGGATTCCTTCGTTCAGACTCTCATTCATGTATTTATATTCATTCAACCATTCAACAAATATTTACTCAGTTCCTACCATTGTACATAGCAATGTGTGCTGGATGCAAGGAAGAAAATGGAGTGCAGGTGTGGTTTCTTCTCCATAGAACTTATGTTCCAGCATTCCATTTGGATAGGTGGACATGAATCATATAGTTGCAGAACTGAATGAATAATGACATACTCAGATAAATACTTTGAAGAACTAGAGCACTTAATGAAAAACATGAGGTAAGATATGCCAGAGGAAGTAGCTTGAGCTAAAAGATGAATGATTAGAAGGCATTAACTAGACAAAGAGTAGAAGAAAAAGTGTTCCAGGAAAAGAGAATGGAATGTACCAATTCCCCTAAGAAGAACTAAAAGAAGCCCAGTGAGACTGGAACACCGACACAGGCAGAGAAAGTGGGTGTGATATACACAGGACTGAAGACCAGAGCCAGACCAGGTATCAGGCCATGTAGGACTTGCGAGGTTTTGATCTTCATCTCAAGAGCAATAAAAAGTAATCGAAGGCCTTTAATCAGGGGGTGGAAAATGGGGGAATAAAAGATAGCATGATCAGATTTGAATTCTATGAGCGCTGTCTGGCACATACTAGAGAATGGATGGAATGGAGTTAGAATAGGTACGGGAAGCCCAGTTAGATGAAGCATTGGTAAATTAGACTGAGGTAGAGGAAACAAACGCATGAAAAAAATAAGAGGTAAAGTTAACAAAATTGAGTATACTGAGCTCAGAGGTGTTATATATTTCATGGGTTTCCTTCCATTTCAAAATCAAATAGCCAGGAGACTTAGAAATATGTCTGTTACCACATAGATCAAGAGTGATGCTATATAAGCAATTTGAGTCCACAAGAAGCCACAATTATTCCCTAGAGAGAAAGTCAAAGTAGCCTCTAATAGCATCCCAGATTACACCTATAATTTTCACTACAGAAAAGAAAAGCATCTTCCTCATAATTAACACAGTCATAATTTCATCATGTATCATTGAACCAAAAATATAATTGATCTTTTTCCAGTAGAAACATATACCTGAACATACTACTAAAATACTAGGAATGTGAGAGCACTTGTAAGCTATATAGTTCATTGTTATTTATGTTGCCTTACCTCAAAAGCATTAAATTTTGTGAAAAAACATTCAAGGATTGTTGGTTAGAAACTAAAGAATTGTGTTTCATCATGTGATCCAGGAACTACAGTTTCACTCTTCTTTGCACTGGAACAACTCATCCATTGGAAGAGAACATAAAAAGTGCATAATGCCTCTTGCAACATGCCAGTGACTAATATTTTCCCCTCATTTCTTTGTCACAGCAAGAAAACAAGAGCAACCTCTTTATACCCTTCTCGAGTGGTTTTAAAAGCTCTTTAAACTACTCAGCATATTAATGATTTGCTATTTATAAATTACACCCATTGAAAGGCCAAAATGACAAATAAATAGAACTTTGAAACTTGTCTCTGTCAGAAACTTGCCTCTCCCACATCCAAAAAGAACAAAGGCAAGGCACTCTCCAGTTGACATTAGTGTTGTCAGAAGCAGAGCTATGAGACCTCTAAGACCCTGAGTGATGAGCTGGCTATCGTTTTTCAGTAGAAAATCTTCTCAGAGTTCACAAGTCAAGAAAGAACTTAATTAAAGTGTAACTCTTATAAAAAAGCATAAAAATGGGAGGGGAATGTCTTGCCTCTTTTATCCCCCTTTTTTTTTGCTTATTTTAATTACTGGACATTTCAATTTATTAAGATTCAATTCATTCATCAATGCTCTAAAACCACATAACCCACCTTAAAAAAAAAAATCAGGAGGCAAGTTTCAGTTTATTTTGCCAGAAATTTAGAGAAGCTAAGAAAATAAAATGTACATTTATCACATATTACTCACCCATATTGATAAATCCTCACATCAGATGTTAATTTGTATTCCTAAATAGCTTTAGCAAGTATATGAAATAGCTGACAGTTTGTTTGGCTGTTTTCCCATCAGAATATAATCACTTAAAAAATGGTCCTGCATACTGCTGTCACAGAAATGGCAGCAGAGAGGAACAAGTGGTGTTTGCACAAATGAGTACATACAAATCGATTTATTTTAAAAGGCAGAAAAAAACTCATATTCTGAAGAACTCAGTGTTGACTATTTTTTTAAAACAATCTGTAAATATAGATTATGACAAGTAGGATAAATTATAAAACTTACAATTGAAAAGGTATCATTTACTACTTAAATAATAAGTACTATGGTTGACTGAAAACACTTCTACTGATAGTTGGAAAATGCCAGAGATACGGAATTAGTCATTGGCATGCTAGGAGCAGGAGTATCTACCCCGCAGCTCTCAGAGCCTGCTAGGATTTATCATGCTGATATGACTGTTGGAAAAGGGGACTGTAGATAGAAGGAGTGCCTCCCCAACAATTCCGGCCTCAAAGTAATCTCTCTTCTCTGACATTCTCTCTACAGAATTTATAAACTACAATATAGTCCAAAAATTAATAAGATTATATATTACTATATGACTGTTCTTTAATTCATTTACACTTATAATAAAACATAGGAATTTGTTAGCATTTTACCATCAGCAGCTATTAGGTGTTGGGTGTTGCATAGTCTCGCATGTGAGTGGGAGATAGGTTCCAAGGGAATATGCTCTTTCAGGATTCTAGAAAGATGGTTTAGCAGGGCACAGGGGTGCAAGAGCACCTGCTGCGAGGACCTCAAAGACCAGGTTCAGTCACTCACCAATGATAAAATCCAAAGGCAGAGAGATAAGTGGTGTTGAAACAAGAAAGGAATTTATCTCAGTGAGGCCAACACGTGGAAAACATCGGACTAACATCTCAAAGATTGTCTCCAAAGTGCCGAAAATACTTTCAGGTTTATATAAAGAAAATGTAGGGCAAAGGTGAACGGGTACTGCAGGTAGGCCGTGGAGGCCAAATTGTTCATTGTCTTGGAGTCAGTCATCTGTGGATGGGGTCTTGCTTGCCAAAGGCAGTCCTTATTGTTTGAGAGGGTAATTTCAGTTCCCATCAGGGGATGCTTTGCCTTCAGAGTCTTCCGCCTGAGCCAAGAGACAAGATAGAAAGAAGAACCCACATAGAAAGTTTGAGGTCAAAATGGAGGCAGCCAAAGTCCTCTTTCAATGCGACAGAGCTAGAAGAGTATAGACCAAGAGAAACCAATGATCCCATGCAATACTAGCATGCTGAGTAGAAAGCTGTGTGAGTTGGGAATGGAAATAAAGGTCAGGTTTGTAAAAGGAGATTTCAAAACAGAACAAGAAAGCCTAGCTATGAGAATCTCTTTTAGAAATAGAGTCAGGTCAGGAGGCAAAAAGAAGAAAGAATTTATGCACATCATCACTGGAAAGAACATGAACTTTTTTTTTTTTTTAAACCTTTGTCCCAGCTGCAAGCCCTAAGCCTGGACTGGACTTCTCTCACCAAGACACCTGTATCATCTGCATTCTTCACTTCAAAAAGAGCCAATGCAATTTAACGCGTTTCAATCCTTCATTTGCATATTAACCCAACCAATCCCAATTAACCTAGTTTCAATCCCTGTTATGCATAGAGGACCTGAATGAGAACTACAAAGGTAGCCTTTTCCATATAACTCTGCCTCCTCTTTGCCTTCCTCAGAACACACTTCCTGAGTCTGTGTTTAGAATTGTAATTCTAATTGCCCAAATAAATGTCTGTTTTTTTAAATGTTGGGTGAATTCTTTCTTGGTCTACAGGTTACATATTCTCCAATAACACAGGCAGGGAATCAAAGAAAAGCATTCATTCCTGAAATGCCAGTTCTCAATTGTACACCTCAGCAGGTGGAAGAGGGATCTCTGGGTGATAGTCAAGGCCTTCCTATCCAGTGAGGTAAGGAGAATTTGACAAAAAACTGATGTGCCTTAGGCCATACCAGGCAGCTTTAAGGAGTGGCCTATTAATGTCATTTCCTTCCTCTGTTAAATGTTGAGAAAGAACTCAAACCTTCAAAGATTTCAATTGCTCACAAACTAAAAGAGAAAAACAGTCAAACTTTGACACTGGTGAAAAAAGAATGTTCTCATGATCATGGAAACAGGATCACCATAGGAGCAGGAGGAAGTCCACTGAAGGAGGGCCTGTGGTGTGAATCCAGACAGCAGAAATGACAGGGTCCCGAGTTTGCAATTGGTATTGGATACTACTTCTAGTTTATTCTCTCAGCTGCATATCCATGAAGAGGACTGTTAGGAAAACATAGAGAATGAGGGAAAGTAAGAATGCTCCATGTGGGAAAACCCAATTCTACTTTACCTCTCCTTCCCCGATACACACACACACACACACACACACACACACCCCAATACTATGACAGAAGTTAGTTATTTCTGTATGTCTACTCTTTTATCCCAGTAGGTGTCTGCTTTTCTCCGATGCTTCCATATACCTTCAGCTGTTTACGGTTTGACTTCCATGGTGGCAGCTCTACCCAAATGCTTCAAAACCTTACAAGCATTCTCTTTGATAAAATGAGGATGGCAATTGCATCCATCTTACAGACTGCAGTAAGCATTCAAAGATATCAGATAAGCACTCAGTACCTGCTATCTGTTGTTATGCTAACTCCTGCTATACCTTTTACTCCATCCTGTGAATTTAAAGTAGTCCTTAAGGATTTAGAAGCCTCATTTCAAGTTATTTCGGCTCAGGTTTCCCTCTCTCTTTTACATATATTTAATAAAAACATATTTATTTTAAATATTTTATAGGCTTCTTACTCTAAATAAATGCAAGCAATATTATAGGAGTTAAAGAAAGTTCATTATTACTTACTCCCCATTAATCCAGGCCAATAATTATAATAATCAATTGTGACAAAAGAAGAAAATCTGTTTCCTTAGTGTTTCATAACTCTACCTACATACTTAATTTGACTAATCTGAAAAATAAGTAAATAATACTTAGATTTTTTTCACTAAAATTTATTTTTTCACTATAGTAATATAAGGTTTTGTATTGCATTAGTTACATTAGAGCTCCACTATGTTTTATGACAATTTTATGTATACTTTAGACTTAGGCTATTTAACACAGTAGCTGCTGTATATGTGGCTATTGAATACTTGATATGTGGTTATTCAAACTGAGAAGTATTATGGGCATAAAATACACACTGAGTTTTGAAGATTTAGTATTAAATGTAAAATATCTCAATGTTTTATACTGAATTCATATAGAAATGATATCGTGGATGTGGTGAGCTAAATAAAACATATTGTTAAAATTAATTTTACATTATTTCTACTTTTAAAAAATGTGGCTGCAAAAAGATTTAAAATTAATGTGTGGCTTGCATCTGTGGTTTGCATAATATTTATATTGGACATCACTGACTTAGAATTTCTTCTGGGGGTGCCTGGGTGGCTCAGTCATTAAGCGTCTGCCTTCAGCTCAGGCCATGATCCCAGGGTCCTGGGATCCAGCCCCGCATCGGGCTCCCTGCTCAGCGGGAAGCCTGCTTCTCCCTCTCCCACTCCCCCCCCTCTCTTGTGCTCTCTCTCTCACTCTCTCTCTCAAATAAATAAATAAAATCTTTAAAAAAAATAAATATAAAAAGATTTTAAAAAAAAGAATTTCTTCTGGAACCTGATTAATTAATATACTTGGGATGATTGCAAGGTAAAAAAATATTAAAAATATTTTATAATGCTGCTGTTAATCAGTGTTTCTTTATTCAACACCCATTTGTTGGGTACTGATTCCAAGCTATCCCCTCTTAGATGTTAGAGTAATAAGCAAGTGAAGGTTTTGCTCAGACTTGTCTTGGAAGTCATCCCAAATCCTAAATATAAACTCAAAATGTAAATCCACTTCTGGCCCACTTTCTACACAAGATACTAAAATAAATTCTATATAGTGAATTAGTGGGAGACAAATCACATAAAACGGTGGCGATAAACCAACTGCTACCTAAAATCAATGAGTTTATAGCAGTGATTCTCCAAAATGTAGCAAATGAGGAAATAAGTTCACCCCATGTAATTTAGATTTTAAGAAGATATGAGTAAATTTTTTTTTATTAAAGATATAATTAACAAACATTATATTAGTTTCAGGTGTGTACAGCATAATGATTCAATATTTGTATATATTGCAAAATAATCACCACAATAAGTCTAGTTAACATTGGTCACAAAATTCTTTTTCTTATGGTGAGAATTTTAAGATTTAATCTTTTAGCAATTTTCACATATACAATAGAGTATTATTAACTATAGTCACCACACTATATATTACACCCCCATGACTTATTTATCTTATAACTCAAAGTTTGTACCTTTTGACTCCCTTTACCCATTTCACTTACCCTCAGCCTCCAACCTCTGACAACCATCAATCTGTTCTCTGTTATCTAAGAGCTTGGTTTTTGTTGTTATTGCTGCTTTTAGATTCCACATATATGTGAGATCATACAATATTTATCTTTCTCTGTGACTATTTCATTTAGCATAATACCATCAAGGTCCACCCATGTTGTCACAAATGCCCGGATTTCATTTTTTTTATAGCTGAATAATATTCCTAAATTTTTGAATGGGGGGATTCTATAGATTGATAACAGTATGGATATATTTTCATCAGTTTTTCTTTCTTAATTTACTTTGAGTTTTAACTTACTTTCCTTACTTGTATCCTCATCACTTTCAGAACTTTTGGTAGAACTAAGAAACCTGCATTTTTAAGAAAGTAATATATAAAATATGTATACTATATATGTATAATTATATTTATATATTTTAACTATATTATATATAGTTAAATTATATAAATATAACTATTATATTTATATAATTTAACTATACATATACATAGTTTCTTGTTTCTAAATAAATGAAACCATTTTTTAAGAATTAGAAGTTCAGAGGCACCTGGGTGGCTCAGTTGGTTAAGCATCAGATTCTTGATTTTGGCTCAGGTCATGATCTCAGGGTTGTAAGATCAAGCCCTGAGTCGGGCTCCATGCTGGGTGTAGAGCCTGCTTCAGATTCTCTCTCTCTTTCTCCCTCTGCCCCTCTACCCCCCACCTCTTTCTCCCTCTCTAAAAAAAAAAAAAAAGAATTAGAAGTTCATTATTAGTTATTTCAACACTAATTCAAACAAAAGACTATAATAAATAATCAAGTGTGACAGAGATAAGAGAATGTGATTCTTTACAGTGCCTCCATTACACAAAAATATGGTTTCTAATTATATTAACATAATCTATATTGACTTTATCTTACATTTTACCTATGATAGTTTTAAATCAACATACTAACAATAAGGCTATCTAAATGGAGTTTTAGAGAGGGTTTTTTTTTTTTTTGTCTTTGGTTCTATTTGTCTTTATATCTTACTAAAGTATAAAATTAAAATACTGAGTATTTAAAATAGGTTGAAGTAATTTTACCATGTGGTTCTGACAACTTGATATACAATTAGATTCGTTTCCATTGGTTTCCAATTTTTAAAGACTGGTTGTTAATTTTTGTCTTTAACTATATAAAATTATTTAAAAAAAAACCAACCCACGCATACCCCTAAAAAAACAAAGTAAAAGAAAAAAATAATAATAAAGTGCATACACAAATGCCTTACTTAATTCCATCCTGTTTCCTCTACCCTGTATCCTTCTTTCCCTCCTACAAAAAACAATTTTATTACATTTTAATTTATTCTTTCATTGTTTTATTCTGAAAATATAAGCAAATACATACATATATTAACATTCCTCCCCTTCCTTCCTCATATATTTTAAACTCTGTTTTCACTTTTATTTTTTCATCTAAAGTTCATCTTCAGGATCATTCCTTATAAGTACCTGGGGATATTCCTTGGTCCTTTTATACTTGTACATATTTTATGCTGTATGTTTACCTCAATGTGTTCAACCAGTGCCCTACTTATGGATATTGGATGTTTTCAGTCCTCTGCGCTAAGGTCACAATATATAGCCTTAGGTATATTCTTCTGAACACATACATTCATAACCACAAACAGAATCATTTCACATTGCATATTTTTAAGCTCAAATATGTACGTAGCAAGTTCAATAAAGTGCTATTGTTTCTTGCCCATAGCTTATATTTGGAAATAAATTCATCTGGCAGAATACTTTTTAAACATCCATGAGCCCTAAGCACTGAAGAGAAAGACAAAAGACACTGGGATCAAATCAAATCAAGGAAAAATTTCAAATGGAGAGAATGGAAATTAAGCAAGTCCATACCGTATGGCTTTTCAATAAAGAATGGTCAACCACAAAGAGTAATGTGGGGTTTTTGTTGTTGTTTGTTTTGTTTTGCTTTTTCATTTAAAGGAAATAGGAAAGAGTTTGAAAAGAATTATTTGGAAAATTTGATTAGGAAGCAATCAAATGTTCATCTTTAATAGAGAGCATAGTTGAAACCAAAACTTATGCTTCTTTCTCCTTTTCTTTTTAAATATTTTATTTATTTATTTGAGAGAGAGAGAGTACAAGCAGGGGAGCAGCAGGCAGAGAGAGAGGGAGAGCAGGCTCCTGCTGATCAAGGAGCCCAATGTGGAACTCGATCCCAGGACACTGGGATCATGACCTGAGCCAAAGGCAGATGCTTAACCAACAGAGCCACTCAGGCAACTCTATACTTATGCTTCAATAAGTCAACCTAATTCCCTCATGTTCTCAGCATCCTGAAGCACCATAAAGTACATGAGGTGGTATGTCTAGGGCTGTATGAAGAACAAGACAAATGTGCTGTACTGAGAAAGACACTAGGGAATCATGGAGGCTTAAAACACATGATTGAGAGGTTGACTGTGGAACAAACTGAGTGGGAAAGAATTAGACCAAAAAAGGACAAGTGGGTAACACGAATCAAGAGATAAGTACCTCAATGAAAGAAAGGAGTAAAATAATAGTTAATGATTAAACATAACTTTGAAATTAAGAGGACATTTTTTTCGTCAAATTAAAACTACTGTAAATGATTGATTTTACTTCTAAAGAAAGTAGTGGAAGACTGTCCAGATTGGAAGGTGTACAGCTATATTCAGTTAATCAGTGTACAGTATAATATTATGCTTCCTATTGCCCCATATAGAACACTCCTCACCTTACAAGTCATACTTGGAAGCAGGCCCACTTTCCCACTTCATCTCTCTATATTTAGTATTTAATAAGCATCATGACAAATTTCCTTAATTTCCCTTTTCCAGCCACCACATGGAGCCTGCTTAAGATTCTCTCTCTCTCCCTCTGCCCCTCCCCCCACACACTATCCAGCCTGCAAATGGTTTCTCACTCTTAAAAAAAAAAGAAAAAAAAGTGCTATTTTATGCTAGAAGGCAATTTGATAAATACAGATTTTTTTAAATCAAGATTTTAAAGCAATCAAACCTTTGAAAGACAAAATATCCCATTTGGCTATTTTATTATCCATGTCAATTGCTGCATGTTAAATTTAGGTGTTAGATCTGACAGAAGAGACATTAGGCAGGTCTTCATAATTTAACTCATCATTTTTGTTCAGGTATGATTCAGCTGTCTGTTTCTGAAACAATCTTAACTGGAATATGTATTTACATGTAGAAAATTACTCATTCAGAATATTTCAACCTCAAATAGAAAGAGCTGCCATATTCAACATAGATATGTTGGAAATGTGATTATCTTTTTTTTTTTTTATTTTATTTATTTATTTGAGAGAGAGAGAGTGAGAGAGAGAAAGAGCACAAGAGGGGGGAGCGGGAGAGGGAGAAGCAGACTCCCCGCTGAGCAGGGAGCCCGATGCGGGACTCGATCCCGGGACTCCAGGATCATGACCTGAGCCAAAGGCAGTCGCTTAACCAACTGAGCCACCCAGGCGCCCCGGAAATGTGATTATCTTAAAAAGCAAGTATTTTAATCTTACTTGAAGAACATGAAGATGCAATAAATTGAGTTCATCATAAGAAAATTAAAGAATTTCTGCTTTTGATAAGATAGTAGTTTATACTCTGTCCAGAAGTTACAAGTCCGGAATAGTAAGACAATTCCATAATAATCAGGGACCCAGACTTTTTTAATATTGGTCTGCCATCTTAAATTTATAGCTTAAATCTCAAGCTCTAAGATGGCTGTTTGAGCTCCACGTAGCATGTCCACATTTTAGCCAATGGGAAAGAAAAGAAGAGAGAAGGAGGATATGTCCTCTTTTTAAAGGTCATGTGCCTGAAATCCCATTGGCCAAAATGTAGCTCCACCTAATAGTAAAGAAAGCTTGAAAACAAGACTTTTCTGACCATGCACCCTGCCTAAAATCTGAAGCTTTATGGCCAATAAAACAGGGGAGAATAAATACCAGGGAATAAAAAAAACTGTTTTTGCCACCACTCCTTTACAGAGGCTCAGACTATTACCAGAGAATCCAGACTGTAAACTTTTTCTTTCAGTTCATGGATTAAGATGATTACCAGGAAGAATACAGTTTTGGGGATGAAAAATAGCTGGGTTCAAATCCACCCTTTACCACAGAGAGAATTTACCAACTAACAATGGACTATTTAGTTGATGAATATAACATGGTAAGAATAAATTAAAATGTCAACATTATAAATAATTCTCTGAATACTTCTATTGTAGCTAGTGCAGATAACACATTTCTGACATTTTTTTTTCCCTCAGGGGACCCAGAATTTAATCTTTTATCTTTAAACACCAATGAATAAACCCCAAAAATGTTGGCCGGTGGACTACCTTCAGAATCTATTTTTTTAGTTGATCAGAGTATTTATTTGTCTGATTCAGACACTGATATGTTAATAATTGCAATTCTTCATAGGACAGTTTTGAGCTTCTAAGCTTCTTGATTATGTGTCATGCCATTAAATACCCAATTCCAACAAAAATGACAGGACACTGAAATATTAACCTTATTTTTTTAAGTAAGAAGCTAGAGCTGGGAGAGGCTTGTTAATTTTCTCAAATTCACACAGATATTGAAATCATAGTTCAATACTTTTTAAACCATACTGAATCCAAATGTTTGTAATACTACTTATGTAAAATCTACTGCAAAACTAATGTAAAGAATACATTTGTCTGTTTACTGATATTTTTCAAATGTCATGGTAAATTATGGATTTGTGGATTCTAGAAAGATGTACATAAAATTGGGGAAAAGATATCATGTTTTGTTTATGATAATGTATATTCTATGTGATTAAAAAAATAAGTGTAGTTAAAAACTACATTACATAAATAGAAGGCAAGATGTAAAAGTGATGGGAAATAAATTTATTGGGACACAAGAAAAAAAACTCAGCAGATGACTAATAGTTTATGGCACTTTTGTTATGAATAATTAGTTCATTATAGTAATTAAAAATTTTTGAGTCAATAATCAGTTGCATGTAAATAAGCAACTACAAAAATGTTTAGCAAATGAAACATCCCTTAAACAATTTTTCATTTCTCATTATATAAAATCCATATGCAAAAAGAAATAAAGTCATAAACATAATCAGTATCCCATTAGCCCAAATGTTTAAAAAAAAAAAAGTTATGAGACCAAGAATAAAGAGAGCAAATAAAGAAATGCAGTATCTGCCTGGATCCTGGTTTTTCTTTCCATTACTTTTAGTCCCATTGTTTGAGCAGCTGTTTTCAAAGAAATCTAGATTTCATCTATATAATAGGCAATATTTATAATCCCAATGTAGTTTTGGTTACCAAACTGTCCTCTACTCCATTCCCCCACGCAATTACCAAGAGGAGCTTTCTAAAATAAAATTTTCAGATTTTAATATTGTTCAATATGAACTCATAATTTTCATAATGAAATCTAAACATGTTGCCATGGTGTTTATTACCACTTGTGATCTAGTCCTTGCTTATGAGTTTAGCCTTATCTCTTACTCTCTTTCTCCTACCCCAAACACCAATTATATTTATTTTTCTTCCTTCATTTGTTCAAATAAGTGTGTATAGAGTACCTAGTACACACCAGACAATGTTTTAGGTGTTTGAGAAATAAGGGAACAGAGATACCTGGCCTCTCTTCTCTAACCCTGATTAAGTGACTGAAAGGTTCAGATAATTGCAAATGAGGATAATAATGGCAGTCCCCTCATCTATATACCACCTTATTTGCCAAGTGCTCTCTCATACACTATACATTTGATCATCACTTGAACCCTCTGCTATAGCCACACCTTTCATATTTTGGACCTTTGAATGTTCTATTTCCTATGTCTGAAATGGGTTTCCACCCCCACTTCTCAGTCCAATTAACTCTTCTGGTCCTTTAAGACTCAGATTAATCATAACCTAATTTAGTAAGGACTACCTGACTGATTCCAAACCCCTGTCCTCAAGACTGGCTTCGGTGTTTCTCCCATGTGCTGCTGTGGACATAAATCAAGTGCTACACATTTAATAAGACCAGTTTATATATTGAATTTATGTTTTATTTGAAGTATATTGGTATGATTTGGTTTTGGGGACCTGAAAACATAATTGTCCAATTCTGTAAAAATACCCAGTAAATACAAATCTTTTTCTGCTTTTCAGATTCAAAAACATAATTTTATAAGAAAAGACAACTCCTTCCAATATAAGCCAAACAAAGATATGCTCTTTTGTTAATGTATCTGTGTGCTGTTATGAAAATTGCCAAAAGATGTCTTAATTGTTTAAAATTCTTCAAAGATACATCTAAGGTTATGCACTGTTTGACTAATGATTCAAATAGTACTTAAAGATAGGGAAGTATATATGAATACGTTCTGGTGTAAGTGTGGGCAGTGATTTTTTTTGAACAAATTCATATGTGAAATAAACAATCATGAGGCCTGATTTTAGAAAGGAAAATGGGAGTTCCATATATGTTTGGCATATGATTATATATAAAGAGCATATTTATTAAATATTGAATCCAAACCTGAGATATGGGATGAATGAGTCATCACAGCTTTTGGCGGGGGGGGGAGGAAGCTCTGAGAGTTTGAGTATGAGTAAATGAATTTAAATCTAAAAAGTTAACACTATAAACTGATATAAAGTAAAAATCACCTAATGGTGGGGACATCCAAAACAGAAGCAGATTTCCTATAAACTCTAGAGTAATTGTGTTATATTGAGCTATCAACTGAAGGTTTGTGTCCCCCAGAATTCAAATGTTGAAACCTTATCAACAATATGATCATATTTGAAGTCGGGGCCTTTGAGGAGTGATTAGATCATGTGGGAGGAATCCTCATGAATGGGGTTAGTGCCTTTATAAAAGAAACACCAAGAGAACTCCCTCATCCCCTCCTGCCATGTTGAGGACACAGCAAAAAGATGGCAGCTTATGAACAGAGGAGTGGGTTCTCGCCAGACACCAATCTGCCTGTTCCTTGACCTTAGACTTTCCAGCCCCCAGAACGGTGAGAAATATATTTCTCTTGTTTATAAGCCCCTCATCTATGGTATTTTGTTACAGAACCCCAAACTAAGATAGTTGACAATGAGAAATATAAAGAATGTGGTCCCTGTGATGTTATAATCCACAAAAGTAATTTACAAATCTAAAGATTATGGTATGTTAACTTAACTGGAATTTAAATAAAAACTTGAAGAAAAAAATGTGTAGAAGCATAAAAAATTAAAGATTATGGGATTATTTAATGTAATTTTATATTCATTAATGTTCCCTATTCTTGACTCCCTTTAGAGTCAAGTGACTCTAAAGTCAACAGTGACTCATAGTCTTTCAAAAAGGTGGATCCTCTTTCTCTTCTCCCCTATCTGTTGACTTGCTTACTTGGCTTCATTTTAAGTATGATTCCAAAAATGAACAGTTTAATCAAAAGATGATCTCTAATGTGAGTGACAACTGCTAGTCAAATACTAGAAATTTCTTCATGCAAGTCAAGACCACCTTTAAAAAATAAAGCTGCATGAACAATATCAACATAAGCATCAAAATTCTTCCAGGAGGAAATTTCAAGCTTCTATTTCATGACTTGCTTTTATGGGTTTAAGCACAAGCTTGACATTACGTGAATGCAGTTTGCTGTGTTTAATTACTATCATTATTATTATTATAGATACAGTAGTAATTATCTCTTCCTACTGTCTCATTATGTTTTGATCAATTCACATAATAAAAGTTTACTGTAAATATAAGGTTAGGTAACATTCAAGAAAACATGTAATTATGGAATATATAATCATATACAATCTAAACAGTTGAACATTTCCCAACATTTCCAACAATTAAATGTTTAGAACGTAAAGAATTAGCTGCTTTTAATAACATAGGTGCAATTCTAGAGGCAATGGCTACAGAAGGCTTTATTTGTTGACCTAAAATTACTTTACTTCTGTTATATTAATAACATCTAGGTTTCTCAAAAACCTGCTGGCAAAAAAAAAAAAAAAAAATCTTTCCAGCTTTATTAATGATTCATATGGCAGTTTCTGAAGAGACAAGTCCCACAGAGAAGGAGCACTTGATTAATGACCTGGAAACACTTTTCCTTTTCAGCTGATTAAATAAAATTGACTGGATTTTTACATTTTTATAATAAAATGACCCGCAGGGCTGAGATGACACAGTGAAAGCAGCATGTTCACTCTTCAGCAGATTTTTATTTTGTCACTTGTAAAAATGAAAGGGCTAACCACCCAAGCAGAAAAATGCACTTTATCATTGTCCATGGCTGCCATGCTGACAAACGCTGCATACAAATATAAAAACATGGAGGAAAATAGATAGTGTTTATATTCAGCATGATTTTGTCTAATGATGACTAAAGTCTTACTATTCTTGGGCCTAGAAACTGTATTATTAAATTATTATTTAAAAATTAAAAACTAAGAATTAAAAAAAAAAAAGAATTCCAACCTTTACCTGCAATCTTTAGAGGCATTCAATGTGACCATAATTAAGATTATTGGATGTCATTACTGTAATCTTTCTTGCTTCTGGGCCAAGGAGATTCTCTTTGGAGACCAAAGTTCTGTCCTTACTTTCACACTAATGGGCTCCCAGACGGCCCCAGGCAAAACTGTGAAGTAGGAAAAATGTTTTTTTTTTTCTTGCATTTCCCACAGCACCATCTTTCTTTCTCTCTCTGGATCCTTTCCAGAGCACTCTTCAGTTAGGATCTGACTTCCCTAACTTAGTATTCCTTTGTTGTTTCTTTGCTCCCTAAATCCTTTCTTAGTTGCCTGTACTTGTCTGCTCCCTTCAAGTGGTAGTTTTGTTATTTCCCACTTCCCTCCTCCAGACCTATGGCTACTGTATCTGTATTTCTGTATTTATTTTTTGAAGTGTAGTAGTTCCAGACCCATTGCCTCAGGGGATCTCAAAAGGAACCCTTCCCTAGCTGTTAACGGGGTAAAGGGAAAGGCCAGAGGAAACTCCTCAGGGGTAATTATCTTTTATACCAGAAATTATTCAATAATAGCCCTGTATTTAGCCAAAGATGTATGCTGTTTGACCTAATAATTAAATTCAAGATATTCCAACCAAAACCCATAAATTGTGGGTACTTTCAAAAACTCCCAAAATTTTTCTGCACAAGACTATCTTTCTTATATGGCAATTGTTATCTGAAGATGACTGAGATAGGATGTCTAAGATGAGCACAGGCTTACCACATCCTCCCTTCTCCCTAGTGCCACTAACACTGAGGCTAAGTGCCATTCACTTTATCTCATTTATGTCCAACCTACCTCTCTCATTGATACTACCTGCCTGATCTCCGAAGACCTTTGGTTTGAGTCCCCCAAGATCTAGGAGTTCTTCTTAATCTCCAAAATGAAATTTTGCAATTTGAACTTTCTATCCTCCTAGGGAGAAAAAAAAATGGAATCGCTCTTGTCATTTAACCCAATGCAATAATGGCAATGGGATAGTTTCTTGCTAAAAGGAGCGGTATACTGGCTGCACCAATGAAAATTAACGTGATAGCGAATATTTGGGGACAGGTAACAGTTTTCTGTGTCCGTGGTAATACTCTGACCTCTTAACTGGCCTGATAGTCCTGAAATTCAAATCAGTCAAGAAAGTAAGTGGATCATTTGAATTTGAAAGTTATTAAACTCAGAGAAGAACAGCATTAGATAATATACTTGATTTCATATTGTATTTATTTTGTGAAGTTTCAGGATAATAGTGCAGGTGTTGGTGTCTAGTCACAAGAAAGAGAAAAAAAATTGAGAAATACTACCTGTTGACCTTGAGTTGGACAAGTATTCAATAAAAGCCACCATGCTGTGGTGCTATGTCACTCTTACTACCTCACTTGAGCAATCTATTTCTTCAGTGAACACATAAGAAGCTTTGAGGTTGCCATACTGGAGTTAGAAGGACTATATTCTTATTCTTACATCTTTATGATATAAAATGATATAGAAATGATGTGGGCAGTTTTATTATATAAAATTTACAGTACCACTGGGCGCCTGGGTGGCTCAGTTGGTTAAGCGACTGCCTTCGGCTCAGGTCATGATCCTGGAGTCCCAGGATCGAGTCCCACATCGGGCTCCCTGCTCGGCAGGGTGTCTGCTTCTCCCTCTGACCCTCCCCCCTCTCATGTGCTCTCTCTCTCTCATTCTCTCTCTCAAATAAATAAATAAAATCTTTAAAAAAAAAATTATCTAAATTTACAGTACCACTAATTCAATCCATGTTAACAATATAGTTTTATGTGATATATCTCTAGTTCTTACCACTTTCAGTGCATTTTGCCATGCATTAATTCCTCCAGATAAACACAAAGAAAAAACAATTTAAACCCTTGATGGCAGGGATTTTGTTCTACTTTGTAACCTCTCTATGACTAGCCCTAGAACCATACTGGAAAAATAGCCAACACTCAATATTTGTTATTTAGTGAAGATAGTGGCTGAATTTAAGGCAAATTCTCAGACTTTCCAATCATGAAGCATTTATATAGTCACTAGTATATTTTAAGCAACCTGATTATTTTCTCCCTTTCTGATTTGGTATGACCAGGTCAAAATCTTAGTTACATTTGGAAGTACAATTCATTATGAGTGTTCAGTGTTATGTACAATTCAAGAAACCCATCAAAATCATTGTATTAAGATCTCTCATAAGTATTACAGAGGTATAAAGAGGTGCATTAACATTTATTCATGAGTTTACCATCTCGTCATATTGGTAGATTTCTTTTACTTTCCCTTTACTTAGAACATCACTTAAAAAATACTAAGCTCCTGGGACACCTGGGTGGTTCAGTTGGTTAAGCGTTGACCTTTGGCTCAGGTCATGATCCCAGGGTTCTGGGATCAAGCCCCACATCGGGCTCCATGCTCAGCAGGGAGACTCTTCTCCCTCTGCCTGCCACTCCCCCCGGTTGTATTCTTGCTCTCTCTCTCCTGCGCTCTCTCTCTGGCAAATATATAAATAAAATCTTTAAAAAAAAATTACTAAGCTCCCACATAGAAAGCAATTTATGTAACTAGTCTTCATGCTATACTCTTGCTTCCCTACAATCTTTTCTCTGTTTAGTCACTAGTATATATATGATTCATTTCATATTTATTAAATATATTTATATAAATAGATAATATATAAATATATTTATTAAATATATGTGCACAAACACACACATACGTACATGCACGCATGCGCGCATATGTGTGTGTCTGTGTGTACAACCTTAAGTAAGGTTGTTGCTAAGTCTTCCCAGGGTAATTGAAGACTGTTTCATTTCTATTCATTGCAATATCAGTTTGGCTGTTTTGAGTTACATAATGATTTTAGCTTTGAAGTTAAAGGTCAATCTCAGGGCAAGGAGCACTTTACTGTGAAGTTGGAAACATAAAGAAGTGTGAATAAAACTGTTCATGACCCTCTGAGTCTCTATGAGCCGGGACTTAAGCAAGAATTTGAAGGATGTCAAATGCACACTCACTTCAACAGGCCATTATAAATGCCATACAACTCTCCATAGCATGCAATAAGCCTGGTGACACTGGACACATGGTGGGGTGCCTGTAGCAAACCATGAGATAATTGCATTTACATGGAGATCTCTGAGCAGTGCAAAGCCTTTTATGGATTTCATTCTGAATCGATTTGTACAATTCCCAAATGTGTTCTGCCAAATTAGAAAGGGTAGATTATGTCCCAAGTTTTATAGATAGAAAAATGAGGCGAAAGAAAAGGTAGGTATCTTACTGAAATCCTCAGAAAACACTTTTAGAACTGTCCCTTTTACAGGACATTTTCACGCTGCTGCTTGCTCTTTAATCGAGAGCACGCCACCACTGGACAGACACTGAGGGAGGCCTCGGAAAACAATTTCATGCAGCTTTCACTCTCAGGTTTATAGGCTCTCAGGAAAAGTTCAGAAGTTCAATTTGATGATATAATAAGAAGTTCAAGGGTTCACAGTCTATCGGTCTAAGTAATAACATGAAATTAAAACATGTAGATTATTTTTCCCTTTCACACGCTAAGAAACATTTCTGTTTCTAGATGGACAGAAAATTCAGGAAGAACTCTGCTTAGGAATATTCCCATTTTTATCTTGCATAAAGTTTTCAAAGGAGGAATGAAAATGGAAAAATGAAAAAAAACAAAGTGAAGAAAATGAGAAACTCCTGGGCTATAGGGAAGTGAAAATGCTAAGATTCCACTGTCCTCTGGGTGTGAATCTTAAAGGACACGATCCACACAGGGATCTCAGGGACCTCAGGATTCAGCTTTCTGAATTTCTTTTGCTGGAGAAACCGTCTCCTGTGAGAAAGCTGCTCTTTCTCCCAAATGAGGTCAACACTGTTTCTGTTTTCACAAGTCAAAATTAAGTTTTGAACATTTCTATGTATGCTAGTCACGGCTTTTTGGAATCCCTTGTGCTGTCACTGGCAAAACAGCTAAAGTCAAGGGAATGATATGGAAAGAACTTCACTTTCATACTTTTCAAACACTAAAAACATAAATAAAATGTACTCAAACTTTGAGGGCTACTTTCTAAACTAAAATTAAAAGATAGGATTCCTAGTAACTTAGAATCTAAAAAAAAGATGATGCTGTTACCTTTAGACTAGAAATATAATGTGGATGAGTACTGGAATCAATCTCAGATTTATTTACACTTCAGTAATACATAAATTTCAATTTTTAGAACAAAATATTCTTATTGTTGGCTATTTTTTAACAGAGATTTCTGTTCCTACAGCATCTAGATTCCTGATTTTTGAAACTTAGAATACAAGATGAAGTGTATTGCAAGGTCCCAGATCTTGACGATGAGCCACGATATGGACAATGAGACAAAAATTAATTATCTCCCTAGATTTGCACCAGGGTGGGGACACAGGTTGATACTGAAATGATTCTGCATAGTCAGAGAGCCCACTTAAGCAACTAGAGAAGTTCTCTCTCCTTAAATCCTCAACTACAATTATAGAATGTGGGATTTAGTTATCCAGGACAGGCTTTTGTGAAATTTGGATGGGTACTATTTCTCCCCTGACAATATATGCAAAGCTGCGTGTGTGTGTGTTTCTTTGTGGAAAGAGAATATATATTGAAACAAAAGTAAGGCCAAGTATATGTGTTTGCCTGGAGGCAGCAGTGCAGTCTAGTGGAGCTGAGCTCCACCAAGGGGTTGAGGGATCTGTGCCTTAGTCTCAGTCTATCACGAAGCAATTGTTTGACTTTAGGCAAGTTACCTAATCTCTTCATGTTTCAGTTTTCTCAACCATGAAATGGGGGAAATAATACCTTGCACCTGCCTTTCTTAGTTCATATGGCTATAGTGAGGATCAAATAAGAATTTGTAAGAGAACCCTTTGCATTTAAGTGTTCTACGGACGCCTGGCTTATGGGGATTAATCCCTCTTGCTCTTCCCTATATGCCCTCCCCCTTACCTTTAACCCCCTCATAAATGCACAAGAATCCAACCCTTGCTTACAGAGAATTCCCCATCTAATACTAAATAACATTGGCTTCATGTGCTAAATTCAATATTTTATAAAATTTCACATTTTTGAAATATGGGGACTATTATTAGGCTCTGCCCTCACTGGGTATTCCCATCTCTTCTTTATTTAGTAAATTTTCATCTACCACCCAGGACAGCTCCAGTCATTTCCTGGATATTGTCTTTTCTCCAAGGCCACATGAGGAAACTCTCTTTGTGCTTCCCAGAATTCTGTTCAAGATCTGTATTACAGATCTTACTAAGTTGTAATGTGCTTATTTATCTACTGGGCCATCTGCCTCGCTAGGCTGTAGCACCTTCTCTGCATTCCTCTTTAAATAAACCCCCAACCATTGCACAGGGCCACATCCATTGCAGGCACATGGTAAAGTAGTTGTTGAATAAGAAAAATTGATACTAACTGCACTTCTGTGGAAAAAAAATGTACATAAAATATGCTGAAATTTCCTCAGAAAATACAAAAATTTCTTGTATTTTTGCTATGTGAGCTACAATGCATATGCTACTAAATGGCATATGATTTTCCAGTAGGCAACATCTTGTGTGTTTATTTTAACTATACTTTATTATCTTTTGTAGCAGATTGTCTAATGTTTTTATTTTTTAAGAAAAAAACAATTCCTTAAACTTGTCATATTCATCTTATTTCAGAATGGATCTCTTACAGATCTTACATGTACTTCCGTATATGTATTATTTCTGTTTGAGAACATTATATTTAGCCCTAGTGTCAAAGCATCCATTATACCCATTCTAAACATTACATATATTCAAATTTAATAAATTCAAAATCATGTCAAAAACTTCTAAATGAAAAAAGCAGACTATCTTGATAATTGAACCTGCCTAAAATTGTCAAATGTAGACTAATCCTTATATTCTTCTCTCCCAAGAGTCTTAGCCTTCTCTTAGTCTCCCAAGAGAAAATAAGAGTAAAATTTGCCTCAATAGCTTGCTAAAAGACTAAATAGTAGTCTTCTTACCCCTAATTATATACTGACTAGAGCCTAATTTAAGCTACTCTACTACTAGACTCCCAAAGACCAGTCAGGAAAAATGGGCAGTCCCTCTAGGAGGATAAAATGGTAAAATTCTTCAAATGAGATCTGCATTGTCCATGGTTTAGCCTTCAGGACCGTAACAAGTTGTATCATCCTACCCACCCCAACCCCACTACTATTTTAGTCCTATTTACCAATCAGCAGGCTGATCCAGATATGCTCTCTTGAGGTCTATTCCTCCAAACTTAAGCTTCCTATTAACAGTGCCCCACAGTCTTATTGCTAGGATGTAGAGAAGCAGCTGTTTTGAGCATCTCAGTTTAAGACTAAGTGGCAAGAAATCATATCTATTGACATATTGCTGTAACATTAGATATACAGATATAAACTATATTCATATAAAAATTTAGTATTTCCAATTTGTTCCTTATTCTATTAAGCATGCCTGGTTTTTACAAAGAATCCTATTCTATAAAAAACTCACCATGACCCAAGCCTTGCTTTGAGGTAAGAGAATACTTACAAAGAAATAACTGTTCAGCTTTGAGGACTGTGACCCCTTTCATTCTTTCTGATTTTGAGGATAGAACCAGCCCATGTAGACTAGAAAATGAAGTGGAGAATGGAAATAAATCCCAGGACTTAAATCTAGTATAAGCAATGGGAGGTCAATTTAGTAAACTTAACTCAACAGCATAAGACTAATTGATTAAGGTATTCCAGAGTTGAGATGATAAAAATACAAATCCATCACTTAATCTCATAAATGGCCACATTTCACTTCTTTCCTATGAAGTTAGTGAGAATACTTAATGTTCTACCTCAGTCTAAAGTTTTCTCTTACCCAACAGGGGAAGACATTTTCCTTCTACTCCAAATTTGTTCTAGCTCTAACTTTCCCAATACCAAATCAGTTAAACACTCTGATGTTTTACCCACTCAAAGTGCTGCTTTTGTCTCCATGTCTGGTGTCTTTGCTCAGACTGTCTCTATTGCGTGTTCTCTTGGAGAATAACAACAATCTCCCCACCCCCACCCTACCCCCCGGGTCCAAGACAATTGTTTAGTATGAAGACAACCTCAATATAACAAATCTAAGTATATGTAAGAACTAGAATTTGCATGTATTTTAATTTGTCGCAGAAATATTAAGAACTGATATTACCAATTTAAAAAGTATACCTTAATACTGAGCATGCTATAACTTTTAAAAAATTCTATTGAGTTTGATTAGAAAAATATCTTAATTTTAATGTCATTTAGGGCACTACTGTGCATAGTATTATTTTGGTCATCATGCATTACAAGCTCTGTGATGTTGTCCCTCTTTTTTTCAAAATTAGTTTGTGAATCTCTGAAGATCACAGGACAATTTCAGAACTATACATTTTCCACTCTTGTTTTTTTATTTAGTATATTCCTGTCTCCGCTTCAGCTAGAAGAGCTGTGTTTTCAAACCTCAGTGGTGAGCAAAAACTCTTCTGGTAATCTCTATCTCAAATGTTATTTTATGTCTAATAAGAAGTAAGATTACAAAGTAGTAAATTGTAGATGACCTTAAAATGTCACCAAATATGATTAGAATTTATCCTGATGAGGACAAAGACCCCAGTTCTCTTCATTCATTCAGAAATATGTATCAAATATATACACAGAACCAGACATAATTCCTTCCTACATGAATCATACAATCTAGTGAAAATAAAATAATCACATAAAATATAAAATTATAATTATGGAAATGAAGAAGAAATACATAGTGTGATAGGAGCAAATAATAGAAATTTGAGTTACAAAAGAAGGTTGAAGAAAGCATCCTTAAGGAATTAACATTTGAGATGATATCTGAAGAATGGCTAATATTTTATCTAAATAAAGAAGACACTAAGGAAAGTGTATAAGGTCCTAAAAGAAGACGACTATGGCTAGAGAAGAAAGACTAAAGAGAGACATGATTCAAGATGAGCTTGGGGAAAAAAGATTTATGCCTTGTAGCTAGTGCCTTGTAGGTCAAGTTCAGAATTTGGTGTTTGTATCAAGAGCTATGAGAAATCACTGAGGGACTGTAAGAAACAGAGAAAGGGGATGCAGCACTAGGAGGAAGGGAGAAGATAACCATATGATTAGAATTATACTTTTAAAAAGATTCTTTCAGTTGTATGTAAACAGCCAACTTAAAGATGAAAGGCAAAAATAAGTGAGGTAGACCAGTTACCTGGTTTTTATAGTATCTAAAATAGGAATCATTGTAGTATGTATTAGCATTGTTGCAATAAAATTGGAGGGAAATAAACAGATTTAAGAGATACTTAGAAAACAAAGTTAACAGGACTTGAAAATAGATGGCTAGTAGGTAAGTTTTAAGGAGATGTTTTAAAGAGACAGGTTTCTGGGCACCTGGGTGGCTCAGTCAGTTAAGCGACTGCCTTCGGCTCAGGTCATGATCCCAACATCCTGGGATCGAGTCCCACATCAGGCTCCCTGCTCTGCAGGGAGGCTGCTTCTCCCTCTCCCACTCCCCCTGCTTGTGTTCCCTCTCTCGCTGTGTCTCTCTCTGTCAAATAAATAAATAAAATCTTAAAAAATAAAAAATAAATAATAAAGAGACAGGTTTCTGACTTGAGCTGTTACATTTCAGTTCCATTTCGCCAGATGAATAACACTGGAAGAAGAACCAGTTTTCATGAGAAAGACCATGAGTTAGGAGCTATCAAGTGTGAGTTTTAAGAGTCACTGAAAGTAGCAGCACCAAAGTAATGGTCTTTTATGAAGATTAATTAAGCATAGGTTTGCAGGGTGCATTGAGGATGGTAATAATGGAAACAATAAAAGCAGATAGAAGACTATTGTAACAATCTATGTGCTAGATATCAAACTAGAAAGAACGGACTAAATAAGTAAAACTAATGAAAAAAAATTTCATTATAAATTAAAATGTGAATGCATTTAGTAGATGATTTGCAAAGAGGAAGGGGGAATGGACTATTTAGATGAAGATCAATTGGAAATTAATTCTTCCTTTTCCTTTGGAATAGGATTATCTTATGGGAGAAATGGAATTCTAAAGTGCTTTACTGGATAATAGCCAATTTAAATTTTAGCAAATTAAAATGTAAAGAATATTTTAAGCATAGGGTGTGGTTTGAAGGCCAAGACAGAGAAAAATTTTGATCCAGTCAGTAAAGTCTGTTTCTGCTGCCTCTTGCTTCCTAGGTTATCTACCTTTCTATCACCCCACCTATTCTCTTCTCCTCCCCTTCCCTCACTAGTCATTTCTGGTGACTACTGCAGCCTTCTAACTAAAGATAAACTCAGAAACAGAAGCAAACAAAATGTGTTTACCCAGTGCATCTATGAAAGATCTACTGAATATCTGCTATTTTATGAAATTACTCATATATTTTTAAGTTAAAAAAAAATAAACTTGTGTCTTCTTCCTAGAAGTGGAAAAGGTGTTCTCTCTGACTTAAAAAAAAAAAAAAAAAGAACAAGATATGACAAATTGCCTTTTTCTGGCTTTTATGGGTCCATGTGAAACAATGATGCCTGTAACTGTGGAGGCCACTTTGTAGTCATAGGGGCAGGCCTTGCAGTCAAAGCCAGAATGCTGAAGATGACTGAGAAGAAAGATTGAAAGAACACAGGTGCATAGTTATGACTTTAATTTTTAAACCCTAGAATGTTTTACCTCCCAATTACTTGTTTTGTAAGATGACAAATTTCTTGTTTTAAGTAATTTTAGTGGCTGCTTCCGTAAGTACCCTGACAATTTGATTCATATGAAAAGGTACTTTTTAGGGTGCCTGGGTGGCTCAGTCGTTAAGCGTCTGCCTTCGGCTCAGGTCATGTCCAAGGGTCCTGGGATCGAGCCCCACATCGGGCTCTCTGCTCGGCGGGAAGCCTGCTTCTCCCTCTCCCACTCCCCCTGCTTGTGTTCCCTCTCTCGCTGTGTGTCTCTCTCTGTCAAATAAATAAAATCTTTAAAAAAAAAAAAGAAAAGGTACTTTTTATTCCCTTCCTACAAACCTCAACCTTCTTATAGTGATAATTTTACCACTGACTATTGAGTAAAAACCCAAATTACTTATAAATTATTAAAAAAATAGCTATCTTTAATCCATATAGGATATTTGGTTTACAAAAGAGGAGTATGAACATATGTGGAAAGCATATTACAAAACCATAGCTTATACAGTTAAAGATAACCCAGTGAATTTATTTAACACTAGAAACTCAGTTTCTAATCTCTTGTGAATTATCATTACAAAAACACACATCCTGATGGCGTATCTGTATCTATGTTTATATCTGCTTTAGCAATAAAGGTATGGATGATTTGTTTGAATTACAATGAGTTAACATCTTAAAGTCTAGTCATTGGTAAATATAGACCAGTAACACTACTAGTAAAAATGTGCTTTACTATATACTGTAGATTTAATAAAACATCCACAAAAGGCTAAATTTAAAAATAATGGTATTCAAATTTTGTTAATTAATGATATAAAAAACTAAACAAGAAGCCATTGAAGGCAAAGATTAATTCAAAATACAATGAAATCCCTGGGGCACCTGGGTGGTTCAGTTGGTTAAGTGTCCCCCAGGATCCTGGGATCTAGCCCTGATTTAAGCTCCCTGCTCAGCGGGGAGCCTGCTTCTCCCTCTCCCTCTGCTGCTCCCCCTGCTTGTGCTCTCTCTCTCTCTCTCTCTCTCAAACAAAATCTTAAAAAAAAAAAATACAATGAAATCCAAAGATATAAGCAAAAAATAATGATCACAGATGAAATGATACAACAAGATGAAACCACAGAAAGCTGAAGCCATACTCAAATTTATAATATGCAAGTTAACTTGCTTATCAACATTGACCCATAATTTGTACAATTTGCAATTGATTCTGATGAAAGAAAACACGAACTTTGAACCTGGATTAATCAAAATGTTATCAACGCCCCCCCCAGAAAAAGAATTCTATCTCATACCTATGTTAAAAAAATTATATTAAAGAAAATTACATTCTATCGTTATTTTTAAAATTTCATCAATAAAATATCTGTGAAAATCTGTTCTCTTCTTTTTTAAGTACCTATATGATATTCTCTATTTTGCCTGTTGGCCTACAAAACATAAAACATTTACTATGTGGCCATTTTCATAAAAAGTTTGCCACCCCTTCATTTAGTACAATGCCCGGAACCCTATTTGGTATAACTAAACAAATAAACAAACAGAAAACCCAATAGTTTAAACTCCTTAGGATCTTGCACAAAGCCTTTTTGACTTAACTGCTTTCTACTTTTCTTATGACAGGTTCTACCACTTCCCACCTTGGACTTCTGCTCTAGCATACCTATACATATACATGCACAAATAATAAGATATGAGAAACCTAATGTTAATAGAGTCACATTATGTAAAAAATAATAATAAAGCAAAATTTTGACTTCACAGGGTGTAATAGTTTCCTTATTGGTGCTGTAAAAAATTACCACAAATGGAGTGTCTTAAAACAATGTAAATTGATTTTCTCACAGCCCTAAAGGTCAGCAATCTGAGATGACTCTTACGGAGCTAAAATCAAGGTATCCACAGCATCAGTTCCTTCTGGAGTCTCCAAGAGAGAACCCTTTTCTTGCCTATCTCAGGTTTTATAGGCTGTCAGCTTCCTTGGCTTGTGGCTGCATCATTTCAATCTCTTCCACTGTCATATTGCCTTCTACTCATTTTTATCCCCATCTCCCTTTAGACCCTTTTGACCATATTGAGCCAATCCAGATATTCCAGGATAATCTCCCCATTTTAAGATCCTTTCCTTAATGACATCTGCAAAGTTTCTTTACCCATACATGCTAACATCCTCAGGGATTAGAATATGAGCATCTTGGGGCACCTGGGTGGCTCAGTTGGTTAAGCGACTGCCTTCAGCTCAGGTCATGATCCCGGAGTCCCAGGATTGAGTCCTGCATCAGGCTCCCTGCTCAGCAAAGAGAGTGCTTCTCCCTCTGACCCTCCCCCCTCTCGTGCTTTCTCACACTCTCTCTCTCTCTCTCTAATAAATAAAATCTTAAAAAAAAAAAAAAGAAGAAGATGGGTATCTTGGGAGGGCCTATTATTCAGACTACCACACAGGACATCTGAGCAATGACTTGTTTTGGATAGATAGCATTTTCTAGATAACTATTATTTTATCCTCTTACTGGCAAAGATCTCTTATTAGTTAAATTACATTGAATGGATATATTTCTGAAAATAGTAACTACTTCATGAGTTTTTATGCATTTGACTTTCTTGATAAGTTAGAGTTAACCATCTAGATGTTATTTTACTGTGTAAAATATGATTATGACCACAGAGTCTGCTGATATGGGCAGGAAATTTTCCCCTAGATTTAATGGTCCTATCCTAGTTTTTTTGTATAGAGCTTTCCTCTATTCACTCATGAATAAGTAAAACTTTTCATAGTTTCTATATTTCTCCTCCTATTGTCTATCCCAATGATATTCAATATGGTGTCCCTGGACCAACAGCATCAACTGGAAATTTGTTAAAAATATAAATTCTCAAGGACCAACTCAGACCCGCTGAATCTGAAATTCTGAAGTTGTTATCTCAAGTTTCTGATAATCCTAGAGATACAGAGAACCACTAGTCTATCAATTATAATCATTTCCTGCAACTCTATCTGCTTGTAGTAAACTTTCTGCTCTTTGTACTTTGTTGTTTGTAATCTATTGGGGGATTGGGAATCAGATGATTACTCTAGCTATAACTATCTTCACTATAAGACCACAGAGACTCTGGGTGAAAACTAGAAATTTCTTCTGTGAGTAAAGTCCCTAAACTTTTATAAATAATCCATTAACTGTCAACTGTAGTTACTTTGAATATTTTATTTCTTATTCCCCCATTAAGTCACTCATAGACAATATTTTGTATATTTCATTAAATTCCATAAAGAATGGTAAAATTGAAGAGGTGAGATTAAAGAAATTCTACAGATTTTCCAGAAAATTTCCAAGTTCATGACAATATTTTTTAAAGGAAAATGAATTCTCAAATATATGACCAAAGACATACGTTTCTGTATTTATTCAAATGTTATTAAATATTTTAAACCCTCAATTATTTTATCCTAGGAGAAATAGGCCAACCTGAAAATATCTCATCCTAAAATGTGTCAGATTTTTGGAAAATGTGGTACTACAGACAGATAAATAACTGATTAAATATTATCTAATTGTATTGTTTCATGACTATAGCAACAACTACAAAAAAGAAGAAGTTGTAAACTCTGAACTATGTTTCTGGGTACTAGAAGTAAAGAGAATGAATTATGTTGGTTAGACAAAATGTTTTGAGAAGCGTATTATTGCATGCCTATAATAATTCAGTTTCCTTGTCTCTCAGAGAAATAACTCTGAGGCATATCCTATACAAATCATCAATATCTGCAATAGAAGTAAGATCCAGTTGCCTACAATGGAATTGGGATGATCATTCACCCTTCAATGGCTTTTGTCTCTTCCTTATCTCTCTTCTTCAGTCGTTTCCCAGCATCTTCAAATAAACTATTTACACCCATATTCTTGTCTTAGTGTCCATTTCCGGGGAAAGCCAACCTAAAGCATCACATAATTTGGGCAGAAAAGAAATTGCAGTTTTGAAATTTAAAATATGGCTTTTAAATGAATTAGTCTTTAAAACAGTGCCACTATAAGAAGAGATAAAAAAGAAGTAAGGCTATAGAATGAGGATTGAGGTATGACAACATTGGAGTGAAATTGAGCAAAAAATAAATTTCAGATGAATTTAAAAGAAAAAGACTGTTTCAATAAGCAAGTCTTTTAGACAATAAAAGAAGATATTCTTGGCATAGTGGTAGTAGTCCTATTGTTTGAGGCATTTAACTCTAGATCCTACAATGTGTTGTAAATAACAATGCCAAATGGCAGTAGATGGACACGATAACCTAATAGGTCTTTTCTGGCTCTAATATCTATGATCGTATGATTCAATTCGAATACAATAGTTTACTGTATCTCAAGTGTGTAATACACTTCAATTGTGAAGTGCTACAATTTCAATACTAATATGTTTGAAGTGACAGACATGTCACCTAAGTACCTAGTACAGTTGTTTGAAATGCTATAGAAAACAAACCTTCCCCTTGAGGATATATCTATATACATCTCCACCAGGCAGACATTATACCCATAAGCAGTTACTAGTCATTAACAAGGCCCATATTAAATCTTTTAAAGCCCATGTGTGTGAAATTATTCCACAAAGAAATAAAGAAATGGGGTCTTCCTAGTTTCACGGGAAATAATATTAATCTGCACCAAGACACTCATCAAAAGGCATGTAGATCATTGCACTTTCAAGGGAAGTCTGTCTCCATCAACATCAAAATCACTGAACTGAGAAATCTACAGTGTCTAAATGACGTTGGTAGTTTTGCTGTTATGTCTCTATTTAGTGATACAATACATGTGGCTAGCCTTTGAAACATGCCAGGTATGCCATTCCCAGTTGAAATAGGAACAGAAAGTTCTCTAGTAATCCTCTTTTTGATTCAGTCCACATATTGTTGCTTTTCTTTTTTTATTATGAAATGTAATTCTTGAGTTTACAGGTCACCTCCTGACTACAAATGAAGATAAAGTGAAAGGAATAGTGGCTAAGTTGCATGCGCTCCATTTTCAAGTGTGAAACTTCCTTTGAATGAAGTGGGACCTCCCAATTCAGATTATGGGAAATGAGGTCCATTGACAAATATCCTGGCTGGTCAGAGAAGCCAGGATATATATACTATAGGTGCAGAGAAATGTTTCCCTATTAATGCCAACCTGTTTAATGCCAACCTATTTCACTATTAATGTTCCAGAGTGTTTAGAAAGAATAAAATTGAAATGTACAATGCTTGTCAGATAAATAGGTTTATTTATTAACCTTTCACTTGAACAAGATCTTTCACTTTACTGAAATAAATGAGTTAATGGTCTCCACTTGCTACAGGGAATGTTAGTTCAGGCTTCATTGAATATATTCTCATGGCCAGTTATATGCACAGGCAGATATGTAGAGGAAGTTTCAAGTCTCTTCAAAGAAAGGAAGTGCAACTGTTATAAAACATGACTGTGATTTTGTTGACCCTTCTCTCATAGAGAAGTGGGGTCTTTATCTCCTCTCCATGAATCTGAGTGAGCTAATGACCAACCACATCATCCAGGAGAATGTGGAGAAGTAATGCTATGTGACTTCTGCTGCAGTCATAAAATTGCATTCATCTTCAGTGATGTTGCTGGCACACTCACTCTTGCAGTCCTGAGACAACTTATAAGAAGCCTGACTATGTTAAAGTGTCCATGCTGTGAGGAAGCCCAAGCCATATGGAGAGGCCACATTGTAGGTATTCAGTCCCAGGTATGGCCAACTTGAATCATACAAATACATATGCCAGACAAGGCAGTTAAGAAATCTCCAGGTTATTCTAGGTTCCAGTCATTTGAATCTTTCTAGTTGAGGCCCCAGAAATTGTGGAAATGAGACAAGCCATCCTTATTATGCCTTTCTTCAATTCCTGACCTACACAATAGTGAGCATAAAAAAAAAAAAGGTTGCTGTTTTATACCACTAAGTCTGAGGAAGTTAGCTATGCAGAAAAAACAAAAACAAAAACAAAACAACAAAAAACTGACTGGAAGAGAGATTAGAGTCAGAAAGGAAGAGAGAATGCCAGCAAGAGGAAAGGAGAAAAGAAAGAAGCAAAAAAAACAAAAAACAAACAAAAAAGAAGATGAAAGAAAGAAGGGAGTGAAGAGAGGAGGGAGGAATGGAGGGAGAGAAAGGGAAGGAGGGAGGGGTGGAGGAACTGAAGGAGTAACCAGTCTTGAAGTATTGTTAAGCCAGGCCTTCTCCATATTTAGCACAGATGGTAGTCATGGAGAATTTCTATTATATGATTTAGTCTTGCCTGCCCCAGAGAGACTGTTCAACTTAAATGCAGATTAGCTGATTAATCAAATAGGGATTCTAAAAAAGTGGGGGGGAAAGGAGGAGAAAGAATTCCCTTTATTGGGGAGAGATCTTTAGATTGAATAATATGTATTAACTATAGAGTGATTAAAAGAAAGTAGCAAAATTAAAGGTAAGAGAGAAGACAAGTGAAAATGCAGGCATAAATTATTTCTTCTACAAAAGCAGAGTCATGATTAGAACTTAAACTTTTAAGTAGGTTCATACCACCAGAGCCAATGAAACTCCAAGCAGGACATATTTCGGCAGCACTCCAACTGATCTTAAGGGTTAACGTTCCTCAAGCTTATGCACTCCTTGCTTGCTAATGTAAGTCCTTTGGTTTATAGCAGAACTAACTTACTTTCCTTGAGATTTGGAGACCACTGGCCTTGAGGATGAAGGACCAAGCTTTCCCAGAAGATAAGGCTTCATTACATTCAAAAACAGCTGCCATGGATGCCAGCAAGTCTGTTCAGGGTCTTGTTGACACAGGACCAACTGCCTGGGCACCTGTTTCTCATGCATGGAGCACCCCCTCCCTTTTCCTGTGCCTTTACCATTAAAACCCTCTGGCTTCTGGCTTCTCTGGGACAGGGAAGATGGTCCACCATCTTCCCAGGTTGCCACCTTCCTAAATAAAGCAACATTTCCTTTCCCACATCACTTGTCTCTCAAGAATTGATTTTCAGCAGAGAGCAGCTGAACATGAGTTTGGAACTGGTTCTCTGTCTGATAATAATATGATAGAGGATGTTTCTTGTTGACCAGAACCCCATCAAGGTAACATGATAATCACTGTAGTAGATTATCATCTACTGTGTAACTCATTACTTTAGAGATTAATTGGGTGTAATTATTCACAAACTACACTGTTTTAATTATTTCAAGAAATCTACAATAGATTTTTTATTTTAAAAAGATTCCTTGAAAACTGTGACAAAATAAGAAATATGTTTAGTCTTCTTCCCTGTTTCTAGCTAAGAGCTCTTAAAACTCTTGGATTTCCTGAGTAATAGCAGTGTCTTTTGTTTTTCATAAGGAACCCCTTTTGAATATCCCTGAGTTCATGCTAATGAGTTTACTTGGGCTGACTTAGAGGGATCCTAGATAGCCTCAGGAGAGAGCTGGTCCTAGAAAGATGAAGTGATTAGAGCATTGGAACTTTTTGGCCCCACTTCTGGGAAGCCAGAGGTGGGACTGGAAAATGTGCTCTATAAAAATTCTTGAATAGGGGCGCCTGGGTGGCTCAGTTGGTTAAGCGACTGCCTTCGGCTCAGGTCATGATCCTGGAGTCCCTGGATCGAGTCCCTCATCGGGCTCCCTGCTTGGCAGGGAGTCTGCTTCTCCCTCTGACCCTCCCCCCTCTCATGTGCTCTCTCTCTCTCTCTCATTCTCTCTCTCTCAAATAAATAAATAAAATCTTTAAGAAATAATAAAATAAAAAATAAAAAATAAATTCTTGAATAATGAGATTAGCTGAGCTTTGGGGTTAGTGAACACATTAAAGTGCTTAGAGGCTGGGGTGCCCAAAGAGGGCTTGGAAGATTTGTACCTCTCTCATCCCCCATACCCTGTCCTATGTATCTTTTTTTATCCAGCTGTTCCTGAGTTATATCCTTCATAATAAATCACTAACTGTAAATAAAGTGTTTCTCTGAGTTCTGTGAGCCATTCCAGCAAAATTTGGAACCTGAGGAGGGGCTCTTGGGAACCCCCAGTTTAAAGCTGATTGGCTAGAAGTATCAGTGACAACCTGGGACTTACGACTGGCATCTGAAGTAAAGGCAGTCTTGTGGGACTATGCCCTTAATCTGTGAGGTCTGCACTAACTCTACTAAGGACTTAATGTCAGAATTGAATTGACTTGTAGGACACTAAATTGGTATCAGAAGAGAATTTGTTGTTGGTGTCAGAGAACATGCCAGAAAAAAAAAAAAAAAACAACAAGAACAAATTACTGGCCAGCCTTTTGGTTCTATGAGTCTATTTTTCATCTCATCATTTATGAGACCCAAATTCCTCCAGGGACCTACCAAAAACTTACCCAAAGCACAAGGTTCTATGCTTAATTTCAACCTGAAGAAAAATTTCCCAAATGTTTAAGTTTCTATACCTTGCCCACCCCCATTAAGGTTTTCCCATCTCTTCCACAAAAATAAACAAATGCATTTGTAACCAGGGCTTCCTCATTTCAGTAATTTATTCAGCTTTAGCTCTCTCATAGTCTAGAAAATTACCAGATTTCTCAAGAGAACTCTATTGGAGCTGAAAAGAAGAAAGACGTTAAAGAGAGAGAGATTAGGGGCACCTGGGTGGCTCAGTAGGTTAAGCATCTGCCTTTGGCTCTGGCCATGATCCCAGGGTCCTGGGATCAAGCCTCTGAGTCGAGCTCCCTGCTCAGTGGTGAGTCTACTTCTCCCTCTCCCTCTCCCTCTGCTCCTCCCACTGCTTGGGCTCTCTCTCTCTCTGAAATAAATAAAGCTTTTAAAAAAAAGAGAGAGAGAGTTTACCAGTGAACTGAGACACAGATGTAGCAAGAGGCAATTTTGACCACATGGAGGATAAGTGGTTCCAGGTCTTAAAACAGTTGATTCTCTTTGTATATTAGGTAGTTTGGGGTAGTTAAAGTCTATTAACCTCTTTTGAGGACCTCTTCCTCTCTATGAGATTAACTCTCATTCTTCCTTTTCTGTCTGTTCTAGTCTGTGCTTATGTGCTTCCTTCTCTGCTTATTTCTCTGTCTCCTAATCCAACTTCTCCTGTTTCAGGCCTAATCTGCACTCCCACTCTTTCCTATATCTCTATGTCCCTCCATTAAGTTTTCCCCATTCTGTTGTAGGGATTGATAGTATATATCTCTCATCCTTAATCACAAAATCGGTGACGGGAATTTTTACTATTACTTTTAAATAATGTTTAAAAAGAAGCATATATGTGAATTTTCACTCCTCCTGCCAAAATATTTTCATACCTCTGACATACCTTTTTCATCATCAAGCTATTCAGCTCTTTTAGGCCATAATCGTGTATCTTTTCTTATGGAAAATTCCAAACATTTCAAAGAAAGGAGAATTGAATGAACTCCCTTATGTCCATCACCCAGCTCTAGTGATTAACATTTAGCTAGACATCTTAGAATTTTTGAGCTTAAGAGAACCTTAATTTTAGTAAGTCGCTATTACAGAGACTTTTGATGACCCATCATTTAAAACCCAAAAAATATAATTCTCTAAATTGAGGGTTTTCAACCATGTTTAACCCATGTTCTCTTTGGAAAATCAAACAAACACATAAACAACTTATATCTTCCTTAATACCCAACTGGAATGGTATTTAATGTTTTAAAATAAATTCAATTTCAATTATAATAAAATTATTATACCAAATGTGCTATTCCAAACTATATATAACTCCCCTTCCCAAATGTCCCTCACTTTATTCTTTATTCTTCCCTGACAGGTACTCACCTTCAATCTTACTTGAAGTTCAAAATTACTATTCTAAACATTTATTTCAAATAGCTTTTAAAAAATAATATTTTAACAAAATAGTAAAACTACTTAAATTCTGACTTTCTAAGAACTCCCAAAACCTTATTTAAGAGGGATAAAAGCAGGCACTTTGTAGCTATTTGTAGCTAACTCAAATAGACAAGTATGCTAATGCTACCATTGTCCAGTGTCCATTGAGGGTGATCTGAATATGTTCCAAAGAGTGTAGAGATCATATGACAAACCAACACTGATATTTCTAGGTTTTTTAACTGTGGATCTACATTTTAAAATTAAGTGCATATTACAGACATAAGTCATTATTCTTTCCTCAGTAGATCATTTTTCTGCCCTGACTTTATTTTAGCATGAAATAAAAGATGAACTTGTAGTAGCAGCCATAGATAAAAATAAAATCCTGTAAGATATTTCTTGACCAAAATAAATAGGGGTCAAGGGCAATTTATTCTGTAAGACTCTTCTATAATTATTGGCAGCTTAATTACTTCTTGGTTCTCTTCAAAATTGCTGGTGTTAGAATGACCTTTCTAGGGCAAGTGAAAGGAGCTGTGACCTTCCTTTCGATTAACCGTGCCTTCTCATTGGAGACTTACCATTAAAAGAGAGTTTGCAAAGTTGGGGCTTACCACATTCCAACAAATATGCCACTCAAAGGATTTGTTGAAAGTCCCTAAACTTTTAAATATGAATAGTGACATACAAGCAAAGAACCTTTTGCTTCAGGTTTCTTTCTATCAAATAACATCTACTTTAGAAGTTGCCTACTATAGAGAACAAAACATTTGACAAATGTCTAGGATAGAAAGTGGTGCCTTCCTGTGGAGGATGACTTGGGGGTCGGAATCACAACAATTAACTTTAAATTTTCCCATAATGGTTTTTAATGGTATCTTGAGATTCAGTATAATATCAAGGGTTTTACAAAGTAGCCCTTTATAAAATGTTATTTGGGTAATGTAAAATAATTTGTTCATTGTTTAAGCCTTAAATTTTTGTCTTTATTCAGTAAAGTGTCTACTGCCCTGTAGTTTTCAATTATCCTAATACCCGACAATCTCCTAGGTATGATTTAGAATGAAGGTCAAATTCTGGCTACTATTAGGATCTAGTACTTGGCTACCTTTAGCACAGGAGCAATAGAAAATACAAATGGGAAATCCCTGCTAGGAATGGTAGTGCATGCTTGTCTTAGCCTTACTATTCCAGCACCCAAACTCTCTTTTTAATTGTGGAGAATGTTATCCCCCTGGTTATGGGGAAAAAAGGGGGGGTGGGAAACAAGAAACTATCTTCCCTCACTCATAGAAAGCCAGGGCACCATAAGTGACTTAATTTTGCTAACTGAATGGTCCTTTTCAGAATTCTGAAAATAAAGGGAGGTGAAGAAATTGTTAGAATTATTCATAACACTGATCCTGAGAAGCAGTTTTCCAGCAATGTCAATTATTTCTATCCAATTCTTTCTAATCCATATGAAAACAGCTCAAGTTCATCTCATTTAGAAAGAATCAGTGCATTCCAGTGGGCTAGATTTCATGAATTCTCCATCTAGATTATATAACTTAATCATATACATCCAGTCTATTCCTTTCCTTCAACATAGTTATACGTGTTACTAAATGGTTATTCTAAGCCAGCAGTCTCAAAGTGTGGTCTTGTGACCCCTTGAGGATACTTGAGACCTATTCATGAGGTCTGTGGTATCAAAATTATTTTCATAATAATACTAAAATATTTTTTCCTTTTTTTGCTCTAATTCTCTCACAAATGTACAATCTATTTTTCCAGTAAACTGAAGAATGTATAACTCTCCAGTAGTCTTCTAAGACAGACATTAAAAAGATTTGCAGATAACTTTAAAAAAAATCAACTTCCCTCTCTTTTTTGAAAATATATTTTCTATGAAAAGTCGGTTATGTTACAATGTAATGAGTTTATATTGTCACTTAATAATCAATAAAAAATAATTCATTAGAGTTTTAATTTCTGATCAGAATAACCAAAGAATCAAAAGCTCCTTGAAACCACAGTATTTGCAAACCATAATTCTAATCAGCTTGAAATATGAAGAATAATTGATTATTATACAGATAAATTCATCACAGTTAAATTAAAACAAACAAAGCAATAGTAACTAAATAATCTTGGTCTCCTCAGTAAGCAAATGTGGACAGATAAATATATGGCTTCTAAGGTCCTTTTCTTTCTAATTTATTACTGAGAGAATAACATAATTGGCTTAAAAGATATATTTTTCTAAGCAGCAATCTATATCTACCATTTGGAAAGGTGCCTATTTTATTCACATTTAATTTCAGATACCATTCTATCTACCTATTTGAAATATTACTTGATCTTTCCAGCAAGTCATTTAACAGAAATAGGCAAATATATAAAAACACACAGAGAAAATCATACTTACTTAAAATCTCTTTTACCAAACATTTCTATTAATTTGTTTAATTGGCTGTTACTATAGAAAGAGGAAAAAAAGGACACCTGTAAACATATTAGAGGAATCAGAGATAAAAGTAATTCTAGTAAAAAATGTGAATACCAATGTATTCTCAGTCTGAAGTATATTGTAAAATTCCTTCATGACATACACTAAATAAGCAACAATAACCATATAATAAGACTTTGTATTGAAACAATTATTGAATAAGTCTAAAGTTATAGTAACTAAAATTTGGCATTTTTAAAATTGGGGGGTTTTTAAAGATTTTATTTATTCATTTATTTTTGATTTTTTAATTTTTTTATTATGTTCAGTTAGCCAACATATAGTACATCATTAGCTTTTGATGTAGTGTTCAATGATTCATTAGTTGTGTATAACACCCAGTGCTCATCACAACACGTGCTTTTATTTGACAGAGAGAGAGAAAGCACAAGCAGGCCAAGTGACAAGCAGAGGGAGAGGGAGAAGCAGACTCCTCTCTGAGCAGGGAGCCAGACGCGGAGCTCGATCCCAGGGCCCTGGGATGATGACCTAAACAGAAGGCAGCGGCTTAACAACTGAGGCACCCAGGTGCCCCTAAAATTTGTTACGTAGAAGAATCATTTTGCCAAATATATATGTGCTAAGTAGTTGTAATTTAAAACATAAATTATTGCAAGTTGATTTGTTCTCTTTTTTAATTATAGTAACTTACATTCTGAACACTATATTTAAAATAAAATTAACTAGTATAAAATCATGGTAATTTGTAAAAGTCCTTGAAGATGAAAAAATAAAATAATCTCTCACCCTAGTCCTAGCCATGTCCAATTCCCTGAGAAATAGCTGGGTGTACATACCTTAAAAACTTTATCTGGATTTATACCATAATCAAATGCACACATTAGAACAGCAGGGGTCAAGAAGTGAGTTTTTTGTTTGTTTGCTTTACAAAAAAGTTGATCACACTTGATAAATTACAGTTCATCTCTTTTTTTTATAATTTTTTTATTGTTAGTCACCATACATTACATCATCAGTTTTTGATGTAGTGTTCCATGATTCACTGTTTGCATATAACACCCAGTGCTCCATGCAATACGTGCCCTCCTTAATGCCCATCACCAGGCTAACCCATCCCCCCACCCCATCCCCAAAACCCTCAGTTTGATTCCTCTTTCTTTAAAGGACATCACGAACATCCTTTCAGGTTAACAGGTAAAGCTTTCATTCTTTGTTTTAACAGCACTGAATTTCTGTGCTGCACCATGATACAATCTTTTATCTCCCTATGAATGGCTGATTAGATTGTTACAGTATTTTTATCACTACAGACAAAGCCGCAATAAATTCTATTGCTACATTTTATCAGTTGTTTTTATTTCCTTACAATAAATTCTCAAAACTGAGTTCGAGTCTTAGAAGATTTTTGTATTTAATATTTTTTATTATGTTAATCACCATACATTACATCATTAGTTTTTGATGTAGTATTCCATGATTCATTGTTTGCGTATAACACCCAGTGCTCCATTCAGTACGTGCCCTCTTTAATACCCATCACCAGGCTAACCCATCCCCCCACTCCCCTCTCCTCTAGAACCTCCAGTTTGTTTCTCAGAGTATTTAATGTTTTAAATATTGATAGCTATTGGTAGTTCCATTTCCACTGAGATCACAGTCATTTATATTGCCACCAATGTACAAGACCACGAGTTTACTTGTATTCTTGCCTGCAGATGGTGTTATCACTATTTTACATTTTTGCCCATCTTTTGGATAAATGCCATTTTCTTATTGATTTAATTTGCATTAGCAGTGAGTTTGGGCATCTTTTCTTGTTTATTGTTCATTCAAAATTTTTGTGTGTGTGAATTATCTTTTCCTTTGGATTATCTATTACTTTTCTTATCAAACTATAGGAATGAATTTAAATGATAATTATTAACCTTTATCTGCCATTTACTGGAGATATCTTTTATATTCTACTATTTTATGTTTATGATTCTCTTTCAATCTAACTCATTTACAATTCTTAGGTTACAATTATATCTGTGTTTTTGTTTTTCCCTTTGTTCTTTATGTGTTTCCTGTCCTGCTTAAGAATATCTTTTTGCGGGCGCCTGGGTGGCTCAGTTGGTTAAGCGACTGCCTTCGGCTCAGGTCATGATCCTGGACTCCCGGGATCGAGTCCCGCATCGGGCTCCCTGCTCGGCAGGGAGTCTGCTTCTCCCTCTGACCCTCCCCCTCTCATGCTCTCTCTCTCTTTCATTCTCTCTCTCAAATAAATAAATAAAATCTTTAAAAAAAAAAAAAGAATATCTTTTTGCATTAACTAATTTTTTCTAATGTCTTTTTTACTTTATTTCAGTAAATATTTTAACTTTATTTTACATTTATGGAAATACATTTAAGGATGTAGAAAAGGTACATAGATAAATAAAATAACAAAATAATATTAAGACTTAATACTCCATATGAAGAGATGTAGAGAAATGCTCTGTTCCTGCACATGAGATGATATTACATAAATATTAATTCTTCTGAAGTTAATAATAAACATAATTCAACTGTAGTCAGAATCCCAGAAGAGTTTGTATTTTTATATTGGGGAGGGGGTTGTTTTGGAAACTGGTTAGAGTGATTTAAAAATTCATACCAAATTTAAATATCTCAAAGAACCACACAATTTTCATAAAAGTGAAAAAGTAAATTGCCATCATATGATTCTGTAAGGATTGTCTTCTGAGCTATGCAGCAGGGAGTTTTGTTTACTTTTTTTTCACAATGATATATCACCAATGATTAGACCTTTGGTAAGCACTAAAAAGTGTTCATGTTTGGAATAAGAATGAATGAATGAATGAAGCAGCAGAGATGAGTCATCAAAAATCTTTTCCCTCTCCTCTTCCCACCATGTGGTTCCTCTCCTTCCTTTTCTCTATCACTTGTTCTTTTCTCTTTTCTCAGAATAAGGACTCTATTTTGCAGAAATTGGAGAATGTTATACTTATATTACAGGGTAGAAAAAGCATTTCAAATGGGGGCTTATATATTAAATTTGTTTCTAACTTTTCTCTAAATAAGATGTAATTAATAATCAATTCACAAATTTTGTTCCTATGTTTGACTATTTCTTTGAGATAAGTTCCTAGAATGAGGAATGAGAATGAATGAGTCAACAATGAAACTACTAAAGCTTGGATAGCCAATGTTTTCCAGAATGGCTATTATCAATTTACATTGTCATCTGCAGTTTTTCCTCAAAAATTTTTCACTGAAGCCTCACCAATATTAAGATTAAAAGTTAATTTTAAAAAACTTTCCAGGGGTGCATGGGTGGCTCAGTCAGTTAAGCATCTGCCTTCAGCTCAGGTTATGATCCCAGGGTCCTAGGATCAAGCCCCGAGTTGGGCTCCTTGCTCAGCAGGGAGCCTGTTTGTCCCTCTCCGTCTGCACCTCCTGCTCATGCTCTCTCTCACTCTCTCTCTCTCAAATAAATAAATAAAATCTTAAAAAAAAAAAAAACTTTCCATAAGAAATTGCAAACGTTCGCTATCTCCTGGGATAGAATTAATGGGCTGAGAATAGGTGAGAGGGGCACATTTTTTTTTTTTAGAGAAAGAGAGAGCACATGAGATGGGGGAGGGAGAGCCAGAGGGAGAGGGAGAGAATCTTAAGCAGGCTCCATGCCCAGCCCTCACAACCCTGAGATCATGACCGGAGCAGAAATCAAGAGTCATAAGCTTAACTGACTAAGCCACCCAGGCACCCAGGGACAGGCACATTCTTACCTTTGAATTTTAAATGATATGAATGTATTAACTTTGAAATATTAAATTTAAATTAAATTTTAAATGATATGGTAAATTAGGAAGAGGAATATGTTATCTGATGGCTCTTTTAAATGTATATTTTAATTATTATGTGGATTTTTAACTTGTGTGTATCTCATCTTCCTGGATTGTTTTTCTCCTAGGCTAGTTTGGAATACTATTGTTTTATTACTGAGTTCTTCATTAACTAAAGCTATTCAGTCTTATCTTATTGTTAATATTTGCCATTTAGCCTCTGGATTTAGTTTAAATTTTTATCATAAAATTTTTTTTATATGGTTAAATCGGTTTTTCCTTTATTTGTATTAATTTTATGTTTAGAACATAGTTTTCTTTACCAACATTAGGTAATAACCTCTATTTTCTTCCCATTTTGTTTCTGGCCACTCTGCATGTACTTGTATAATCCACTTAGAATTCACTTGCTATGACATGGGAATCTGCAAGCCTATTGTTGTGATTTTTTATTCAGTCAGTTATTTCAGCATCACTTATTAAATAACTAATTATTTCCACTCTGATTAACTACATACTACATGGTCACATATACTAGTTCAAGGTTGTTCTGTTCTTCTGATTTATCTGTTAATTCAAATACAAGTTGTAAACTATTTTAAATATATTAGGTTTCATGGTTTATTCTTTATTATGATAAAAATCCCCTTGTTTGTCAGATATACCTGCCACAGTTTTATTAATTTAGCCATTCACATAAATTTACAATTATGTCATTAATCATCACCCCAGCCTTCTCCCAGACGATTCTCCCTTCTCCCAAACTGGCTTTTTGATCAAAACCTCTAAATCTGAAGCCATCCAAAGTTAAAACATTTACTTCCATTTCCTTGATAAATTACTTTAGAAGTAACTGACATTGTAAATATAGTCAACTTCCAAATACACACCTAGTATATATTTCTGGTGTATATTGTTGAAGTTCAAGATTTAGTGTGTTTTAAAAAACTAAATATTTAAAACAGTTAAACTGCAATACAAATAATAGTAAGGATAATAATTTATTGCCTAAATCACCATAGTTTACTATATTTTGAATATGTTATTTTAATCAATCTTTATAAAATCCTCAGGAGTTTTTGCCCTATTTTACATGAAGAAATGAGCTCTAAGAAGTTAAGTGATTTCTGGATAGAACTAATAATTTATAAATTGCAAAACCCAGTAATTCAGACTTCAAACTTTATTTTCCTAGAATATAGTGGGCTAAAGAGATATACAATTATTAAGTCTGTCTTCTTACTTCAAACAAGACTCTTCAATAAACATTAACTTTCTGTTTTATCCATAGAGTTTTCATTTAATAGGACAGGAAGGAAGTATATACATGAGATCTGGGTGGAACTACATTCAAGTTTAATGGAAGTAAACATAAAAACTTGAAAACCACATTAGCTTTCGCAGAAATGTTTGGCTTGACGGGTTAGGAATCATAGAAACAACCTTTTTTATTACAAGCTGCTATTAAATTTAACATATTGATTTCAGCTGTTCCCAAACAAATAATTTGATAAAATACTCACTTAATTGCTCTTATTATTAATTTACTTTTAAAGTCCTTCTGACATGTGGCATCGAAAAGCACAACAGATCTCTCCAATTATAAAAAAAGTTCATTGGTGCATAGCAAGTGTAAACCACTAGGGTCCCTGGCAACAGTAAAATGGCAAATTAAACCAAAACCACATGCAAGTCAAAGTGAATCACTGGTCAATGAGCATTTAGGAAGGGATGCCAAGCAAATAAACAGCCAGTCCATTAGTTAGTTATTGCCAGCACTAAATGAATAAAACTCTTGAGAAAAAATCATGGCAAGGTGGTGACAATCTGTGTTAGGTTTGTTGAGTCCTGTGGAAATGGCTGAAATGTTCACACGGCTGCTGTGAAACAGAGGAATGTAGGTACAGTGGCCAGGCTTAAAGATGCCTCTTATTTGAGACCCGCTGATGAGCTCCAGTCACTTAACGGCATCCTGAAAAACAGCTGGTACCTAACCTTCAAATATTGATTTAGTGTTTACAAATCTGGTTCAGTTTCTAGGCAAACAGCTTATATAAACATAGGGTGCCATCTGGTTTTATAGCTCAAGTGTTTCAACTACACTTTTCCCCATGTGTGGGGATTATGATTAATTTGAGCAATTTATACTACCCCTTCACTTCTTGTAAGATAGTTTAGGATTGGCTTATATTAGATACAAATTTTGGGTTCTGGGAACATGGGATTTTTCAGTTAATGGTTATTGTCAAGAAATCACTGCCACTTATTTATGTGGCTCTACTATGAAGGTGATGAGTCTAAACCCTCTTGAGCATAAACTTGCAGGGCAAGAAGGAAGTGGATTTTACAGGCAGTGTGTACTTTTGTTATGCCACATTTACCACACATTATCAAAGTCAAACATGGGGAAAGGAGAGGTTTTGAGGAGACAAACAAGTTTTGGACCTTCTGCAAACAGCCATAGTGGCTCTAAGGATGGTAGCCAAGCAGAGTCTAAAAGTAGATTTTAGGTGGACCTCAAAGTGTGTGGAATTCAGGCAGTAAAAAACACTGTCATTAAACCTTGCATTCCTTCCTCACTAATCTGACTTGCCCACAACACTGTCCTCCCAAGGGGGCTTGGTAACCAAAATTCAACTAGCTGTGCTTTTGCTCAGTTGAGTCACGCTAACTCCTCTATTGTTAAAATGCTGAGAGATATAATGACTAAGTAAGATGAAGCAGGTTTATTCTTTTTTTCTCAGATGACCATCTACTCAAAAATACATTCATACTTGGTATAAGTACAAGAGTACAACTTACTTGTGCTATTGAACTTTAGGTGAACTTCTTACATAATCATCATGATTTTCATTTTTCTCTTTATTTTTCCTACTTTAATTTTTTGTACTCTATTGATAATCCACTAAAAATGCTTTTTTGGAACAGTGTAAATTTTAAATAAATAATAAATGTATGAATAACATTCCAATGCTTCTCAAAATCACCTTACTTTTCCTCCTGGTGATGCTGTATATAACTGTACTCTTGATATTTGATGGTATGTATCTACCAGTTTGTAGAAACAGTAAGTAAGTGGAAGGGAAATTCTTCTAAATCAAGTTAATTTGTTTACTGTATCTTTGACTTTATTTATAATGTGAGACCAATTGGCCAACTGGATCAGAAAAAAATATTTTAAGAAAAATCACAGTTCTCTTTGAAGAGAGTAAATATGAATATTTTATTAGATAGTCATATATCATTAGAATTATCAAATAAGCAGTAAGGTGTTCATCATTTCTATGATAAATTTTAATTCCATTACTGTTAATATTTCTTTTTTTTAAGTTTTTACTTAAATTCCCATTAGTTAACATACAGTGCAATATTAGTTTCAGGTGTACAATAAGTGATTCAACACTTCCATAAGTCACCCAGTGCTCATCACAAGTGCACTCCTTCATCCCCATCACCTATTTAACACTTTCCCCCATCCACCTCCCACTGGTAACCATCAGTTTGTTCTCTATAGTTAAGAGTCCATTTCTTGGTTTGCCTCTTTCTCTTTCTTTTTTCCCTTTGTTCGTTTGTTTAGTTTCTTAAATTCCACACATGAGTGAAATGACTGAATTATTTCGCTTAGCATAATACACTCTAGCTCCATCCATGTCATTGCAAATGGAAACAAAAACAAAAATAAATTATTGGGACTTCATCAAAATAAAAAGCTTCTGCACAACAAAGGAAACAATCAACAAAACTAAAATGCAACCTACAGAATGGGAGAAGATATTTGCAAATAACATATCTGGTAAAGGGTTAGTATCCCAAGTATATAAAGAACTTATAAAAACTCAACAACCTTATTTCACTCAGCATAATAAGTCAATCAGAGAAAGACATGTATCATATGACCTCACTGATATGAGGAATTCTTAATCTCAGGAAACAAACTGAGGGTTGCTGGAGTGGGGTGGGAGGGATGGGGTGACTGGGTGATAGACATTGGGGAGGGTACGTGCTATGGTGAGCGCTGTGAATTGTGCAAGACTGTTGAATCACAGACCTGTACCTCTGAAACAAATAATACATTATATGTTAAAAAAAAAAAAAAAGAAGAAGATAGCAGGAAGGGAAAAATGAAGGGGGGGAAATCGGAGGGGGAGATGAACCATAAGAGACTATGGACTCTGAGAAACAAACTGAGGGTTCCAGAGGGGAGGGGGGTGGAGAGATGGGTTAGCCTGGTGATGGGTATTAAAGAGGGCACGTTCTGCATGGAGCACTGGGTGTTATGCACAATGAATCGTGGGTCACTACATCAAAAACTAAGGATGTGATGTATGGTGATTAACATAATTAAAAAAAAGGAAAGAAAAAAGAAAAAGAAAAAAAAATAAAATCTTTAAAAAAACCTCAACAACCAAAAAAGGAATAACCCAATTTAAAAATGGGCAGAAGACATGAATCAACATTTTTCCAAAGAAGATACACAGATGGCCAACAGACACATGAAAAGATGCTCAACAGCACTCATCCTCAGAGAAATGCAAATTGAAACTATCACCTCACACTGTTTTCCAGAGTGGCTACACCAGTATGCATTCCCACCAATAGTGCAAGAGGGTTCCCCTTTCTCCACATCCTTGCCAACACCTGTTGTTTCTTGTGTTGTTGACTTTAGCCAATCTGACAGGTGTGAGGTGATAGTTTCAATTTGCATTTCTCTGAGGATGCCATTCCAGTCTTATTCTCAACATGGAATTATCTCTATACACAACTTCTGCTCCAGAGCGTTTATCAAAAATCTATATAGACATTAGTAAAAGAGAAACAGTAAGTGTCTCATGAAAGTCCAAAATTTCCAAGGCTTCTCTTTTAAACCACCTGCCCCACTTGACTTCAGAGCTGACTCGCCTCTACTGCAATGCTTCGCAGGCGTGGCTGGTTGCCTTACTCTCTAGGTAGGGGAGCATTAAGCTCCCGGGCAAGTAATGCAGCAGTAATCTCTATTTACTCTTTGATTTCTCAAGCCCTCTCTTCTCAGTCTAAGCTTTTTGGCTTAGCAAACCAAAAGTAATTTTTCAGGCTTGGCCAAATCTTCTTTCTTTGTGTCTATGCTGTGAAAAGTAAACATCTTTAATTTACGGCCAAAGAAATAAGAGTCACTATATTTTTTTCACCTTGGGATCTGTTGTTTGATGAGGTCTGCTTATGGAGAAGAAATATAAATTTACCTGGAGAGTTCTTAAGGGAAATTCAGGCACAGTGCAGACTTAATTTTTCTTTTTGTCATGAATGTTCAACAGTTATTTGTTTCCATCTTGCAATTCCAGGAAAATACCGTGCAAAAGGCAAAAATGGAGTGCTTATGTATTTTTTACTTCAGGCTTCGTATCTAAACTATACCTAAGGAAATCGCTCTTTTGGCTTTCCATGTTAGATAATTCTCTGATTCTTTTCATATGGTAAAAGACAGTGGAGTAAAGGGAATCAGAACAAGTTCAGCATTTGTGCTTTGGAATTCCCCAAGAAATGTGTGTTTGGAATTCCCTGTTGGGAACCTTAGGATACTCCCACGTAGGAGTGTTCTCGAGTTGGACAACACAAGATTGTTTTCTTCTCTCCGGTGACATTTTAAAATCTCCTTCAAGAGTTTAAGTTTACATTTTATTGTCATCTGCCTGGCAGCAGGCGGTGCAGGTGGCAAATGGTGTCAAAGGGAAAATTTGACATCTGAGTTAATTAGTAGATGGCAGTTTGGAGTGTTGTCAAGCTGCCAGTGGGATGGTAGGTGCTTGGGTAAAGTACGCAAAGACGTTCTCTGAGGATCAAAATATTTGTATTTCTCACATTACTTTGATTTTCTTTGTAAGAGCATCTATACCTTAGGGAAGTGTATTAAAATTAATCAGTAAATGTTATTTCTAATCATAGATAACTGGCATTTTCAAAACATCCACACAATTTTTCACTGTCTCATCAACTTTTTCATGTATGAGCACTTGTTAGAATAGAATTTACATACTGCTTCAAAGATTTTCATATAATCCAATAGGTCTTTTAAGATAGAAAAGGCCCTTCTTTTCCTGCTGATTTGCATTGGGTTATAATTTTGGACCTGGAAATACAATTTTCTATTGTGTCTAGATTTTTTTTTCTCTCTTTGATGTCTCCTCCCCCCACCCCAGACTTTTCAATACAATTTTCCCATTAGGTACTATTGCTAAAAGAAAAAAAAATAGTTCTTATGTATCTTCCTTTAAATTTTCTCAGCTGGTTATAGATGGATGGGTAGATAGACAGACAGACACATAGATAAGAGGTAGATAGAATATAGATCGATATACTTTATAAATAGAATAAAGTTTCCCAATGTTTCTTGCTCTTTGTGAATAAATGAAAACAGTATGAAAGAAATTGACCATTTTGACAATTTAAAAAGTGATTTCATACTATAATTGATTTTTATATATATCTATTCTATCAATAAAGAGGTTATTCAGAATAAACTGAAAGACAGAGCATGCTCTTCATTACTCCTATCAGAAATATAAAACCTGCATTAGAACGGCCACAGATCCTCAAACTGTTTAAATAGTCTCTATACTCTTTCAGTAATATTTTCTGTGTAGACCATGGGTTTAAATTCTTCAAGCTACTAATTTGGCAACATTATAAGACAAATCCATCCTATACTCATTCATTTCAGATATTTCACACAATAGCATATAACACATAATTAACTTTGGCCAGCTATTACATATTTAGTAGGCCAAATATTTTTAATGTCAATTTGTTCAAGATAGAGATAATTAAAATTAAATAATATTAGTACTTGTTATATTTTTTATTCCATATACCAAGGTAGTAGCTAACATTATAAAATTTAAATAAAACACATTCAGGGAAAAAAGTTTTTGTATCCTAAAATTAAATTATGTATTTATGTTTTAGAATTCAGTCAGCTCCCTACTAAATAATTTTATAACACATGTTTGAGGCTTTTAGTTATATTGAGACTGAGATACACAGCTTTCACACATAAATGGCAATATAAAATAACCAATATTTATTGAGTTTCTATTCTAGGGTGGTACCATACTGAACCTTGGCCCTGAGAAATGAAAGTCACAGTCATCTCAAGTAGTATTTATTTAAGGGGAATCAGAAAAGAAAACAGACTACTAAAATACACTGCAATAAATATTATGATAAAGATGTGCTCCAGAAGCTATGGTAACTCTAATTTAGATTGAGAGGAAAGTAAACTTCCCAAAAGATGTGATACCAGAACTGAATTTTAGACAGTAATAATAACAATGCTACCAAAATATATTAAATGCTTATTAAACAAAGCAATTTATATGCATTTTCTCTTGCTATCTTCTCAAGCTATCATCATGTAAAGAAAAATGTAATGAGATACATGTACTATTCTCATTTCATAAACAAAATATAATAAACGGGTCTGAGCCATACAACTAGTCAGCTGCAGTGCTGGGACAGGATCTCAGGTCTGGCTGATTGTCCTTTCAGATGCCTCTCTGATAGTAACTCTACAAAGGAATCAGTATGACTAAAGCACAGAGTGGAAAAGCAGGGAGTATTTGGGGAACTTCAAGTCATTTAGAATAAGTGGACTCTTGAATATATGAGGGAATAGGGCAGGGAAATGAGGATAGAGGGCGAGAACAGCTTAAAGAGAGTCCTACCAGCCATGGTCAGGAAACTGAATTTTATCCCACAAACTATAAAGAACTAGGGAAGATATTAATCCATGGAGTATTAAGATCACAGGTGTTCTTTTGACCCATAAATTTGTCAACAAGAAATAGGGAATCAGGGAATAGAGAGTTCAGAATCTAAGTTGATCTTCAGATGTTTGGATTGGGAGGGCGCTGGAAGTGGTGGTGTCATTCAGAGAAAGGAAGTACAACAGAGGAGAAATTTGGAGGGGAAGTGAAGAGTCTGATTTGGAAAGAGGGAGTTTATTACTTATTTAAGAAGAAATGGATGTGGAGCACATTGGCTTATGTTGATATAATGTGAAGTGCTGAAAGTGTATTAAGAATAAGTGTTTTAGGTGAAATAGGTGAAGGAGATTAAGAGTACACTTATGATGAGCAGAGTGATGTACAGAATTGTTGAGTATGTATTAATTATACTGGAATTAAAGTAAAAAAATTAAATAACACCAGATAAAACCTGAAAAAAGAATAAATGTGAGTTTTGGGGGGTTTTTTATATATTTTTAAAGAATTTATTTATTTATTTGTCAGAGAGAGAGAGAGCACAAGTAGGGGAGTGGCAGGCAGAGGGAGAAGCAGGCTCCCTGCTGAGCAAGGAGCTCCACGTGGGACTCAATCCCAGGACTCTGGGATCATGACCTGAGCTGAAGGCAGATGCTTAACTGACTGAGCCACCCAGGTGTCCCAAAAGAATAAATGTTTTTAAAAAGGAAATATTGGAACTATTTCAATACAAAAATGGCAAATTTTGGAAAATAAATCTTCTCAAATTGAGCAGAAAACATATTGGAGGTTTAAGATTACCTCTGTTTGGGAGACAATCCTTATAGAAGAATCAAGGGGGTAGCTTGACAAGTAAACCCTCTACTTGGAATTCCTTTATCAACCTAAAAATTTTGTCACATCGATTACTGTCTTTCTATGCTATTCAAATGTATACACTCAGGGTATATTCTATAGATTTACAGAAATAAGTAAAGCAAGAAATCGGTTGATATAAAGTTTTCTTTAGTACATTTTATTTACTTTATTTTTTGTACTTTATATACATAGTGTTGACATTATATTGGGCATTTTGCTAAATTACTGCCTATGAATTATATTTCCATTTATATTTAAATGCTTTATTGTCTTTAAATCCAGAAATTGGAACTGGCTTATAGACCTTAAGCTATGTGGCTTGTGTATTAAGATCCAACTCAATAGACGTTTAATGAGTGTATACAGTGGGCTGTCTTTAAGGAGCTGACAGTATTTTAGAACCCTTTTTGTTAAACTTCAGTGTGCATATAATTTGCTTGGAGAGCTTGTTAAAACATAGTTTCCCTACTCAGTAGGTCTGAGGTGGGACATGAGATTTCATTTTACTATCATAAGCCTAGGTGTTGTCAGAGCTGTGGCTCTGTTGTTCTGTGAACAGCAAAGTTTTAGAGAAAATCAACATGTCTCTAATTGAACACACTAACATTTGAAGTATGTATTAGCAGAATGAACAAAACACTATGAAAGCCCCGAATTACAGATTATATTTCTTAGGTCTAGACTCATGCTTTGAAATGGGAGATTGCACTTATGCTGAAACCAGCAAATGGCTGTTGACAGACGGCTCAGTTATCTTCAGAACGTGTTTCAGATCTTTAGCAAGAGAAACACCCTGGTCTCTTTAAACATCAGAATTTGAAAAAGTCTGAAAAGTAGCAGTTTCATAATTTGTGTCAAGAGGAACTAACAATTATAAAATGTAAACTCAAATAAGTAAATTATTTTGGTGCTGAATCTCTAAAATCAATGGAGCTAAATTTAGGAATAAAAGACAGCACAAGAAAGGATGATAGAGAGTCCTAGAAATTTATTTATTAAATGTACCTTATTTCCAAATTGAAAATAAAAGGATTTTCGGATAAATCTAAGAATTGCCATGTGGCAAAGGTTTCCTTTTTTTTTTTTCCAGTAATGAACATGGGAAGAAGCAAAAAGAGAGGGATACGCTGTGTTTTAAAGGCCAGGCTGCAGTGCAGAAAGAGTGTAGAGACGTGGCAAGGGAGCCTCTGGGGTCTCCGGCCTGTTAGTTAGCTGGGGTGGGTTGCAAGAAAACGAATTAAAGGTAATTAACCCAGCAGTAGCTTTCACGTAAAGGATAATTCAAGCAAATTGGAAATAGCTGGAAGTGGAGCCAGCTTTGATAAACTATGTGTAGGCCTCTAGCGCCCCAGTGGAAAGTAGGCATGGGGTGAACTGAAGCCGTGGCTGGCACGGGGCATGGCGGTGAAGCAGAAGCTATTCGATCACACTCCAAAATACTATCTTTGCAAACAGGCTTCTACTCTAATTCTCCATTTTTGTTCATTTAAAAATATGTAGTAATCATTTTCTAATCAGTCTTAGCAAAATCATACATATATGGTATATACACACATGTATACACAACACACAAACACATGCACACACAGGGTTTATTCTATTTTTGTTTCTTCTAAATCACTTTTTTTTTTTTTAACTGTAACATGGAGGGTCAGAAGCACAGATGCTGAGTCTGTTTAAAATGGCCTAGAAAGCAAAGCACATGCTTTAATCTGATGTCTAGGATGCATTTTAAAAAATTGGATTGAAAAGGATTAGATTAGATTAGACCTCCTGGATTTAAAAATGTTAAAGCTCCATTTATGCTTTAACATAATCTCTTTCTACTCTCTGGAGCCATCAAACAGAACGCTGTCTTGGGTAGCTTTTTTATTATTATTAAATTTTAGACCATTTTTTTTTTTAACATCCCACTCTCGTATTTGTAATAAAAAGAAATCCTCAGAGACTAAGCTAAAAGTTCTTTTGACCTGCTGCTAAAGGGAAGGCTGGGTATGTACATCTTCTGATTTTAACAATGACTTTTATGTATCTGTGCAACACACAGACATACAGACACACATACGAATAACTAGTTTTTAAATCCAAATAACTGTGAATGCTTTTAAGTACTATGCATTTTTATGAAGTTATAGTTGCTAGTACAAAAATTCATCATATAGCTTAAACAAAAAACCTTTATAAGATTTTGTATACTGTATCCCTATTCGACATAGTCATTAATTCCAATCTCTGTAAATAAAAAAAAGACAACCCTACACCATTTTCAAAACTACAAATAGACTTGTTTTAGTTTTGATGTTCACAAATAATAAAACAGAAAATGTAATTATATCTGAAATTATATAAAATCTTCTGAGGTAGAAAGTGGAAAAATCTTTGTATGAGCAATATATAACTCCATTAGCAGGATTTTTTTATTTCTTAATATTTAATTAGTGTTTCTCATTCACAAAAGAGCTGAGATTGACTTGTAAAAACTTTAAGTTTTGTTGCCACTGCACTTGGATCACATATCTCAAAATTACTATGGATACAAATTACCAATTATATTCATGTAGCATCAAAGATGTAAGATTTATAGCTTATCCCAGGTAAAAGGTTTTCATTTATCTCAGACATAAACAACACTACTATCTAACCAAAAAGCCCTGAGGATATAACAAATTTTTTAAACTAATTATTTAAGCAAATTATTTTTAATGAAATTTTTAAAGCTGGAATATGAGCAATCTTAGCAAAAGAAATATTAGTTTCCTTATTGTCCTCCATGGGAAGTTTGATAACTATTTGGCGTAAGGTACCACAGCACTGCCTTATCCAGACAGAAAGCAGTCACCCTCATATAGCAGAATCATCAACTAAGGATGAAAATGAGATATCACAGGAGATTCTAAAATCCATGAGGTTTCACCTCATGAGGTCTGCTTTTGGGATTTTGATAAAAACGTTAATTATTATTTGAAGGAAAAGAGGAATCAGATTCAGTATTTCCTTCTCAACTTAAAAAGAATCCAGTGGTGTTTTAATCAGTTAAACTTTAATTTTTAGTAAATATGAAACAAAATCTAGCATTTATCCTTCCTTTTCCATAACATTCATGCCCATGGGTAATGAAATAGTTAATGAGAAAAATTTTCTTTTTACAGAAATATTCCAGCTAATAATGAAGAAGGAATTACAGAATTAGAATATCTTCATTTTGCAGCTGCTAATGAAAAAAAGAGAGATGATGCATTTAATGATTCCCAATGGCTGCTAGCATCCCAAAATGAGAACTTCCAAAAATTGTGGTCCTTCTGATAAAATCCACAACACCACGAATGAAGTTCTTTTGCCTTTTTAAAAACTCCAGCCTGAATCTGATCAAGCAAATATCTACCAATTTACAGGAAAGATAGGGGGCAATAGCGCATATCAAACAATGTAACTGGATGGGGTCAGCACAGTTCTGGCTCTAGGAAAGTTGATGACAAACAATCCAGTCTCTTCAACAAATAAACTGCAAGGAAGAGACAAAAAGAAAGAGAGAGAGAGAATGAGAAAGGATGAGGAAAGGAGGATGAGGATGGGACAAAAGGAGAGAGAGAGAGAGCGCGCAAGAAAGGGAACACCTACAGAAGACACTTAAGAGTTGCATCAACCACTTAGAACATATGGACCTTACCTTCAACAAATACACTAAAAAAAGCTAGGTATTACGTTCTCAGCGAGATGTGACAATTGTCGAAGAAAGTTGAAAAAAATATTTTGAGAACAATTTCACAAAGCTACAAGCTATTTTTCAGTCCTTATGACTCTAGGAAAACAAAAATGGTAATGTGTCTAGTGAGGACTTTAATTCAGTTAAGTTAAACAGTCTTTCCCAAGCTTTAAAAGAAAAACACAAAGCTCTTAGCAATTAGTATGTGAAAATCACTTTCAGAACCAAACTAACAATTCAGTAAACTTGGGCCAACAAAAAACATTATGCTAGGTATCAGTAATGTTTCATCTAGCAGTTAAGCATGGCCATAAGTAGGTTCTTTTCTGAGAAAACAGGTTAGCTTTCCATATAAGAAACTTCATTATTTTACATTTATATGATGAAGATCTAATATTAAAAAGTATAACCAGGTTCTAACTCTTGAAAAGAAAAAAAAAAGAAATTAGAAAGAAAATGAAAACACTAAAAATAAATCTAAATTGAGAAAATATGAAAGCTTTAATAGAGAAATATATTGTAAAAGGAAAACAAAATATTAATAAGATACAATTTGAACAAGATGAAAAAAAATTTCAACAAAAATAAGGGAGAGAAATCCCAGAGCAGTGGGAAATAAAATACTCCCGCAATACATTATGCTAAAAGGTACTTACTTCATTTGCAACTTATATTTATATTTTTTAATGTGGAAAAAGACCAGCAAGCAACACATTATGTTAAAAGGTACTTATTTCTTTATTTCTATTTAAAGAGGTAATAGTCTTATTTCAATTACATATAGATTGAGTGTGAATCTATACTATTAAATTGTACATTTTTTTTTTTTTAGCTCAGCGATATACACTTACAAAAAACAACTAAGGTAAAAGGAACTGTAATTATTTTGTGTATTTTGGGTTTTTTTTTAAATGTTGAGTTCTAAGGCATTATTTAATATCAAATTCTTAAAACCTGTGCTTCCATCAGTTCAAGAAGGTCTTTGAATATCTAATTAGATCTCTATCATAGAGACTTAGTGCTTTCTCCATTTGACCACAGTGAAATAAACTAATATTCTAAGCTCTTAAACATCCTAGGGATAGTACATATTGTTATATAACTGATTTATGTAAGGCTAAAATTTCCTCTTCATCAGTATTAGAATGGCTGGGTAGTTGTTAGCAAGAGATTATACGTACCTATCAGCAAGTTAGAATGGAATTTGCCAATAGCAGAGTCACTCTAAAGAGTGTCCTAATTGAAAGATCATAGCAACAATGTGTTCTTAGGTACCCCAAACTTCTTAAAAAATCATTTTCACACTGTAAACATCACTATTTATTGATATATATTCCACCTAATATTGTGGGCTCGAAATACTAACAATATTTTCTTGACTTGAACTCTTTATTTCTAGAAACTAAACTAAACCAATACAATTGAATACTTCTTTCAGTATGTTTTAAGAGATAACTATTTCTTTGCAAAATTTCTAGTTTTCTCTTTGTTCATACATTAGCACAATTTTAACTCTGTTCTTTCTGCTTCATTTCTTTTAAATACTAGATGTAGGTATTTTACAAAAGGACATCCCACAACTACCACTTCATCTCTTAATTTTCTTCTTTTCCACATTAAGGAAACTTTCATGTATTTGTTCAAATTTTTTATTTTCTATCAATAAACATCAGTATTTTAACATGTTTATATTTATTATCCTTCCTTTATGCAGATTACTTAATTATATTTTATAATGGGCAAACTTTTACTATATTTCTCAAACTTTTCTTTTTTTTAATTTTATTTTATTATGTTATGTTAATCACCATACATCACATCATTAGTTTTTGATGTAGTGTTCCATGATTCATTGTTTGCGTATAACACCCAGTGCTCCATTCAGTACGTGCCCTCTTTAATACCCATCACCAGGCTAACCCATCCCCTCACCCCCTCCCCTCTAGAACCCTCAGTTTGTTTCTCAGAGTCCATAGTCTCTCATGGTTCATCTCCCCCTCTGAATGTCCCCCCCGCCGCTTCATTTTTCCCTTCCTACTATCTTTTTTTTTTTTTTTTTAACATATAATGTATTGTTTCAGAGGTACAGGTCTGTGATTCAACAGTCTTACACAATTCACAGCACTCACTATAGCACATACCCTCCCCAATGTCTATTACCCAGCCACCCCATCCCTCCCACCTCCACCACTCCAGCTTTATTTCTTTTCTTGCTAAAAGATTATAAAGCAGTTACAAGTATTTCTAGACAGAGGAGTCCACAGGGATTTTCAACTTGTATTTGAAGTTTCTTGTAGACAGCATATAGATGGGTCATATTTTGTTTTGTTTTGTTTTTAATTCACTCTGCCAATTTCTGACATTTAATTGGTATATTTAGAACATTTACAATTAATGTAATTATTGATTTGTTAAGGCTTAAGTCTGCCATTTTATTTTTTGTTTTCTGTTTTTTCCTCTGTTTTTTTTTTTATTCCTCTGTTTTGTTTTTACTGCCGTTCTGTGGGCTATTTGAACATTCTTTAATATTTCATTTTGATTTAACTATAGTGTCTTTGAGTGTATTCCTTCATACACTTTTGTAGTGGTTGTTCTGGGTATTATATTATATATACATAACTTAACACAGTCTACTGTTATCAACATTTAATGGTTTCAAATGAATTAACTCCCTTTGATTTCACTTGTCCTTTCTTATTTATAATGTAATTGTCTTAAATAGTTCCTCCTCATTAAGAACCGTATCAGACAATGTTATAATTTTTGCTTCAACCATCAAACATAATCTAGAAAACTCAAGAGAAGAAGGAAAGTCTATTGTATTTACTCTTTTTGTTCTTTCCATTGTTCATTCTTCCTTCCTTATTTTTCAAGATTCCTTCTTTAGCCATTGTTTTTGGGGAGGTCTCCTGGCAACAAATTTTGTTAGTTCTCCTTCATCTAAGAATGTATAGATTTCCCTTTCATTTGAAGGATACTTTCACTAGATACAGATTTCTGGTTTGACAGTTCTTTTATTTCAGTACTTAAAAATGTTGTGCCACTTCCTTCCTAATTTTCTGGTTTCTGATAAATCCATTACCATTCGAACTACTTCTCCTCTATTTATAAAGCGTAATTTCTCTCTTGCTATTTTTAACTTTTTCTTTGTATTTAGTTTTCAGAAGTTTGACAATGATGTGTCTTGAAATGGGTTTATTTGGTTTGAGGTTCAACAAGCTTCTTAAATCTGTAGGTTTATGTTATTTGCACTTTGGGGAAGTTTTCAGCCATTATTATTTTTTTTATTTAGTACTTCCCACTTCTTTGGGCACTTTTTTGAGTACTTTTTAGGACTCCAATGACATGAATGTTAGATCTTTGCTTAGATCCCCACAGGTCTTTGAGACTCTGCTCAATTTTTTTTTTCTATCTCTTTTCTCTCTGTTATTCATAATAAGTTCTGCTGTTCTGTTTTCAAGTTCATTGATTCTTTTTCTGCCTCCTTCAGAGCTGCTGTGCCCATCCATAATTTTTTTTTTTTTGGTTATTGCATTTTTTTCAGTTCTAAAATTCTCATCTGTTTCTTCTTTATATCTTCTATTCCTTGGCTGAGACTTTTAAATTTTCATTTCTTTCAAACATTTCTGTAACTGCTCACTGAAGCATTCTTAGAATTGCTGCTTTAAAATCCTTGTCAGATAACTGTAATATCTGCATCATTTCAATTTTGGCATCTGTTGTCTTTTTTCATTCAAATTGAAATTTTCCTGGTTGTTGCTACAAGTAATTTTCTGTTGAGATCTGGACATCTTGCTATATGAAATTCTGGATCTCATTTGAATCTTACCTATTATCAGGACTTCTCTGACAATGTTCCTGTCAAAGAAGTTGTATTCCACCTTATTAATACCTAATGAGATGAAAGTCTAGATTTCTTACTAGTCTTCCATTAATACTACCCTGTCTGGGAGGGGCAGGAGTATCTCATTACTATTCTCTGAATGGCCTCTACAGTTACCAAAATGGCTGGTCTCTTTACTCCTGGATTGTAATGAAAGACCTCAGACACCACCCCAGCAGAAAGTGTGAGTGATGGCTCATTACCACTGGTTGAGGGAGAAGTTCAAGTTACTCACCTGGACTTCACCGACACCATGGGGTTTAAGGCCTCATTATCACCTGGCTAGGAGGGTGAAAGTCTAGCTCTCCATTTGGACTTCTCTGACAATACCTCATGGAAGGTTTGAGCTAAGGTGGGAGTCTAGGTTCCCCATGAGGCCTTTGCTGGTGGAGGTGGGAGTGAAACTGCAATGTTTTCTACGATGCGTAGCTAAAGTAGAGCAGTTACTATCTAAAAGTTTTCTGTCTTGCTATGCTGTCCTTTTCGTGGCTCTTTTGCTAGGAGAGTAGGCTTTCCTTAATTTTTTTTTTTTCCTCACTCTTGTTAGCATTTCTGGATTGCCGACTTTTATGGCACCCAATCTGAAACCTGAACATTTGGGGAAGTAAGGGAAAAAGAAATCCACATAACTCACTGCTGTGTCATTGCTCAGGTTTCAAAATCCTTAGCCAGTCTACATACTTCTTTCCACCTCTCAGAATCTTCTTATTTCTGTTTTATGTAATGTCCAGGGTTTTAGCTGTTCTTTGTAGGAGGATTAGGTAAAAGAACATTTACTCCATCTTCCTGGAAACAGAAGTGCCTGTTAATATTTGTATAGACAGTACTTTAATACCATATCAAGGTGATGACCAAAAAAGCAACTTCCTAGAACAGTAAGTTTGTTTTGATCATTTTTTATACCATTGATAAGTAACCAGATGTTATGAAAGACAGCAGTACAGAATAATAAAATGCAAAGTTTTGAGATAGGTATCTGTGTGTTTGAATCCTTGATCTGCATTTTAAAAGTTGTATGGCATGCCTAAAATTATTTAACACTTTTAGAACTAATTTTCCACACCTACAAAATAGAAATAATAATAGCTGCCTAATATGGTGGTTGTAAAATTCATAAATGAGATTCTATTCTCATTCATAAATGAGAGCTATTATAATCTTAGCATATGTGTTTCTCTTTTAAGGCATCCTTATATAAAATGATAAACCACTCCTTCCCAAAATGCTAACTGGTACTTTGCTGCCTTGGTATAATGAAGAGGAATGAAGTTTCTTTAAAAAGTATTTCTTTTCCCTGGGTGCATCATAGGATCAGGTTATAAAAGGCATCTGAATTGTTTAACAAGCAGGGGTTGCAACAGATGAGCATACTGTAAGCTCTGAAAACACATTTGAAAGTATCTTATATTTTGGCCCATGACTCACTCCTTGACATTAATTCCTCTCTATAAGGGATTAATGTACTCAAGAATCAATATGCTTTCAGACAGATCCTACATCAGTGAGTTTCTTTGCTGGTCAGTATTTTCATTATTAACAACTTATGTCAGCAATATTCCCTATTCGTCTAGCAGTATTTGAATTTATTCTCTCATTTTAGTCCTGATTGTTGAACATGACTCTAAAGGTCTTTTATAACTTGATTTACCAAGAAAGCAGATTAGAAATCTATATGAAGACTCAGAGCCTAAAAAGAGGAGCAATTAGAAAGAGTATACTGTTCAGTTCTACTTTCCAAATATAGGAGGTATTTCTGTATTTTTTAAGGTTTACATTTAAAAATACTATATCCCCAAATACCCCAAGTTATTCTATCCACATTTTTTTGGTATTTTTTCATCATGATGGACTTCTGTTATTATTTTCCCATTTGGATCTCATGTTTCAATAAGTTTGGCCTTATTATAATTATAATCAATATTTAACTATTTTTGCACTAATCCTATTTTGTACTTTGTGACATTGTTTCCATATAATGCTTAAGAATGGTTCTAGCCTGGATCTGGGCTTCTAAATGCTGTTACCCACTTGGTTCTAGCCTGCATCTGGGCTTCTAAATGCTGTTACTAAAAGGAATCAGGATTTCTTGAAGAAGTGGCTGACTCTAGGGCCAGGGTAAGGGAAGTATGAGATGAGTGTCAAATATATATTTGTTCCAGACAGTAAGGTAGGGCTGAACAAATTAGGGTGTCAGATAAAAATGACACTGGAGTCAGCTTGAAAGTTTTCCCACAGGTCAAATCTGGAACAGTTATAGCCTGAAAATGAATAGTGATAATAATGGATTATAATCCATTAAATGGAAAAAGAATCCATAAGTCTCTACTGAGAGCATATACATATGTATACATACATAATACACATGCATAAACATAAATGGGGAAAATGAGGAAGCTCTTTCTTACAGTAGCCTGCTACCTAATACATATAGAATAAATGATAGGTATTATGGGCTGACTTGTATCCTTCCAAAATTCATATGTTAAATCCATAAACCCAAGTACCCCAGAGTGTGACTGTTCTTTGAGATAGGACCTTTAAATAAAATAAGATAAATGAGATAATTAAAATAGTGTTGTTAGGGTGAGCCCTAATCCAACATGACTGGTGTCCTTATAGAAAGAGATTAGGACACAGATAACACAAACAGACGATCACATGAGGACATGGCAAGAAGGTGCCATCTGCAAGCCAAGGAGAGAGATCTCAGAAAAAAACCAAACCTGCCTCAGAATTGTGAAAAAATAAATTTATTGTTTAAGCCACCAAATCTGAGGAATTTTGTTATGGCAGCCCTAGGAAACAAAAACAATTGATTTTTTATTATTATTATGTTATGTTACTCACCATATATTACATCATTAGTTTTTGATGTAGTGTTCCATGATTCATTGTTTGTGTATAAACACCCAGTGCTCCATTCAATACAAGCCCTCCTTAATACCCATCACCAGGCTAACCCATCCCCCCACCCCTCTCCCCTCTAAAACCCTCAGTTTGTTTCTCAGAGTCCATAGTCTCTCATGGTTCACCTCCTCCTCCGATTTCCCCCGCTTCATTTTTCCCTTCCTACTATCCTCTTTTTTTTTTTAATCCTACAGTCATCATAGTAATAATCTGAGCAAAAATTATCAATGGATACATTGGATTAAAGTTTGATGCTGGATAATATTTACATGGTATTATTGTATGTCCTGCATATTACTTATTAGTTCTAAAGGGAAAAAAAGAGTAACTTTACAGTGAAGAAACCTGGCAGACACCTCAAGCAAATGCTCAATGTTGGTATCAGTAATAATGAGACAAACTGACTTCAGGTACCTCCTGATGTGATTCACTGAGAAAGATACAGTTATTAGGTATTCAGTGCTCTTAACAAAAGCATATAACTTGAATTAAATCATGAGGAAACAATCAGATAAACCCAAATTAAGGAATATTATGAAAGCAACTAGCCTATATTCTCGAAAATGACAACGTCATAGAAGAAACACAAAGTCTGAAATATTTTTGCAGATTAAAGGATTAGTCTAGAGACTATAAATATTTTTTTATGGACAATAGGCACAACTGGAATTTGAACTATACATTAGATGACAGTATTATGTCAGTGCTAAAGTTCCTGAACTGATAATTTTTTTAAAGATTTATTTATTTATTTGAGAGAGAACTAGAGAAAGAGGTAGGGAGGGGCAAAGGGAGAGGAGAGAGAGAATCTCAAGCAGACTCCCCACTGAGTACGGAGCCCCACACAGGCTTGATCTCATGACTCTGAGATCATGACCTGAGCTGAAATCAAGAGTCAGATGCTTAACCAACTGAGCCACCCAGGTATCCTAAGATTTTATTTTTAAGTAATTTCTATACCCAACATAGGGCTCAAACTCATGACCCCAAGATCAGGAACGACATGCTCTACCAACTGAGACAGCCAGGCGCCCCCTAAACTGATAATTATATAGTGATCATATGAAAATGTCCTGCCTAGGAGATACCTGTTGAAATATTTAGGGGTAAAGCAGTATAATGTCTATAAATTGCATTCAATTGGTTAAACAATAAATATTTTGTATATATTATAATTTTATATATATTTATTATATATCACACACATACATATGTATGTATATATATGTATGCATACATATACATATAACATATATATAATAAATACTACTGATATATATGTGTGTGTATGTGCATCTATTTAAATATGACAAAATTTTAATAACTGGAGAATCTAGGTGAAAGATATTTGTAAATTTCTTGCATTATGGTTACAACTTTTCTGTGCATTTTATTTTTCCAAATTATAAAGTTAAAATTCACGTTCCAGAGAAAGACATCTTGAGTCTAAGTGTTGGTTTTGTCACTTGTTGTATAATATTGGGCAATTTATTTAAATTATTTAAACCTCAGGTTTCTAATCTATAAAATAAAATGAGACAGTACTATTCCTACAGTATTGTAAGGATTAAAGGAGACATTACCAATAAAACTCTCATCACCTGGAATTGAATAACCTCTCAAAAAGATTAGTTGTTATTAATGTCATCTTGGTGTTAATCCATGATAAAACAGTAATCCATCAACATCAATCATATAAAATATAAATTGAAGTTTCTTAAATTTTTATAGTAATTATTATATATACATGCATCAAAGTGCTGTTTGCTGTTACCAGTTGATCAGCTTGAGCTATTACTGAGGACAGGCAGATAGTATACTTAGGCATACCAAGTCAAGCTCTGTAACTCCTTAACATGATAATCCAGTCAATATCTGGGGTTCCCCAATCAACAACTAGAGTTTTCTATTATCCACAAATAACTGTACATATTCAGCATTTCAAAGTATTTCTTCAAGTAGTTGACATAATATCAAACTAGAGAAAGAAGAAAAGAAAGTTGGTGTTCGGATGTTAGCTTATCACAGATTATTCTGTGATTTGCCATGCATTTTCTTAAAACCTTAATTATAACCCTCAGAGACTGCAGAACTAGTGTTCTGCAAACAAGCATGATACTATGGACTGTATTAATGAAACCAGAATAGTAATTCACCAAATGATACAAATAGGAAGAATCCTTGAACTTTATATTAGTAAAGAAACTGAATGTATTTACTTTTTCCTTTGATGATGAAGAAAATATTTCAGCAGGAAGCAATATGCACATTTGTATGCTGAGGTATATAAAAGGTTCATTCTTAGAGAATGGGACTCTCAGTAGAACGGTCTTGGGTGGGGATGCACAGACTGGCATCTCTGGTTTAGTTTCTTAACTGGAAAAATGTATAATTTACATGGAAAGATAGATCATATTAATAACCACAAACAATAGCAGCATTTTGAGCTATTTTAAGGAAAGCAACTATGAAATTAACCTATACTAATATATAAATGACTGTTTCTAAATCATCTCTAAGAATAACATGTACGTTTCTCTCACTGGAAGTTAAATTTCTGGCATCAGAGACACATGTCATAGCCATATTATTATCCTTTGCAGCACTTAGTAGGATGCCTTCCTCATACCAGGAACTTAATACAGTTTGGATGAGCAAAAAACACAATTGGCATTTTGGAATATATAAAGAAGTGAGGTGAGAAGTTTACAAAAATAAAATTTGTTTAGTGACAGAGGTTGACTGGGAAGACAAGTTCTGCCTAGGAGACTAACCAAGTTCAGCTCCTATAATTTTAACTTAATTTCATCATTTCATTCTTTTCTCCATTCATGAATGTTAACTTATATAATCTCAACAAAAAGTACTTTTACTTTGTCCGTGTACTTCTGACTTAGGAAGGGCTCTTTTCACTCTCCAGTGATATTCCAAGTGTAGTTCACAAGAGAAGCCCTACACTACAAATCCAAATGGGAAAATTTGGGGGTTTTTTTGTTTTTTTTTTTTAAAGATTTTATTTATTTATTTGACAGAGAGAGACACAGTGAGAGAGGGAACACAAGCAGGGGGAGTAGAAGAGGGAGAAGCAGGTTTCCTGCAGAGCAGGGAGCCTGATGCGGGGCTCGATCCCAGGACCCTGGGATCATGACCTGAGCCGAAGGCAGACGCTTAACGACTGAGCCACCCAGGTGCCCCCAAATGGGAAAATTGTACTGATATAGTATTGAACATGTCATTAGTAACAGAAATATATTCCTGCTACTATCGCTGGCAATATGTGAATAATGTATTTATAAATGTAGCTTTAACATACTAAAATGAGTATTCTCTCTATATATAAAAAATATGTCATACTCATTCCAAGAATGTTCTCAAATTTAATGGTGTTTGAAACACATATATTTTAGGTGTTAGAATCCTTTTTCCAGTTTAGACAAGTCACTTTGTATTTTTAAAATTTCCTTAAGTATCTTGATAAGAACCATACTAATTTATGACTCTCATTTCTGCATTTGAAGTCTACTTCATTATTTTATACATAGTAACTTTCAAATAAATGTAGATTATCTTATTTTTTGTGTGCAATTGATCTAGTTGTAATGGTTTTGTTTTCCATTTACACAATGTTTTAAAAGCTAAGCAGCTATTCTGTATTAATTCACATTTTCTTTGCATATATACATGCAAATGAGGAAATGATGTATGTGTGTACATGTATATATATATGAAATGACAGATCAATTAATATTTATGAACATATTTGTAATGATTCAACACAACAGTCAATCCCAGAAAAAAATGATGCTATTTTTACTCACCATAAAAGGGACTTTTTTTTGCTCTCATATTAGAAACTGCATCACTAATTCCCATGGACGTTGTTTTATTAATTGTCTTGAAATATGTTAGTTTCAAATATCTGGCCATAAGCTTAAGTTTCTGCTATTGAGCGGCATACAACACAGTTAGAGTCATAAAATAAGAAGGCCTGATTTTTCACTGGGTTGATCAAAGTAGAAGAAAGCTTTGAATCACTGAAGTTCTATTTTTTGGGTTGCCAGAGTATCTTCCTTAGGAACCTTTGACAAAATGTTTGCAGGGTTCTTTACTTATATTTCACATTTTCATTCCCCTGACAATGATGTCTCAAAATGTGGTGAAGTATTATTTTCATTTTTATCCTCTGTTTAGATGCATTCTCCTATGGCAACTGGTGATTACCATTCAGGAAGTATTTCTATGCCACACAGTAAATCATGAACTACTAACCTGTTTTCTGTCTCATTTGTCTTCTTCCAACATCCATTATTATTCCATTTATTATAGTTGAAAATCAACATACCTAATTGTTTCTCCTCTTGCCTCTGGCATTTAATAAGCAATAGTGACACAGAGTGTTGCATTTGTAAAATGCAGCTTACTGCATCACAAACATGTCAAAAATAATATGTTCTTGAATTGATGGTGTGCCAGATATATGCCAAGCCTCTCCTGAATTCCCTTGGCCTTGAGAAGCCCCGGTCTTGGTCTATATTGTTTCATGTCCTCCTAATACTATCAGCTGTTACAGGTTCCCTGTGGGCAAGGGGCACACTTTGTCAAAGTCTCCATCTCAGCCAACATTGTGGGAGCTGCAGCAATTCTAGTGCTCGGCAAATTCCGCCTTAGCTGACTTCCACTGAAGCTGTAGGATAGCGGGTTGGGTTGGGCTGGGTTGGTGCAGGTGGAATGAGGGAGGGAAGGTAATATAACTCCTATATGCAGGAGAGTTAATTTTGACCAATGAGAATCAAGATACAGGGAGAAGGACTGTTCAAAGTTTCAGGTATCCCATAAGAACTTTCTAAAAACATATGTGTGATCCAGCAACAGGTCTTTCTACTGTAGTCCCCCCTTATCCACAGTTTGGCTTTCTTGGGGTTTCATTTATCTGGAGTCAACCATGGTCAGGATCAGAACCATCCTTTTGACAAGTCATCTGAAGGTCAATAGCAGCCTAAGGTATGTCAAAATACCTGTGTCATTCCCCTCACTTCACCTCACCGTGAAGGCATTTTATCATCTCACATCATCACAAGAACGGTGATGACAGGGGTGCCTGGGTGGCTCAGTTGGTTAAGCGACTGCCTTCGGCTCAGGTCATGATCCTGGAGTCCGGGGATTGAGTCCCGCATTGGGCTCCCTGCTCAGCAGGGAGTCTGCTTCTCCCTCTGATCCTCTCCCCTCTCATGTGCTCTCTCTCTCTCTCTCTCAGTCTCACTCTCTCAAATAAATAAATAAAATCTTTAAAAAAAAAAAGAATGGTGATGACAGTACAATAAGATATTCTGAGAGAGACCACATTCACATAACTTTTATTACAGTATACTCTTCTATTTCATTATTAATTATTGTTGCTAATCTCTTACTGTGCCTAATTAATAAATTAAACTTTATCACAGGTATGTATGTGTAAGAAAAAATATAGCATATATACATGGTTTGGGTCTATCCAGTTTCAGGCACCCACTGGGAGTCTTGGAACATATCCCCCATAGAATTGGAGTACAATACAAGTACTAGACTTGTACAGTCCTGGCCAGCTCAGTAAGTAGTATCTTGTATTTGTTTTCTCTCCTTTCTTGCCTCACTTCCATTCATTTTCCACAAAGCATTGGCACATTAGCCTTCTCTCCCACTTTTATAGAAAATTCAAGCTAGTATGTATGTGGAATGTTTTAAAACAAGGAGCCCAAGTATATAAAGTAAGATTTCTAAAATCTCTGTATGTTTGTAAGATTATTGAGCACTCATACCACTTTCTGAAGATAATTTCCACTATCACACTTTATTAGGTATATGACCCGAGGGAGTGATTTTTATCTTTCATACAACTAATAAATGATAGTACAGGGATTTAAAGTAGCAGGACTTGACACTCAATTAGATAGAGATGTAGGGTCCAGAGGAGTAAAAAGTTAAAGATAGCACTAAAATTTTTAGTTGAAGAGACAACAAATTACAGTTATACCAAAATCTTTGGTCAAAAAACGATTTCTAGAACTGGGATAAAGATAATAACTTAGGAGACTCTTTATAACCTGAAAGCCCCATTAATCTTCATCATATTTTATAATTTTTCCTGTTCTTGGGCAATTAAAAAGATAAAAATATTGAGTTATGATTGTAAACTCCTCTCAATTAACCCAAATCTCTGTGTCCCTTTCTTGAAATTCAATGCTACCAATGGAAATCTTTGCTATCAATGGACATTATCTGTAATTTACTTATAAATCACACCATAAGAATTAAAAAAAAAACTACCAACTTGTTTATTAATATAACCAGAAGAACAGAGAAAGACTAGCATCACCATGGAAGTGACCAATTGGCACCATGTCCTCTGCAGGCTCTTCAAAGTGAACACCTGGTGTGAGCAAAACTCTTTGATCAATATCTATCCTCAAAAGTGAGGAATCCAGTCTGCTCAGACTTCTAAAAAAATTAGTATCTGTAAGAATGCATGATAAGAAAGATAAATGTGCCTCAAAGTTGGACAACATTGTTTTGAGTAGTAATTAAGAGAAAGTAAAATAAATCTTTCTGACTGGTCTCCAGATCTCTTAGTGTCCTAAAATTGCTGCCTTACTGTTTAGAGATTCATCTGCAATTTTGTCAAGTACCCATCACAGATGATCAGTTTTATTTTGGACACAGCGAATTTGAGTTACCTATTATAATCTTTTTGTAAGCTAACATTTTTAACATACCACATAGATACTATTACCACCGGGAGACCAATGCTTACTGAGAATAATTGGCTCCAAATTATATAGACAGTAGTGTTGATATAAGAATTTAAACTAAATTTAAACTCTCTCTCCTCTATACCACATTGAATCCTTACTTTTTTGTAAAGCATCTAAACACATTAGCTGTTTAAATAATGAGTATAAGGGTCATCTAATTATGATGTGCAAGCCACTGAGTGTACTCTTTTAGTAATCTACAAAAATGGAATTATAACATAAGCAATCTTTCTAATTGCAGACTTGATATGAATGCATTGCTTAGTTATTGTTCAAATGCACAGTCCATGTGGCTTTATCCTGTATTTGTAAAAAAAATACTATGCATTTATTCTAATGCTACTATATAGCTGTGAAAACTACCTTGATTCAAATTCAGCCACCATTAAAAATGTTTGGTATGGAACTGTTTCCCTAGCAACAGTTACCCTGTACATAGACAGTTCCTACCCATTCATTCAGCTCTTTTCCAATCTGACAATTGGCATAGATGTTCATGTATGCCAGTAAGGTTGAAAATTCAAATTCAACACAGAATGACAAGTTTGAAGTGAAAATATAATCAGAATTAAATCAGGTGTTTATACCAACACACTGACTAGGGCAACTGAATAGACTGTAAGACAAAGTTGGAAAAGCATACAAATATCACTTTAGGAAGTTGAAAATGACAAGCAAGATTTATAAATGCTAGCCTCCAGATCACTGTGGGTCCACCATTGTAGAAAATAGAGAATACCAGCTAAATTAGGGGGACTTTCAAACTTTTCTGATTTTTCTGATGACAAACTAATTCTAAAGAAAATGCAAATAAGAGCAGGTCAAGAGATAGAGGGATTTGGTTCATATACACTTTAAAAATAGAAAACATCCTCTTTAATTTTCCTTTTTAGCATATTTCTTAAACACAACTAAAATGAAAATTTGACTCCAAATCACTTCGACATTCACAATTTATCAATCCTCCTAAGGCATTAGGTTCCTAAAATGAAGCACAAAACATCTCCAAAAAAAGTAAAATAATAGTCATCAACAACTGAATTCTTGTAAAATCATAGAATAAAAGAGGCAAAGTCAGGCTATAAGTAATTGTGAACAATCATAATTGAGATAACTTACTACCTTCAGACCAGCCTAAAAGGTATCATACTAAGTGAAATAAGTCAAACAGAGAAAGACAAATACCACATGATTTCACTTATATGTGGAATCTAACAAACAAACAAAAACCAGAAACAGATTCATAAATACATGGAACAAACTAGTGGTTGCCAGATGGGAGAGGGGGGCAGTGAGCAAAATAGGTAAAGGGAGTTAAGAGGTAAAAAATTCCAGTTATAAAATAAAGAAGTCATGAGGATAAAAACTGCAGCATGACAAATATAGTTAATAATATTGTAATAATATTGTAATAATTGTAATAATATTAATAATATTGTAACAATAATATTGTAGTGTCAGGTGGTAACTATACTAATCATGGTGAGCATTTCATAATGTATATAATTGTTGAATCACTATGTTGTACACCTGAAACTAATACAATGCTGTATTTAAATTATACTTTAATTTAAAAAATAAACAAGTAAGTAAAAGAGGCAAAATCAGGTCTAGTTTACCATCTTCAGGAGGTAAACTTAGTGTGTCAATTATGTTAGTGCAATTCAAAAGGGTACTAATGTGACCACCACCTCAGACCCATATATCTTCATCTGTTATTTATTCACCCATTCATTTATTCATTCAACATGTATTTATTGAGCTCCTTCTATGTGCCACTCTGTACTAGATACTGGATCAAATGTGGTAAATAGATCTGGGAAGAGAGACGGCTTGGTGAAAGTAAAGACGGGTAGTCAGATGAGGCAGCTCACTGAAGCAGAGAAAAACTGCACAGGAGTCAGACATCTGAGCTTCTCTTCCCATTATCATTGAAAGCCTATGGGGCATCGGACAAACACTAAATCTTTGTAGGACTCTCCTATTTACTTAGAAGTGATGATTAAGAGGTGCAAAAGGATATAAATTTTACATTATCATGCAAAGTTGTGTGCACTGTAAAATAGTCCATACATGTTAAGTGTAACCATTCCACTGCAAAACAACACTCCCTGGGATACAGCCTCAACCAACCTAATCTTTTTCTTCCATTGCATGTTCCAACCTGTTCTTTCCAGCTAGTTCTTCTCTGCCTCTTGTTTGAAATCTAGAATTGGTCCCAATCTTTGCAGTACTCTCTCAGATAATAAATTTTTCAATAACATTTATTCAAAAATCTTCTCATTTCATTAATTTAAAAATGTCTAGTTTTCTATACAGGAAATTATTAGCATGTCATTCAAATTCTGTCATGGAAAGAGTGCATGATTAGATTCTTGTCTATTCCATACTGTCTTGTGTCTGTTCTCTTCTTTTTTTTTTTTTTTTTTTTTTACCTCCACCAGACCACTATGTTGTGCCTACTGAGTTGTAATTGAGGAAGAGGGAGAGACAAGAACAAGAAAGGTCTTAATTAAGACAGCGCTGTTGGGTTCTGGCACTGGTGCTCCAAGATCATTCACTACTGGATCTTCCAGGTAATAGGGTCTTCAGGAACCTACTGATGTATGCAGATTTCTTCTCTAGCAGGCAACTTAGATTCTCTTCTCTGCCTCTGGTTTTCAAGGTCTAGCCCACAAAGAAGCTCCCTGTTTGAGTACTGTAACCCCTCTAGTGTTCTCTTGTTTCGCAGGACCCAATACTGGTCCACAGAAAATCTCAGGCTTCCTGAGATTCCTATGTGCTACAACAAACTCTAGAAATGTGAGGCATTCCTAACATAGCTTTCTCTCATCAACCCACAGTTAGGCTAGCCTGCATCACTTCTGGCTAGGTAGGATATTCACATTCATTGTGTCTGTCTTTTAGACTGTGTCAAATTTTACTAAAAATAATGGTAAGTAATGACCTGGACCACAAGCTGACTAAAGTCACAGTTACTGTAACAGGTCAAGAATAATGATTTCAGTTGGCCACTTATGTCAAGGACCACAGATAGATGTGAAAATATTTTTCCTAAAATACAATCTGTCATTTTCAAAGTAGATGAGTGCCAGGTGTAATATTTTTAAATAAAGTACTACACTTTTACATTTTTAAGACAGCATTGTATAAGAAATACAATGACCTCTCATTGCTTGCCTGACTCCCTGTTGCAGCAAGAATCGAAAGAGATGGGCTTTTTTTCAAACTAGTGCATGCTCACTGTCAGAAAGAAAGAAAGAAAGAAAGAAAGAAAGAAAGAAAGAAAGAAAGA